>NW_027185340.1:11682852-12150352 GCF_022577435.1 Embiotoca jacksoni
GTGGTCACTTTACATAAAATAACTTGAACCTCTGGTTTCTCAAATGTTTTTTTGTGTGTTTTAATTACGTGATGTGAGCTTTGTCATGTCTCAGCTTCCTGGTCGTATATACCAATCCAACACCCAGCTGAACAAGCTGTCAACAGCGGTGGTAATTCCCACCGGACATGAACACGACATTGCACATTTGTAAGGTGCTCAATATTTAATTGGACTTTGTATCAAATTATTGTCCACCCTTTTTGTTTTGTCCTTCCAGGAAGCCTGAGCTGTCACCCTACCATCTTGAATTAGATGTCGGCCATATTCGTTCCTATGGATACTTGGGTGTTTGTGTGTGTGTGTGTGTGTGTGTGTGTGTGTGTGTGTGTGTGTGTGTGTGTGTGTGTGAGAGAGGGTGGGAGGAGGCCTCTGTATGTAGCTCTTTACACACACACAAAAAAAAAAGAAACTTTATGAAAAAAATAAAAAGAAGCTTGGTGCAGCACGGACGCTCATCAGGGCTGAGTCAAGTTGAAAACCGCCAGAGGGGGAAAAAAAAGTATATATATAATTCTATATTGTGCAGAATATTTATAGGCCTTTTGTGCCGTTGAAGTCATGCTCAGTGCTGGCCACACCCAGCGCTCTACCATGTGATCATTATACATCGTCTTGTACTGATGACCCGTGGTTGAGTTGATTGTTTTTTTTCATGTCAAGTGCATTTTTCGCAATAAATGCCTTTTGTTTTAAAAAAAAAAAAAAAAAAAAAAATGGATCTTTCAGCGTCTTTTTGCATCCGCCTGCAGAAAATGAAACAACACACGTTTATGTGCTCTGATTCGTAACAAACACATTACCTGTATGGCCCATTGGGACTTCACAGCTGCCCCCGAGAGGATTCACCCCGAGAATCCTATCATATCGCGCTCTGATTATAATCATCTGCACTCACATGGTGCTCATTACGAGCTCATGAAGCCTTATGAGATGCACCGCAGGTACAGCTGTCAGGCAGATTGTATCGCTCTTATTTATCATCCCCGGACATGACGGTGAAGGATGTTTGGATATAAAGCCGACATTCTTCCGCTCCTTTCATCCTCTCCGTCCATCCTCTCATTTCTCTCCCATCTTCCTCCCTTTCTTATCGTCGTCTTCCTCTCTCGTGTTCTCGGGACTAACACCGGCGTGGACGAGGTGTGTAATTGGTAATTTCAGAGCGTCGCCGGCACTCCCCTCAAATGACAACCTCATCTCTCCAGGAGTCGAGCCTGTCGCCAATGATCACCTCCATTTGCATTTAGAGTGACTCGTAAAAGGTGGCAGCGGTGTGCGTACGAGGGCATCTCTGTGTGTGCGTGTGTGTGTGTGTGTGTGTGTGTACTACAGTTATCTTGGACGTGTAAGCCTACTCAGACAAACTTGACTGTAACACTCAAACTGCTATATTAAAGGCGAGCAGGGGGCAGGCAGCAAATTTAGATTTTTTTTTTTTTTTTCTTCAGATTCCTGCAGTGTAGAGATAGACTTCACCTCTGCCGGGAAAACTGGGTGGAATCACTTCCCACCCAGAGGCTGAGGCACCGAGAGAGTAGCTGAAGGTCTCTGCGCACACACGCACGCACACGCACGCACACACTTTCTCCACAGCTCGCCTCTGAAATGGTTCTCCTCCGGGTGTCCTCTCCCCGTCCTTTTGCACCAGCGAGGTGCGGCGGGCCCCCTGCAGGGAATCGATCAGCATTCCTCCGCTTTACGCCAGAGCTGTCTGTCCACCTGTCTGTGTTTCCAGCTCCGGAGACGCATGAAGGGCAGCGGAGCTGGAGGGTGAGACACTGCAGGGGAACGAGAGACCTCCGCCAGACCTCCGCCAGGCAACAACAGGGCCGTCCCTTTGTGTGTGTGTGTGTGTGTGTGTGTGAAGATGTTAAGCTCCTGCTTCCTTAAATCTTTTTTTCTGAAGCAGAGAGGGGACGGAGGGGGGGGGTAGCTTGTGATTATCCTCTATCCTCTTACCTTCTGATGAAAGGGACAGAAATGTAGACATCGCTGCATTAGACATGTCTTTAAAGATAAATCACCGGGCTGGAGGTGAATTGAGTCAGGAGGGCTGTCGGGTTTTTTTTTTAACAATATGCGCAGTGGTGCTTGAACGTTTGTGAAGTCTTTTTTTTTTTTGGTATTTTCTATATTTCCGTATTGATGTGAAAACATTAAAAACATAACGTATATCTTCAGATATTCACACGGAAGCCCCAAAAGGTGGATCAAGAAAACCCAGTTAAACAAATGAGGCAAAATGATTTTACGCGGTGATTTTATTTACTGGGGGGGGGGGGGGGGGGGGGATTATACACGATCACAGGACTGTGTGATTATGGATTGGCAGCTGATTTCAAGATGAAACTGGAGTCAGGTGTGTTTTCAATCAGCGGGACAACAATCAGGTGTGAGTGGGCGCCATGTTTTTATTAAAAGAACAGGGACCGGCCACAGTGCGTGTTTGTGAAAGTGTATTATAGCACACACGAGGTCTCTAGAAATTTAGATTTTTTTTTTTTTCCCCTTCATGAGTTAATGCGTTGTTAGAAACAAAAGGTTCTGGTGTGAGAATGTTTTTGTTTGTTGTTGTTGTTGTTTTTTTTTAAAAAAAAGGATGTCTTGGATTATATTACAAAAAAACAGCAAACGCTGTAAACTCCAAAACGTGTTTCTGAAATACAGGAATAAAACAGGTTGTGCTAAAGACAGAAAAGGCCTTTTCTTCATACGGCGCTTCACGTCACACCTGCAGCTATCTAATAATAAGCGATAATAAGTGGAATAAATGACGTCAGCGGTGAATTCACTTGTTTTACACGAGGCCGCAGCATCCCCGTTGGAATAATCTCCCTGATTAGAAACCTTGATTAAAAATGCTCCGTGTGACAAAAAAAACAAAAAAAACAACAACCAACCTCTGAATGATTGCAGTGATGCCGGTACGTGTCGACATGAGATAATAGAACGTTGAAAATCTCACTTTCACTGACAAAGACGGAGCAGATGTGCTGAAATAAAGCCATCCGCATTCACTTCGGTCTGAGCTGGAACAAAGCTGGGCCACTGGTACATTCACACGCCAGCACCACGCACGGCAGCTTTTCCTTTTCATACGACCCCGAGGTCATCTGATCCATGAATCCTCTCTGTGCATGTTTTGTTTTTTTTTTTGGGGGGGGGGGGGGATCTTTCTGTCCCTTCCTTGCTGTGGTGCCCGACTGTGTGATGGGCTGCAGGTGAGCTGTTCTGATTGAAGGTGACTGAGAGTGTGTTCCAGTGAGCTGATTGGTTCCAGCCTCTCGGTAACCCCTCAATGAAAACTACACACACACACACACACACTGATTTAAAGTATTTTCCAAGTGCTGGGTCTGAGGACGCGGTAGCTGTCGCAGAACACTGCTCTGAAGTGTTTTTTTTTATTTTGTTATACTAAGTAAGCCGTCAAGTGTGTTTATTGCGCGTGTTAAACAAGAGGGCACGAAACGGCGTTTGATTCTGGTTAAAATAATTAAAGCCAGCATTTATTTTTATTTTTTTGGGGGCAGGTGATGCATTCAAATGCTCTGGTTATATCCGGTAAGAGCACTACACGAGTCACTGCGCTATAACCAGGGTCTGCCTATACATGTGGACAGATTCTAAGAAATAAGGCCAACGCGGAAGTCCCTGAAGCTGCAATGCCACCGAGGGCCACTAGGGGTTGACTTTAAAAAAAAAAAAAAAAAAAAAAAAAAAAAAAAGGATCTGGCTCCTCAATACACTCAAGTCAATACACTTTTTTTTCCATTCAGTTAATATGGTGTCGTTCACCAAAGTCGCTCCTTCTTATTAAGTTTTCTGGTGGTCCATCTGAAAATAATTCCATCATTAATTGGATAACAGGCCTCGAAGAGTGTTATGTTTGGAGGGGGTTGAGAGAGGGTTAGGGTTCCACGCAAACGTCCACGTCAGGTGTCGGGTTAAAAACCGGCAGGACGGCGCCTGCACGCGGACGCCCTCGTTCCAAGCTTCACTTCGCGTCCGTCCTCCGCGAACGAGATTAAAATTAAAAAAAAAAAAAAAAAAAAAAAGACAAACGCAATATATCATGACAAAAATACAAAGATTTATTTAGAAAGAAGGAAAAAAAACAAACAAAACAAAAAGTTCCCAAATAATACTGTTTACTCCTTAAATACAAGTGTAGTACAAGTGTGTCTTCTGCGAGCCTTTCTGCTGGAGGCGCTGGTGTGTTTCCCTGCATGTGTGAGTGAGTGGGTAATTCCAAATAGTCACACAGATAAGGCACGGACACATCTTAAGAACTAGTGTAAATATAAAGTGTCAGTTATGGTGAGTTAATGTTGGCTTATAAATTACTGGAAACCAGCACCGCAGTGTTCTGGTTTCCTCGAGAGTAATGATTAGACAGAGCTTCACACCTCGTGGCATGTTATATCGTACAGACAGAAGTGAATTCAAATATGCAACAACAACAACAAAAATACAGTCTTAAATGTATCCTCTCTCTTCCTTTGCTCCTTTAACACACACTGACTCCACATGATGCATCCCCCACCCCCCCCCCACCCCCCCTCCCCCTCCCCGAGTCAGCTCTTTTCAGACAGACAGGATTGCAGACATCAACTGTTTGTGTCGGTAAAGAAAAATAAGGGAGCGAGTAAAACTAAAAAAAAAAAATATATATATATATATACGCCGTAACATGTACCTAAATCCCCAAAAACAAGCCTCCGCCTCGCCTCCCCAGACAAATGTTTAGTTGTAAATGCGCTGGAGAAGTACACAAAAAAAAAAAAAAAGTACTGGCTCCTGAAGGTTCATGTAACGCTGGTGTGTTCAACAACAACAACAACAACAACAAAAAAACAGAAAAGAAGAAGATTATAGCATCAAGAGAGGGGTTTAAAAACAAAAAACAGGAATAAGGGACTATAATGCCCCGTGACAACGCTCGTGACAAACTCTTAACGATGAATGCGCTTCACAAATCAAAGCTCTTTTCAGACAAACATTTGGAACACATTTGAAACTTCTCTACGACTGTTACGCAAGAGTTTAAAGCGCGTTACATCCCGCTGCAGTGGTCGTGCCGCTGGAGAACAATGACGAGCTGACAAAAAAAAGAAGAACGAGACGGATTTTAAAACTTGTTTTTTTTTAGCTCTACTTCTCGCTGGTCTAACTAACCCTGGAAATGTCACTGATGAAACTCTTCCATCCGTGTCGTCGGTTTTCTGATCAAATTATTCGACCGGCCGTTTTAAAGCAGCCCGACGGGATGCAGTCAGAAATCCAGGCTGCGTCCTGAAAGTGCACGACTGGATATCCACGCACAGTTGAGGAGACAGATGACCGGCGATGATTTTTAAGTTTTAGCTCTGAGAGTTTCAGTTCTGCTTTTGCTCCAACAACAAAAGGAACTGAAAACACATTTTGATTTACCGATCTGACGCGAGAGGAACCTCGACCTCTCATTTTCAGCCTCTGTTGACGATTAAACCGTTTGACTTTTCGTTGCGTGTTGACGCTGCCGCAGCTCCCGACATAATTCAAGGCGTTTATTTGCAACTCGAGCCGAGGTGGTGTTCGCTGGCTTTCCCCTTTATGAAAAAACAAAAACAAAAAATGTGGAAAATGTTCCAACTTTGAAACAAACGTGTCTAAAAAGAGCTTGATAACAAATGAAAGAATTATTTGATTACTTATTTGCAATGCCTTGTTTTTGCGCATTAAAAGATGTGAGGGTGCTCGTATTATACACTTAAACACACGGCGGACACGCAAAATAACCGAAGAGGTCCGTTACGCAGTGATGTCTGGACCTGTCCGAGGCCTTTGATCTGTAAGCAGCATCTAGTGAGGAGGCTGTGAGGGTCAACCCGCTGAGGTGTCCCCTCAGTCAAACGTTTAACAAAAAAAAAGAAAAGAAGAAGGAGGTATATGGAAAATAAAAAGGTTTATATATATAAAAAAAAAAAAAAAAAATCAAAGGATAAATATAAAATCATTACATAAAGGAGGTATAAAAACCTACAAAGACGATTAAAAAAAACACCACGGAGGAAAGTGTACGCAAGGATTCGTGGGTACAGCCGTTGACCTTTGGCACCAAAACAAACTCGCGCCGCCTCACACGCACACGCACACGCACACACACACACACACACACACACTTCTGCTGGTTGGTGTGGCGTTTTCCTGGTCAGCGTCCCGAGACTGGCCACAAAAGGCCGGAGAGGAGGCGGAAGAAAATGTCACTGGTCCGTACTGGTCGTGATGGGAGTGTGCTTCAGGTCCACAAGTCTTCACATGAAGCCAGAGCTGAAACGGGAGAACGAGAACGATTCAAACAAGCGGCTTACTGAACTTCCCGTTCGCAACGAGTCTGCAGAAGCGACTTAAATGTCAAACCGAACCGACAACCCCCGTGTGACCGCAACTTTACTCTTTCATGCGCGGTGTGTCCTTACGTCGTCACCGTCGTCATCATCATCATCATCATCATCATCACGAGGCCGCGTGTGCCGAACCCACCTGAACCCACCGAATCCCCGACGACTCACCGGACGTCTTTTTCACCGTCCCTACCGGCGGATGCGCTCAGCATCGAGGCGCCGGGAACATTTCCACAAAGTAAAGAAATCTCCTCACTTCTTGCGGTCCTTGTCCTTCTTGCCGTTGGCGGTGAGGCTCTGGGCCTGCAGGAGCTGAGCCGCGGCTCGTCTCTTCCCGAAGGAGCTCTGGTCCTCGTCCAGAAGCCGCTTCTTCTCCTCCAGAGCCGCCTTCTCGTCCGCGTGGAGGCGCTTCAGCTGCTCGAAACGGCTCTGAAGCTGCGAGCGGGAGACAGACGACGGGCGTTCGTCAACAGGGGAGGGAGACCTACTGCGAAATTTCACGCCGACGGAAAAGTCAAATTGTCGAGGAAGTTGAATTTCCCGCGAGTGAATATTGTTCGCAATTTGATTTTATCCACAAAAAGAAGACATTTCACAAATCAGTGAATATTATTTTCCCCTCGTGATTGATTGAAGAGAAAAAAAATAAATAAATAAAAGCCTGAAAGTGGGAAAAAAAACCAAAAAAAACCAAAAACTTAAAACGTATTTAACACAAATAAATGTCTTCTTCAAAGGGGAAAAAGTTAGCAAAACTGCTCCTGGGTTTGCAGAAGGAAACGCGGCTATTCTAATTTCTCTGGTGAAAGAAAAATTCCAGCCACTTAAGAAATGAAAACTATAACGCAATTATATTCATGTTAATTTTCCTTCATGGTGCCAACGAGTTTGTGGCCAAAGCTTTTGTTGACGTGAACAGTTGTGTGTGTGTGTGTGTGTGTGTGTGTGTGTGTGTGTGTGTGTGTGTGTGTGTGTGTGTGTGTGTGTGTGACAGCTTTGTTTACCTCTCTCTCCGCCTCCTTCAGCTCAGACTCCTTCTCCTTCACTCTCTGCACAAACATCTGCCTCATCTCATCCTCCCTCTTCTGCAGCTCCACCAGGAACTCCTGACGCTTGGCCTCATAAGTCTGCTGCAAGCTGCAAGAAACCGACGCACGCGTTTACAAAATACACGTCGGCGGCGGGGTCGGCAGCGGGCAGATGTTCCGTGACTTGGTGAGCTCACCTGACGGGTTTGCACTCGGGGTCCGTGTCTTTGAATCCCATCTCCTCCAGTTTGCAGCGTCTGTACAGCTCGTAGTGGCGAGTGTGCGTCTGCTCTCTCAGGTCCTCCATGTTGACGCAGATCAGCATCTCCCTCAGCTTCACAAAGTCACAGTGGTTCTCGTTCTCCACTGACACACACACACGCACACACACACGCGCGCACACGCACACGCACACATCAAAAGACCAAATTATAGGGTTGCACTTTGAGCTGATATCAAATATTACACTCTCAATTTTGAGCCTTGTAAAAAGCTTTTGAAACGCTGAAAGTTGCCGGTGGCAACCAGAGCACTGAAATTATTTTACTGTCGGCTGTCAGCTGCTAAAAGTCGGGTAAGGTTAGTTTGAAGGCAGATTTTTTTTTTTTTTTTACACCCTTGTCACACTGACAGGCCAAAGTTTTCAAACATTTCTACACAGGGGATGTCTCGGAAGCCTTGAACCCGTGTTTGTCGTCTGACGCGTCAGCGTTGCCGCACAACAGGCAGCGAGATCCAGCCTACCTTGCACGACCCCCCAGGGGTACTGGCGAGCCTTCACCATCTTGTTGCCGACGCTCACTTCCTCCGTGCTGCCCACCACAGCGAACGGCAAATGACCCTACAAGAAGCAAATGAGAAATAGAAATATATCCCGAGCAAAGGGGAAAAAAAACACGAGGACAGACAATACAACAAGTAAACCTGAATGTGTGTGTGTGTTTTTTTGTTTACGTTCATAGTAGTGTTGACTTTGGCTACGGTCTCGTCGTCCAGGGGGAACTGGTAGATCTGGACACCGTTGCTGACCAGCTCACTCATGATTTTGATCTTGAACTTGTGCAACTCGCTCTTACTGATGGTGTCGGCTTTGGCGATCACTGGGATGATGTTCACCTGCGGCAGGATGGGGCGCGCGTTAATAATGAACAGATTTGTCTTCCTCTAGCTGTCAGTATTGATTACAATTATCCGCTGGCTTCAGAAAATAAAACGGTTCACGCTGTCAGTGGGAGAAAAGAAAAAAAGAAAAAAAGAATAATCATAATGATAATTTGACGAACCGAGAACGTTTGGTGAGAAAATTCCAACAAAAACAATGACACATTTACCACGCGTAACATTCCGTTCACACACACGTGGCAGCCTCTGTCTTCACTGAACCTTCATCTCCGTTGGTGTTTTGGCTACACAACATCGCGAGACACAAAACACGAGGACCAAAGAATGGAAACGTATGTTATTTTGATTTGTGTAAAGTTTTGTACGGGACAGTTTGTTAAGAGAATATTCATTTTGCTAGCTTCCTGTAACAGAGCAGCCCCTGATGTATAATAACGTAGCTACAACAATCTCACTTCACTGATCTATACCACAAAACTACATCCTAAAAACACATCCATTAGGCTGACTATTAAGAGTACATTTAAAAAAAAAAAAAAAAAAAAAAAAAAAAAACGATATCATTGAACAGAAACGAAACTGTATTTGTTTTTATTTCTTTATCTATTATCCTCGTTAAAACTGTTTTTAGATAAGTGTTATATAAACCGTGGTTTCTTATGTTATTTCTGGCCCAGCAGTTTAATCTGCTCTCCAAGTCATCCCACATTCCTGCCCGTCTGTCTTCGCGTCGGACCAAAGAGAGGCTTGGAATGAGTTATCGCTAGGCGAGCTTCTGGGCCGGGCCAGACCACACACACACACACACACACACACGCACACACACACACACAGAATACACACACACACACACACACACACACACACACGCACGCACACACACAGAATACACACACACACAGAATACACACACACACGTACACACACACACACACAGAATACACACACACACACACAGAATACACACACACACACTCACACACACACACACACAGAATACACACACACACACACACAGAATACACACTGATCCCAGCAGAGAAAACAAAACAACGCCAGGAGATCTGTTCCAACAGCTGTCTGAGAGAGAGGCCGTCTATCCGTCACTGCTGCACATTCAACAATTGGCTCTTTCTGTGTGCGTCTGTACAGTGACACAAAGGGACAACTCGAGTGTGCGTGCGTGAGGTGATTACGGCATTCCACTGCTTTTTCGAAGCCTTTCACACGCAAATCCAGGGTTACTGACACTCCGGAGCAGTGAAACCGCACAAAGTCACAACACACAGAGAGCATGGGAAAGTTTCTGACCACTTCAGAAGTAACGGAAGGGGTTTTAGTTCGCTGCACAGTGAACCGCTCCCAACTTACAGACATAAAAACAACCAGACAGGGCAATAACTGTCCCACTGTCTCCCAAATACAAGTCCGTTTTTACTTCGTTCTAATGTGATGCTCACGTCGGCGTTCTCTGTGCTTCCCGAGTTCGAAATGAAAAGTAACCTCTTCCGGTCGTTGCTTCTCCTCAGTTCTGCGTTGATCCCCTGCACCCTCCAATTCTTTCAGTGGAGACAAGTTCAACAAATGCATTTGAATCAAGTGAATCCTGCCTTCATATCATTCAGGTGGATTGCACACGAATCATGCAGTTGGCAGGTCAATCCCCGGTTTCTCCTGTCCACCATGAGAAGTGTCCTCGGGCAAGACACTTGAACCCCAAGTAGCTCCTGATGGCAGGTGAGCACCTCGCATGGCAGCTCTGTGAACGTGTGTGTGTGTGTCTGTGTGTGTGAGGTTCAGACCGCTTTGAGCTACATTTTTTTTTTTTTTTTTTAATGTTTTGGATGCTTTTATCATATTCGTGTCTCCCATTCATTCATCAGTCTAATCCTTGAACAAACTTTATTGTCTCTCTCTTACCTTACTGTCTAGTTTCTTCATGGTGACCAGGTCCAGGGACTTGAGTGAATGACCTGAGGGGGAGATGAAGTAAAGGCAGGCGTGGACTCGCGAGTCGTGGTAGTTGTGAAGAGAGCGCTTGATTTTCAGCTCCTCCTGCAGATAACTCTCAAACTGCCTGTCAATGTAGTCCACCACTGGTTGATAGCTGCGGGACACACACACACACACACACACACACACACACACACACACACACACACACACACACACACACAATAATGATCAGTGATTTGGCTTTTATGAAACATAAACACAGATTAGCTGACAATGCCTCACATTTATCATACGGACTCTTATGATAAAACACTTGGAGGTAGTCACTCTCCGTCACTGTCAACAACGCACTCGCTCACTCATCTCTTCTTCGTACCTCTCTTGTTTGTTCATTTGGTCTCCAAAGCCCACGGTGTTGACAACGGTGAGACGCAGCCGGACGTTGCTCTCGTGCAGGTCGTAGGTTTGAGCCCGCAGCTTCACCTGAGGTTCAAAGTGGGACGACTCGAAGTTCTCAAAGTTGGTATTGAATAGAGTGTCCATCAGTGTCGACTTGCCGATACCGGTCTCACCTAGAGTACGAAGAGTTACAACGTTTAGTGAGGAAAAACGTGACAGAGAACCAGTGTTGTAAAATGAGCATTAATGTGCTTCATAAATGTAGTAATTCTTTAACTTCCGTTTTCTAAAGTAAGAATGACTGAACTCCCAACAACACTTTAAAAGAGGATTGAACCCCCTTGCGTGTGTGTATTTTTTGGTATTATGGATGCGTTTGTGACAAGGTACCGATGCAGAGAATATTGAAGCAGAAGCCTTGGCAGATGGACTTGTTGACAAGCTGATCTGGGAGGCTGTCAAAGCCCACATGGCCTGCGAGAGACAAGGGCCGAGCTCCTTTATCCTGCAGAATACAGAGCAGAGACAGTCGGTCTTAAGATGCTGCAGCTTATTTTATTTGACAGAATAATGCACTTCTCACTTGCAAATAGAATCACACGTTCATACAAGCGGTTCGACCTTCAGCTCAATACGCTTCTCTTGCTTATCATGCTTTATCTTGGTTTTGACGAGGCCGTTTCTACTCAACCCATAAATGTAAATTTGTACATTCAGGGCTCTCGGATGACTTTATTTCATGTCATATTGATGTGATATTTATAGAGTTGGAGTTTGGAAATGATTGTTAAAATAACCTACTTAAGCTTACCGACTTAAAACCTTAATTAATAAATCTTAAGTCTATGCAAAATGCATTTAATCTGCACAAAAACCATGTAGGGATAAAAAAAAAAAAGAAAGAAAAAAAAGAGTGTTCGACAGCCACTTTTCAACCCGGCTATGTTTTAGTTTTATCCATCCATTTATAAAGAGTAAAGCTAGACAGTCCTAAGATGCTCCAGCTTATTTTATTTGACAGAATAATGCACTTCTTATTTGCAAATGGAATCACACGTTCACACAAGCGGTTCGACCTTCAGCTCAATACGTTTCTCTTTTAAACGTGCTTATCTGATATTTTGTTATTTTAGACTATTACTTTTTTCCAAATGACTCTTGGTATTTCGCAAACGGCCTAAAACATAACATACAAGTCTGTACCAGGGCCAGTGGGACAAAAAATAAATAAATCATGGCCAGAATATGATGCAAATTACAAACAGTACATATCCCTTTAAAATAAAAAATAAAAAATCTATGATGAAGGCATCTTCCTCAGAGGGCCTCCTCTTCCTCAGAGGGCCTCCTCTTCCTCTGACCTGCGCCCATCTGAACTATTCAGAAGTCCTGAGAATCTGGTCAGCAAAGGGCGACGCTGACCTCGTTATGGTGCGACACAAACACGGGTGGAGGGGGGAGGATTAAGGAAATTCCTCAACTTTGGATAGCTGTACTTTAAGCTGTGTGGGGAAACGAAACACCAAGTGGCTCAACACCGCACTTCATTCACAAAAGTTCACGTAAATGTCAATTAACGAATACGCACGTGTGTCACGTAGCTGGCGTAACCTGCGTGACTTTGTTTTTAAAACATGATCCGACATAGAAAAACAAAAAAAAAAAACAATTTATGTTTGTTGTATTACGTTATGAGTGTCGAGGCGTTTTGACGAATTATTTTTCATTAAACTAATATATAGGACGGCTCGTGTTGTGTTAGCCAGCTAGCATCCTCCCGAGACTTTTCGTGAAAGATGTAAAAAAGGGAAAAGTTGAAAATTTAGTATTTAAAAGCGCCGATTGATTTTTCTGGACGTCGCTGAACGTAAAGGACGCGTGTTTTGTTTTTTTGGAGGGGGGAGTTGAACGCTGCTGTGTCGATTGAAGTGAAATCGATGTTTTTTTTTTTTTTTTTTTTTTTTTTTTTGAATAAAGTTGAAAGAGAGAAAGAAGTTTTCGGGCTAGCGTTAGCACAACGATGGCCCCGGACACTCCCTGCTCAACTGTCAAGAAGACTGTCATGTTGTCAACCACGAAGGAGAAAAGTACTAACCGGCTGCCGAGCAACATCTGAAGACGCCATAGTCGTATACAGAAGTTAATACCCCGAACTGAGTTTAAAAAAAATGTAAGAAAAGTGACAAAGCTGGACTTCTTTTTTTAGACTCCTCACCGCCTCTGCCGTCGACAACTGGACAGACCGGACTACCCACAACGACGTAGGAATGAGACTACATATATGATTTGTAAACGTGCTTTTAAAACTACATTTCAATATAATAAGGAAGCTATCGAAGGAAATCCAAACGAATAAAATTGTCTGGGTCATGACACGCTCTAAAATGCCCAATAAATTGAAGTAAAACTAGGATAACCTACTGTATTAATACATCTCACCCCTTCTTTGTGTAATGGTACGTCCCAAATTAATTTTCCCAGTCGCTCCCGTTGCTTGTGTTGTGTTTAAGACTGTCGGGAAAAATTCCTAAACCAGTTTCGGCACAGCTGTACAGCTGTGCCTGATGCTGATACCTGCTTCAGACATGAGACCTCAGAAAACACAGTATATTACAAGAATTTTGACAAAATGATTTTATACATTTCGTTATTGATTGTACTCCCTATTTAGTTATGAAGAAAAATAACAATGCTATTTCACAAGGACGCATACTGTGTGTAAGACCGATCACTGTCGTTACTTCCCATTCTGTCTGAGTTAAATATTTTGTCATCTACTTATCTCACTTTGTATTTGTCTTGTGCGTGTTAACCGAACACAGTATTTGGTCTGGACTATAGATAAACAAGGATTACTGACGAATGCATATTCTAAATAGACTACCAACAGTTTGAAGATGAACTATTTAAATGAGTTCATTTTAAACAAAAGCGCAAAGCTTATTTCCACACCATCCTAACTTTGTTGATACGTAAAATAAACCAGCATATCCCCAAAAAAATTACGCTGTCTTCGCAGCATGTCGGATGGCGGAGTTTTTCAATGAGCAATTGAACGCAGCATGACTCTTGCTTTGGTGAGCGGCTGATTGCTTCAGAGAGGACGCGCGCGACCCCTATCTGCCAGAGTCCGACACTTGTCTTCCCCGCGGAGGAGAGGAGGAGGCCGGAGAGAAAGATGCTGTCATCCGCTGACACCGACCTAACTGAGCGGGCATGAACGGGAGTTCATTTTTGAAACGTATTCGTGCAACTTAGCATATTTTTCGATCAGTTGGGAGTCGTCGAGTGCGAGGATGGCGACGCCGTGCACGGAGCGAGCCGTGCAGGAGTTCCTGCTGGAGCGAGGAGGGAGGGTCCTGCAGATGGAGCTGATTGATCATTTCCGATCACTTGGTGGGGAAAATGACCAGTCGGATGAAGGCGTGGATCGCGAGGTGCTGAAACGCATCGTTGACAACGTGGGTTTCGTGAAGATGGAAAACGGCGTGAAATTCGTGTGTTTGAATCGTGAAGGCAGCGACGAGTCGGTGATGCGTGCGGACTCAGACGGCCACGCCAGCGCGGAGTGCAACGGGAACATCCAGGAAACACTGGACAACAAATATGTCAACGGCAACCCTGATGACGGAGACCAAACAGGTGAGCAAGATGCAGCCATTGTGATTCTTTCATTTGCTTTTATCCGTGATTTTTGTCTTATCACATGCGATCTAGTTTTCTCTGTATATTTGTGTATTTAATTTATTTGGTCAGGTTTCACTGTCTTGTTGGAACAGTGCATATGAAGTGTTTGACTTGTTTTGAAGGCCGACAGTGTTGGTTTAAGTTGAAGCTGCCATTTAACCTAATCACAAAAAGATGCAAACGATTCAAGACTCTAAAAACTACACTCATTCATACCTGTACAAAATACAATGGTGGTGTTAAGATTATGCAACAATCTATATGTAAGCAAAAACCTGCATGAAGCTGGATGACAGTGAACACAACTTTTCAATGGCTCTGCAGGAGCACCACGTCCACCCTCTGCCATCTTGGACAATGACAAACAATCAAATGGCAATGAGCAACCTGCTGCCCCATCACAGACCAAGACCGCCACAGGGATTCCTACACCTGGTGGCGGAGGGGAAGTAAAGCTAAGAGATCGGAGGAGGCGAGAGTCTGCGCCACTTATTGGGATCCCAGATCTAGACCAGGCCCACCATGCAGGCTCTCACACCCAGCAGATGAGAGGGTCACGCAGGGTGTCCAAAGGGTCCCAGAGGGCCATGCTGACCAGTTGCCTCTCTGAAGACAGCGCGCTGGAGGGACTGGAATCTATTGGAGACATCAACACTCCTAAGGGAAGCCGCAGGAACTTCATAGAGCTGATGATGAGCAGTTCTCCTCAGGTAGGATACTGGGCTTCTTCAGCATGAAATATTGTTGTTATTGGTCGTGATTTTATTTGCACGGCAGCTTTAGACAATATAGTATGTGTGATGTATTGTGTGGGGTGGACGCAGAGCAGACTAAAGAATACACCTCCTGTATGTTCTGCCTTTTGCAGGTTCGGAGGTCTTTAATCAACCGTGGCTCACGTCTCCGGGACTCAGTGAAGAGCGACGGAGACTCGGCCTCAATCCTTTCCTCAGCCACGGACGAGGACTGCGCCTCAGTAACCCTCGACCCGTTGGAGCACGAGTGGATGCTGTGTGCCTCGGACGGCCTGTGGGAAAGCCTGCAGCCCCTGCTCACAGTGGAACCCAGTTTAGTGACCAAGAAAGACTTCGTGACAGGCTTCACATGCCTCCACTGGGCAGCTAAACAGGGCAAAGCTGAGCTGCTCTCCCAGCTGCTGGCCTTTGCCAAGGAGAACACTATACCTGTGAATGTGAATGTAAGATCAAGTGCTGGATACACACCGCTGCACCTGGCTGCCATGCATGGACACACACAGGTGGGTTGCGGGGGTGTCGTGTGTTACACCTGCTCAGCGAATCAGCACATAATTACCTACACTCTGTCTGGTTAGGTTGGACTCATTTAATATCCCTCATAAAAAAGTAAGTTAACCAGGATGAAGTAACGAGACGTAGATCAAACAAACAACATTTTTCATTCACTAGATTAGTTAAAACTGACTTATTTATCCTCTATATCTGAAAAGTGAGGTCGGTGTGGATGTGCAATATCACAGAGGGCCACTAGGGGTTGGCTCCAAAAAGACACTCCCATTCAACTTCTCATGAAATACAAAGTCAATAGATTTTTTCTAAAAGTCATTATTGTGTCATTTGGTAAAGTCACTCCTTGTTTATTTGTTTTCTGGCAGCCCATCTAAAAATATATTCTATCATTTAGATTTTAGGCCTCGAAAAGTCATGGTTTTGGGAGCATGTCTGTTTGATTGACAGATCGGTGGTTGACTGGTTTCTGCTGATTTGACTTATGTCAGGACTTATCTATGCAAGTAAAGACATCTTCTGTTTTGATGTGTCTGCTGTCAGTGAAGAACACATGTTGATGTTACACTACATGGACTGTGTGTGGATTTTCAGATTATATTAATTCTCGCCACCAAAGCACCAGTTTATTTTGCTTTAATGGATATAAAACAAGCCATCTGAACCTGACCTTTCTCCGTGATGTGCTGTGATTGACAGGTGGTCCGGGTATTGCTCTCAGACTGGGAGGCAGACCCTGAAGCTCGGGATTACAGCGGGAGGCGAGCCATCCAGTACCTTCCCGCACTGCTGGCCGCTGGCCTGCAGGAGGAGGGAGTGGTCACCTCACCAGTAGCTGAGTCAAACATTGAAAATGTAAATGGAAGCAGCGGTGGAGGAGGGCGTGGCTGGAGGTTTCCCAGAGTCCTCCAGGGTAATCTGAACCCACTGCGGCTACTGAACCCGCCAGCGGAGGCGGCAGAGGAGGCCACAGGGACTGGAAAGACGAAGGGGGGCATTCAGAGGAAAACGTCCCTGAGCCGGCTGAACGCGCGGCTGCACCGAGGACGCCACCGAGCCCAGATCATCCACAGCGCCTCCTTCAGGGACACGGGAGAGGTAGGAAGAGGAGAGGAGCTACCCAGCAGTCCTCTCCGAACCAGACCGCTGTCCAACCTGTTTGGATAGTTACACCAGACTAAACCAGCGATATAGAGACAAAAACCAGTTTGACATGTCTTGATTTGTAGTTTACTCACCTTTTATAATCTGACAGGTCAGATATTTGTTACAACAGAAATGAATCCTAATATATTATGTCAAGATGATTTATAAGTTTTATTAATATAGGATTTTACAGGAAAAAAAACACATTTATGTTTTTCCGAAGCTAATTTATTTTTGTTCCAATCTCAATTGTTAGGCTGCTGTTGATCCCAGAGGGGACGGCACAGTTCACGTAGCATTTTATTTGCCACCGAAATTCACTGAGTACAAACTGAATAACGGCGGTGAAATGGTTTTGAACTTGATTTTTTTTTTTAATTATACTTTCAAAGAGTGATTTGGATCAAGTAGCAAACATTACGCCAGGTATATTTGAATAATTAGAATGATGTAACAGGTTTTCACTTTTGACTGCAAAAAAAAGCATTGACTCCACACTGTTTTCCAAACCCATATTTCTGTTTACAGAGTAATATATTCATAAAACTCACTTTCTATATTTCAACTTCCAGTAATTGGATGGTGCTGATTTTTTTTAGTACAATTCTATAATGCAAGGAACTATTTTTATTCTTTCAGTAACAGATTTTAATATTCAAACTGTTTTAACCACAGAATTATTATATCGTTCGACCATGTTTGCACTTGTCACTTTGTAGATGATTATGGGAGGAAGGTGCATGAACTCAAACCATGACAGATACTTTTGGTCCCAGATTATATTTATATGTTAAAATTGTGGATATATTGTCAATGGGGCAATCAAACGGTTACATCCTTAGATCCATAGTCCACGTTATACATGTACAAATGAGGCTATGTGTGGTTTTCCTTCACCTTCCACTTTAATTCATCGATAGTTGGCACCAAAAAGAGAGTAAAATAAAGTTGTTAAGAGTTACACTGATGGCGGAGATATTTCCAAGAACACTTAAGTTGGATCCAAGTATTTATTTAAAACACTGATTGGTTACACAGTAAGCTGTCTTACAATGTGGAAGCACAGAGATCACTTTATACACATTTCTCTACTGCCGATTAGGTACCTCAAATTTTCCAAAACCTGGTTCACTTATTACTACTTTGCTTGGCGTGCGTGTGCGTGTGCGCGTGCGCGTGCGTGGGTGTGGGTGTTTTTTTTTTTTACATGTTTTCTGATACTGAATTCTTTACATTTGACTGTATTCTTCTTAAAAGGACAAAGGTTCACTATTTCATGCAGAATTTACACTTTAAAAGTCCACAGAAAAATAAGATGCATGATGTTTACGAGAATCAGCTAAATTCAGGTTACAGTTTTCACATCCAGCGTAGCATCGATCCGTTTTACGGTAAATATGCTTTCATATGATATTAAATATTGGCTCTAGATTGTCCCCATGTATCGGTCTTACTTTGCATGTACACAATCATTCGCTAATTAATCATGTCTTTGTCATCTGTGAATAATCTTGACCAGAATAGTCAGCAAAGTGACTTTTTGACTTGTTTCCCAAATATGTGAACCTTACTTACTCAACGACACATCCTAGATTTAATGAATGTTCCCTTTAGTATTTTGTAGTGTTTGTACTTCACTCACAGGGCTTCATGTAATTTGTATGGTTGACACTTTTGATGTAGAAACGTCTTATACATTTGTACTTTCACATCACTCTCTCAGCTGCATGAGTAGGGGAAATGCTGGGCACTGTTCATTTTTCATGTCTATAGATAAATGTCTGTCCAATTTGTGAAATCTTGTGTAGTTATTATGTAGTTTGAAATCATTGATAATGAGCCACTCTCATCTTCCTATTCATGTCTGTGAAATAAAGCAATAATTTGCATAAAGTTCCCAAGTGAGTCTTCAGTTGCACTGTTTTACTAACTGCACTGCTAAGACAAAGCACGCAAACACATATAATGAATACAGAGGGTAACCGTAGTCAGGGTTTGAGCCAAACCAATAAAGAGACCTCATTAAAAAATAAAAACAATCATGAATACTTCTGTCACATTTGATCAGAGTGGACTAAAATCCCAGATGAAGAAAGCTGTTTCGTCCGCTGTTCCTGCTGACACCAAGTGATTGTCCTTGTCTGGTGTTGCTGAATAATTGATAATCTGATGAGCCACTGTGCCAGCCTTGTACCAGCATTTACAGTATAGCCACAACTTCCTGTCTACAAACTGCCCACATAGCACGGCGCACGATATATTCACACCCAGTTCTCATTCTGCACTTGTGTTAAATCCATGCGAGTGTGTGTTTGTGTATGTCCTTGCAAGACCAAAAGTCCTGACAAGATGAATTAAATAGGAGGGATCTGAGCTGACCTAAAGTCTACACTGGTCTTGTTTTGTTGTAGTTAGGATGTAAACGATATCATTTAATGCAAATTTCCTACCACTTAATCTGCAGAATATATTAATAAAAGAGGCTGTTTTAGGATTTATCTGTATATTATTTGTGGCAAAATGTGATGGAGGACAAGCAGTTTGGATTTTGTTCTTCCTGTTATGCATGATGTTGAGCCTGTTAGCCCAAGCATGTCGCTGAGGATGATCAAAATATAATGAGTGGAGGAATTTAATGTTCATCAGCTTTCATACATGTGAGAGGGATATGGTACATTTCCAGTCAATGTGCTCAGTGCCTCGGACGGGAACAGATAACTACAGCTCCGAAAATCCTTCTGTGGCACAGATGTTCTTCTGGCACCCTGTCTGGGTCTGTTCTTCATGTTTACCACATCAAATCAACCATATAAAAGCAGGATTACATGTAAACAGACATTACATATTGAAAATATGTTGCTTGTGTAAATATGAATGTTCTTAAATCGGAGTCTGCCCTTTTGGGTTTTCTCTGATCTGTGGTATTGCCTTCATCAACAAGTCTGAAAAGATTTAAAGAGGTCGGAAGTGATGAGCTTTTCCCGGCTCCTTAGAGTCCGGAGTTGCCCAAGACGGCCTATCTATTAGATTATTGCTGATCAGGACGGAGTAGAGAGCCTGTCTGCTGTCTGACTGCAGCTACTGACCTACATACACAGTGAAGGGAGTAATGCCTATTATGTAAATTCCTCTGCCATCTTTTCACAGAAACTGTGCCAACTTTTTTGCCTGGGGCCTCCACTGTTGGACTAATCCATGTCCAGCCTATCCACATCTCTCGCTTTCACCCGAAACAGTGACCACAGTGATGATGACACTTGTATAAAGCCTAATGTGTGACCGACGATGCCAAACAGACATCAAGCTGGTGACAAATGTACATTGTCTCCCATGCCTTCTTTTGTCTTGTGACATTCAGTGTCTTTAAAAACTATTCATGGTTGCCATGTTTTATTGTCTTAAAACACGTAATCCCCTTTAATGTGGTGTTATTTGTTTTTTACATTGATCCACGGCAAAAGGGATCTGAATTAAAAACAAATAACAAATGCAGAATAATGATACAGGTGTAGGTACTGCATTCCAATAAATGAAATTCAAAATCACCAAATTTGGAGATGCATGTTTTTTCACTGAACAGGAAGGGTACGAAAAAAACGTGTGGTAAAATACAACCATATTTGCATATTGATTTAGTAGAGTAGAAATACAAAGTTGCATAAAATGAAAATGGGCAGGTAAAGTACAAATGCCTAAAATGTTTAAAGTACTTCAGTAACTGTAACTACACATAAAAGATATTTTTTTTTTCTGCTTTCTGATTTCTAACGACGATGAATAAACCTTCTTTTAGTCCCCGTGTGTTTCCACGTTTGTCCACGTGGTGTCGCTGTTTGAAATAACGCCACCTGAGTGCTGTCTGCGTTGTTTTCTTCTTCAGGTCAAAGTTTACTGCATGCGGAAGTGGTTGGTTGGATGGTTTTCTGGATTTTAATGGATGTATAGGTGGTGTTTCCCCCCTCCCCCTCCCCCCCCCTCCATCACCACGAGTTTTATTGTTCCGTTTTTCTTCCACCAGAAGGGTAACTGATGTTAGGTAAGTAGTTAAAATCTCCTGCGATTTACGCGAAAACGTCACGTGAACGCGCTCCGTCGTTTCAGAGCGACGGCGGTTCACCAAACACGTGAAGCTAACGAGCTAGCAGCTAGCGCGACATAACAACCGCGTCCGCTGTCGATACGGACCGAAAGAGTTATCGCACGTAAACAACGTGAACAACCTTCTGTACGACGCGGTCTGTGAACTGTCCGTGCCGGCTGGGGATCCCGTTTAGTCACCGCGAGCTAACGTAAACAAACAAAATAGCGTTTTCTGAACTCCGAAGTATCTCGTTAGCTGCAGCTAACGTTCATATGATGATAATCAGCTGAGGTGTTTGTTTGAAGCTTCGAGGTTTTGATGAGACTTCAGCGTTTATGTTGAATAAATAATAATACCGACAGATGGATTTTAGTTTGAGGTCAAATCGCGGCTTGTGTTATAATTAAAGGAGGTGGAGGGGGAAGTGAAACAGACCTCTTGTCCATATGATGACAAAGGAAGTGGACAGTTTGAATCATTGTCTGTAATTTGTTCCACTGTTTTGTTGTATTTCACCGTGTCGGCACTAAAGCGATCCAATTCTTCAGGGGTTATACTGCACGGCAGCTAACAACAGTCTTCACCGTGTCTCTGTCTTATGTTGCAGCTTCCCCGCCTCTCTGCAACAATGACCACCATCGTCCACGACACTACAGAGGCGGTGTGCCTTTCCACCGAGTGCAACCTGTACCTCAAGCCCATTGCCAAAATGACCGTCAGCGTGGCTTTGCCCCAACTCAAGCTGCCAGGCAAGAGCATCTCCAACTGGGAGGTAATGGAAAGGGTGAAGGCCATGGTGGCTCCGGAGCAGTTTTCGGCCCTGCGTATCTCCAAGAGCACCATGGACTTCATCCGCTTTGAGGGGGAGGTGGAAAACAAGACGGTGGTGAAGAGCCTGCTGAGTCGTCTGGATGGGAAGAGCATCAAACTGAGTGGATTTACCGACGTGCTGAAGGTAAGGTTGACCCATTTATCGTTCGCACCTCAGTGGTCAGTTTGATGACTCTGGTTTGTTGTGCCGTTTACCTGCTGCGATAGACTAAATGTTTAAAAAAAAATGGTGTCCACCTCGTCTACGTATATCAACAAAAGTGGATAAAATGTCTGGTGAGATATCTTCAGAGGAGTTGCTTGTACTTATAATCCGGGAACTGAGTGTATCTCTTTCTCTTCCCTCAGGTACGTGCAGTAGAGAACAAGGTGGACTTCCCTACTCGTCATGACTGGGACTCCTTCTTCCGTGACGCTAAGGACATGAATGAGACTTTGCCAGGAGAGAGGCCGGACACCATCCACCTGGAAGGGCTTCCTTGCCGCTGGTTTAGCCAGAAGGACGGCATTTACCCAGACCGGCCCTCAGACGAAGTCCTTATGGCTGTTTTCCAGACATTCGGCAAGGTGGTTCATATTTCTATTTCTAGTCATCCATAGGTAAGAGGACATTAAAATGAACACAGAATTTGTTACTGGTTACTCTTCAAAATTTGGATTTCAGGTAAATTTCAACCAGGCCGTAGGACACAACTCATTTAGTGTGTCCTTTGCTGCAAACATAACACACCATGCAGGGTTTTTGGGAAAACCAGTTTTTTGTTATTTTTGGGATCAACCTTAAATTTCAGGATCGACAAGACTGTTGTTAATAAGTAGGTGTAGAAAGTCAATACAGTTAATAATTTTTGCCAAAAAGAACAAGAGATAATGTTGCTGTATTTGTGTTTATTATGTTTCTGTGATATCATTTTCTGAAATTGTTAGACTGAGAACACACATATCCCTATAAAATATTGCACTTTCACTATTTACAGAATACTGCTAATGTTAAAAAATGTAACTAAAACTAACGTTTATTTTGGATTTTTAGGTGCGAAATGTTGACATCCCCATGCTGGACCCATATAGGGAAGAGATGCTGGACAAAAACTTCAGCACATTTAGCTTTGGGGGCCATCTGAACTTTGAGGCCTATGTCCAGTATCAGGAATACGGTGGCTTCACGAAGGCCATGGACACTCTGCGTGGCATGAAGCTGATGCTGAAAGGAGAGGATGGAAAAGCAGTGGCCTGCAACATCAAGGTACTGTCGGCTTACAGTAGTTTTAAAGCTCTACCTCCACATATTTATGTCTTTAATTATATTGTAGTTCTGATTTGTGACGTGCCATGAATTTTGTATTTCTATTTTAAATTTAAATTAGGATTGTGAAGGCCAGGGCTAAAATGATTGTCTCTGACTTCCACTGATGTAAAATCCTTTCGCATAGTATTAAACATCACGACGATGTATTGGCATCTGATAAGCCTTCACACTTTCAAATGTGTTTGTCAAACTGGCAGTACTGGATTGTATTTCATTTCCACCCATGCTGGTCGTATTTAGCATGTTGCTTTGACTACGACTGGCATAACAGTTCTGCCTGCCTCTGTGTTGTGTGTGATGCCACCAATGAATTGCAACTGGGACAGTGACGTTGCAGATGTGTAGAATTTAGTAATGAGATTGTGCTATTCAGAGTAAGATAAGAGCTTTAAGACCTTTTAGTGGAATGAGTCTTGAGAGCTGCAGCTTCATTATTTTCAAGATAATGAAGAGAGGCAAGTTTTCTTAATCCACAGAATAAAGCTGTGAAATCTAAATAAAGGAAGGAAGAATAAAGGAGTGCGTGTATAAAAAGATGATAAGCAAAAAAGGAAACTAAGTTGGTTCTGTTTCGAGGCACAAGTAATAATTATTTTTTCATTGTCTGATATTAATATGTTGATTAATTTCTTAATCCTTTGACCTTTGATTGTCAATAAATCGACGTGGCATCAGACTCCGTAGATTCTGTGTTTGATTTGGAATACTACGAGTGGTTTGAAGGGACCAGGTCGGCTGGTCCTCGGCAAAAAATGTCTTGATGTTGGGGCAACGGACCTCCATATGATGTGCTTATGTTTTTTTCCTCAGGTGACCTTTGACACTAGCAAGCACCTCAGTGAGTTGGCTCTGAAGAGAAGGAGCCTGGAAAGGATGAAGTTACAGGAGCTGGAGAGGCAGAGAGAGGAGCAGAAACGACGGGAGAAGGAGGAGGAGGAGCGGCGTAAGGAGGAGGAAAGGTATGGTGGAAGACAAAAGTTTGTTAATGATGAATAAGGACGCAAGAAGACACTGAATCAGGGTAGTGATGCCCAATTCATAGGGTTGAACTGCTGCAGTCGTACTTTGTGTAAAAGAGAGGAAATTAAGTTGTTGTTGAAGATAATAGTTAAGAATGAAGTGGGCCGCTTTCAGTCTGACCTCAGTGTGTGGAAGAAATGATAGTGTTTCACCTGTCCATGAAGATGACCCACCCTTATGTTTACATTCATCCCCTACATTAAGGTAGGTGTTTGATATGTATATACTCTTTGAGAAATTGAAAGTAGAGTGAAAGATGAGTTTAGTGTGAGAAACGGAGTAATTTAATGTATTATATTGAGCGGGTGACAACTTAAGTTACTGTTTGTGTTCGGTTAATTTGATATTGCGTTCACTGTACCAAGAAAAGTTCTTGGAAAAAGGTATTCACAGAGGACATTTAACCATTTTTCCAGGAAACAGAAGGAACAGGAAGAGGAGGAGAAGGAGAGGAAGAAGGAGGAGAGGTTACGGAAGCGAGAGCAGAAGCTGCGGGAGAGGGAGGAGAGGAGGAATATGAAGAAGGTGAGGAGACAACAGGAGGAGGAGCAGAAGAAGCTGCAGATGAAAATCGCCATGGAGGAGAGGAGGCTGCTGCTGGCTCAGCGCAACCTGGAATCCATTCGGCTCATTGCCGAGCTGCTGGCCAGGGCCAAGGTACTCGATGTACACGATGACACACATCAGCTTGATAAGTGGTACACAGCAGTTACCATCTTTTAGTGGAGCATTTTAACCAATTGTACTTTAGCAAGGACAGTAAAAGAAGATTTATTGTTTGGGACTTCTGTAGTTTAGTAAATATTCAACACTGAAGAACACACAGAACAAAATATAAGTACAACTTACTTAGCATCTCTGTGACGTGTGTTTGTTCACTGTTGAGAGTTAGATGAGATAAATCAGTCTGTTTCGTATGAAGACCAAACATAGTTATTACTCCCAGCCAATAATTAGTTTGGCATATAACCCTTCATAACCTTTTATTTATTTATTTATTTTTTTTAATTATTTTTCCCTGAATTCATTAAATACCCAAGATGTTACATGATCTTTAGAGGTCCTGCCATGTGGCTTTGGTACCTCTGGACAGAAGCAGAAAAGTAGTTTGATAACACCCTAATGTTGTCTTACAGTGGCCTGGAGTGACTAACCTGGATTTGGATTTACCAATGATCGTGCTGAGACACCAATTTTTGGAACTCCACCTACTAAATTGTGGCAAATTTTTTATCATCATGTTAGATTTTTTTTTTCCACCCTTGCAGCTTCTCTTATCTTCGTCCACGTGTTCTTCTTCTCCTCAGGCACTGAAGCAGCAGCAGCAGGAGAAAGAGAAGACCGAGCGAGAGGAACGGGAGAAGCAGGAGCAGGCTCGACAGAAGGAAGAATTAGTCCGTCTTCAGAAGCTGGAGGCCTGCCGACGCAAGCAGGAGGAAGAGTTGCGTAGGGTGGAGGTGGAGAAGGAGCGAGCACTGGAGTTGCAACGCAGAGAGAAGGAGCTGAGGGAGAGACTGCTTTGCAACATGTTGAAGAAGAGCAGCGGGAAAACTACAGGACCAGCCGCCAGCCAGGACCAGGCTGGCCCTGTAAGGAGTGAGCAGACCTCTGATCCTGGTGATGTGATGCTGGAGGTTCTGGGTCGGGTGAACGGAATGAAGGCAGCTGAGAGCAAAGAAAAGCAGGTGTCCAAATCTGGTGTGCACTCTCAAGCGTCGGGGAAAAATAAAGCAACAGAGGAGAGGAGAGGTGGGGAGGACAGGAAAAAGGACCGGGAGAGAAGAAGGGAAGAGGCGGTGAGGAGCAGGCACAGCAGGGAGCGAGTGAGGGAGCGCTCCCACAGAGAAAGGAGCTCATTCAGTCGGGGGAGGAGGAGGCGCTCCCACAGCTACAGTCGGAGGAGAAGGAGTTCCAGCCACCGAAAGAGGAGCCACAGTCACCACAGGAGGAGCTCCACTCACCACGGAAGCGGGAGGCGCAGCCACAGCCACTGCAGTAGGAGCACAAGCTCCAGCAGAGACAGGAGCCGGAGCAGCAGTGGAAGGAGTTACAGCAGAGGGAGGAGCCATAGGCGTAGTCATCATAGAAGCAGCAGAGGCAGCTCGGGAGAGCGGAGGAGTCACAGTCATAACAGTCGAAGGTACAGGAGACACAGTAACAGTATGGATAGGAGCCACTCCAGACGACGCTAAGCTCATCGATGTAATAATTATTCTGTTTGATACAGTCACTATTTCTGGACATACATCTACAGTTCAACAAGTTTCAGAAGAAGAATAGATATTTCTGGTCCTCAATTAAGAAATCTGCTCATTGGCTTGTCCCAGAACAGGGCAGCTCAAGTTAAAATATAAAAACCAAATCAACTACCCAGAATCAATTCAAACCTTTTAAGTGTACCTAGTATGTAAACCATTTAAGCTGTTGAAAGTAATCTACAGTTGTTTTTACCTCCTATAAATGCTAATGACTGAGAAAAAAAAAGTTACACCATTGATTGGGTGAATGCTGCAACTTCCTGTATCCATTTCAAATTAAAAGCCCTCTAGCATTTCAGACAGTCCAGCCATATATACAGGGTTGTGACCCAGTGGTGTTTGTTTTTTGGCCATAGGTCATATTGTTGAATTAAAGCTGGGGTCAATTTCAATTTTCTGAATATTTTGTCTCGTTTCACTTAAGGTAATGACGTAGAATACCAACTTTACTATTTGGTTTACAAGAATGTTATTCTTGTCTTTGTATGAAACATATTGCAGTGATATTTCAACTGAAGTACACGAAAACATTTCTTTGAAAATTATATAAAAAAGGAAAAAACTTGAGTGTTAAAATGTGGTTCAAAGCTAGTGACACATTATTCCATCAGTAATATTCGGGATATCGGGAGGTGAGACAAGTGATTGGACAAATTGGAATTCAAATCTGATCTCGGGCCACAATTTGTCGACTGAAACACCAGACTAACCCTACTTTGAAACATGAAGCTTGTTGATGACTTCACCAATGTGTTTGTTGCCTATGAAGAACAGTGAGCTACAGGAAGTTCTCGTACTGCACAGGGAACAAACCCTTTTTATTTTTGAGTAGTCTGTTCATCCACAATGACTTCAGAAAAAAAACACAAGATCCTGTATGACATACATGAACCTTTTCCTTTTAACAAGCACCTGATATACTTTTTATGGCTGCAATAGTTGTGGAGGATTCTAAGAAGACTACTGGACTGTAACAATTGGCTGCTGCACCATTAAAAATGTAAAGTTTCCACATACATCTGTTTTAAGGCGCACCCACTAATTTTGTTTTCATATTTTAGCTTCCTGGCTGTTTCTTGAAATACGTCTTCAGTTTTTGCCTTGCTGCTGATAAAGGCTCAGAACAGGATTCTACGGCAGTGGACTCATCGTTGACCTCAACTAAGTATCAGAATTTGTGATCCTCAAATAGTTTCCGCTAACAAAGAATAACCTGTTAGATTTGATTTGATTTCTGAGTGTTTGGATGAAGAAAGCGCGAGTTGCTGAATGAGTTGAGGTGTGTCAGGACTTGATGTTCGAAGGCATGACGATATATTACATCCAACTAAGCAAGCAGTGTACTCTTATAATTGCTGTCTTTTTTAAGTATAGAATACAAGGTATAGCTTTGAGGCATGTCCGGTTCTTTCAAGAGTTTTTTTTTTTTTTTTTTTTTAATGTTTGTGACAAAGTGAAATCATTGTTGAGGAAACCAGCTTCTGGGATTCAAGTCAAAGAAACACAGTACAGTAGTAAAAATGTTCCTGTTGCTTTTACACACACAGTGTTGGATTCATTCTTTTAGCCTTACTAGTCACTGGACAGACTTTCCCTGTAGCTCAGAGTTGGGGGGAAGTCAGTCCAAGTTTTGTAGCTACTTCTACCTTTATATTGTCGCCTGTACTTGTCACATCAAAGCCCATTTGTTCTGTATATGCTCATGATTCACTCAACAGTCCCTCCAGTGTTTAGTGATTTTGCAATCAAAAATGCTTGACTTTGCAGTGGATTTTCTCAAAAATTGTAATGCGGTTTGTGGAGTTTTATGTTTTTTTATGTTTTTTTTTTTTACATTTTGTATTTTATGGGAATTGGCAGAAATTGCTTGGGAATTTTTTTTTTTTTTTTTTTTTTTTTTTTTTTTTTTTTTAACACCTGATAAATAATCTTAGGTAATGGTGTATAAACTCATTTAAAAATACTGTATAATTTGGTTGACGCAGGGAAGTGGGATGATTGGTAGCCTAATATTCACATTAAGACCACATTTCCTGTAAACATAGTCACTCTCAGTTTTGCTGTTATTTCTGGTTAACTGGCATTTGGTTTGTTTTGATAATGAGGTTGAAGAGCCTTACTGACTAAATGACAACTTATTTTTGTTATTAAAGCAAGCTTTGTTTGAAAAGGCTTACTGAGTGCAGTAAGGCCTTCAGCACAGCTTCTACTGAGTACATTTACTGCTGAGAACTCAGGGGAACTTTGCAAACTTGCAAGCTCACATATATTGTGGAGATTGATTGAGCTTGCATACATTTTTGTCATCAAGATTTCCTGGAGGGACTGATTAGAGCATGTCTTGCATACACTGCAAGTTGGTTATAATAATAAAAAAAAAAATCAAAGCTGAGAATGTTTTGGAAAACATTATTTTCTTTTGCTGGAGATGAACTGTGAATTTGTCACTATGATACGCTATAATATATCTGAAGTATTGAAATATAAGATTTCTGATGTTCTGCCACCTTCATTTCTTGTGCTTTAACATGGTCTTTTGTTTCACTTTGAACAACTACATTGAAATTGTCAGAAGTGCTTATTGTCATTTAACTAAAGTCTACATATCCAAACTGAAGACTATTTTAGTGTCTGTAATCCAATTCAGGCATGTCGTGACAAACTATATCATTGGGTTTGATATAACGGTGTAAAATTTAAGTGATACTACAGTATCAAACCTGAGTTGGAGAAAGAGGGCGCGTCTTTCAGAAGGTGCAGATTCCCTCAAAGCGTTGGTCATCCCACACTATTGATCCCAATTTGGGATCATGAAAACTTTGTGGAAAACAGGTCTGGCATGAGAATGCAGTGGGCGAGTGATAATGAACAAGGCTGCAGTGTTTGCACAGAGTTGTTTCTTTGTCTGACAGACTGAGCCCGTGCTCTAATCTGGGTTATCTGGCGGTAATCAGCTTAGCCCACTGCTACTCTCACTGCTGCTGCTGCTGCTGCTGGGTGGGCACTTTCTGTAGTTTTAGTCCGGTTCGGTCTTCTCTGCCCTTTCACACAAACACCTGTTCAAGTTCAGTTTACAGGAATAAGATTTTGGAGAAACAAAAGGTTCAGAGTTTTCCCAGGGAGTCCTGTCCGAGCTGCGGCCATGGCTGAACGTCAAGAGATGAGTTCGACTGAGGGGGCACCTGCTGCAGACATGTACCCTGGAAAAATACTGGAGTATATGGAAGGCTTCCTCATCTCCAAGGTAACCTACACATGTAGTAAACACACACACACAAAGTCGAAAGTTATTGACACAAATGTAGTTTCCCCTCTTCAGTTTGAGGGTGAACTTGATATTTATATTTGATATTTGATATTTACTTGATATTTGGGAGGCATCAAACATTTAAAGCCACAATGATAAAGACTCTTTAGAGCTTTGATTGTTTACTCAATTAAGAAATGGGACAATTTTCATATTTTTTGATGATTGAATAAGTCATTTTGCATTGATGACTCCTTATTATCAAAAATGTATATTTTGGGGGTTTTATTTGTGGTTTTGCCATCAATCACACTATTTGTTATGAGACATTATTATCACACACTCTAAAAGATGCTGAATGGTGATGCCTGTCACAGTTGACAATCTCCTACTGCAGGAAGAAACAGTCAAAAGATACAGAGGGGATATTATATGTACATTTAAAAACTTGATTTTCATCTTCATTGAATCAAAATGTGTCAAAAGAAATCCCCCCCAAAAAGAGTAAAATATGCCAAGTTTATATTGATTAGTGATAAATATGTACTCAAACAGTATACTTTCGTTTCAAACCCTTTTGTCAATTTGTTGTGAACCTGCACAAACTAATAGGTGGCAAGGTTCTGACTGGACCACTTAACTTCGGTCAGGATCGCCTTTCATTAGCTATCACAAATATAAATAATGTTTTTTGTTTTTTTTTAAACTGTTTGGTTTCATTTCAATAGTGTTTCATTTTTTGAATTAAAACTATTCGCATTAAGTGCAAATGTTCTACAATGGACAAATGAACAGCTGTTATATCTCTATATTTAATTAGTAGAAGCGTTGTTACTTGACTATGTCTTAAATACACAGTATTACACGTGTTTGCTTATAGGACTTAACTATTAAGGTGATTTTAGTCAATTAGTTCAAGTAGATGTGATCTATTTTAGTCTGCTTCACTGTTATTTCTCTGCTCTGTCTCCACTGTGATCCAGACTGTGTTCACGTCCTGTGAACTGGGTGTGTTTGATGTGTTGCTGGGTGCAGAGCGCCCTCTGTCGGCAGAGGAGATCAGTCAGGCGGTGGGAGCAAGTCTGGACGGCACGCAGAGGCTGCTGGCGGCCTGCACAGGCCTGCAGCTGCTCCACACACACCAGGACAATGGGCAAGGTCTGCACACACACACACACTAAGAAATAAGACAACAACTGTCAGCCTCTTTAAAGGAGTTGTGTTGCAGTGTTAATTATTACTACTAATTATTCTCATTATTTTTTGAAGCCGTGTTACATTTCTCCATTATAGTTTAGGATTGAAAAGTGCACGAATGTACAAAATGTGAAATAAAATTATCTGATTGTGTTAGATTTCATTGTTAGCTTTTATCTGACATTCATCACATTTTTAACTGCTGCACCTTCTATCTGTGTGCAAACCTCCCCTTCATGTCTGTCATGTCTGCTTGTTCTGTCTCCCACACAGACACAAAAGGTCAAACTCTGTATTAACACCTACACTCACTCATTCACAGTCTTCTCCTCTGTCCTTCACCCTCCACCTCTCCCACCACCCCGTTTCAGTGTTTTATAGGAACACAGATCAGGCCCGTGTCTACCTTACCCGCTCCAGTCCTTTGTCCCTCTGCCAGTCCATCCAGTACAGCTCCAGAACCATCTACCTCTGCTGGCACTATCTGACTGATGCCATCAGGTCAGTGTTAGTTAATGAGCAAACCAGTATCATGATTGGATTTTTGTAACACTGTCTTGTCTGCCTCACTTGACTAGTTTTTAAAAAATATATATTTTACATTAGCAGATTATTACCTATGTCCGGTTTTCTTGTTAGTGATGACAGTTTTCAACAAATGTAACTACAATTGATTCTTCAATTAAAGGTTTAATCTTATAGGCTATTCAAATCATGTCATGTCATAATATGGTGAAAAAACAATGCCTATCACAGTTTCCCTAAAGCAAACCCGAGATCTTCAGTGTTCATTTCTTTTATGTAAACGTTAAAATGATTGTTAACATTTATGCTGGTTTACTTATCACCTCCATGTCTTCTTTGTCTGAGAATTTAGTATCTGCGCACAAAACCTGAGTTGTGTTTCTTTCTCCTGTTTGGGTGCAGCATCATGAAGTCGGTGTTGTGATAGGCAGACACGTGTCTTATTACAGTTTAAGAATGTTGTCTGTAAAGGAGCCCAAGAGAGTGAAATCATATCCGGGTGGGCAGCGATGGGCTGTAAGAACGGCAGGTTTGATTCATAGCCCGAACACTGTGTATTTTGGGCTTCCTTTTCTGTTTGAACATCGTCTCGAAATGGATTTTAGTCTCATTGTTATGTCTGAGGGAGGAGGGCCAGCAGCTCCCAAACAGCGTGACTGGATTTACTGTGGCTAACAAGTGAAGTCCATCTGTGAGAAACACTGAAAAAGACACAAGATGATATCTAAAGGATATCTTGATCTAAACGACTAATTCTCTCCTGCAGGAGTGCTATAGAAACACGTAATATTAAACTAATTAGAGCATGATCTTGAATTTGTATTGCTTTCATCTGTAGCCGTGACTGTGAGATGAAGTAGAAGCTGGTGTTAATACAATCTCTAAATCCCATATTTTGTGTACTCGCAGTGGCAAATATATAGAGAAAATATCGTGAAAGAAGTCACATATATAATAAGGCTGTCTTATATAAATACTTCTGTCTTTGTCTTGACTCAGAGAGGGAAGAAACCAGTATGAAAAGGCTTTTGGAGTCAACTCTAAAGACCTGTTTCAAGCTCTCTACAGGTAAAACACACACACACACACACACACACACACACACACACACACACACACACACACACACAAAACACATGTTCTTGCTAATCCACATTCCATCCCTGTCTCCCCATCTTAAGCCTGTCTATCACTCTTTTCCCTCTTCCCTCCTAAAAAAAAACTGTCTAGTGGGAGTTATTAGGAAGTGGTGAATGTGTGTGTGTGGGGGGCAGGGGGGGGCGCAGTGATGTGAGGAAGCTTTGGGGCAGGGAGGGAGAGAGAGAGAGTGGAAGAGAGAGTACATCTGCCATTGTCCTTGAGGTCTGGTGTGTTTATAGTATCTAGTGCCCACAGTTTTAACGCTTCACTGATCTGCTGATCCGCAGCTTTCAGGGGTCACACGCTCAAAATTTCACACTTTGTTTGTTAATAGATTTTGATCAGCCTGCCTGAGGCCTTGTGCTGTAGAACACTGCTGGACCCATATGAGACCCAAAGGACAAGAATTAGTTCAAACTGAAACACAGTGGAAAATCCTGCCAAAACATCCTCCTTTCTTGTCCTTTATAATAATGTGTATTGCAAAATTATTGCACTTTGACGGAAAAGGATCTGAAGGGGATGTTAACATGCGCATGTACATTGTTATCTTACATCTGAACTGTGAAATACCATGTGCCCATGTAAAGAGGTATGAATTATCCCATCTGCCGGGTAGTAAGCCTGAGCACACACCAGTACAGCAGAAATATAAAATATTGAACGAGATAACTTCTTTGCAGACCATGTTGTGAATTTCTAGCTGGTGCTAAGCATTCTTTGAAGCAATAGTATTTCACATATCAAGCTTTTTTTTGAGCTTGTGAATTAGTTGCTGTATTTCTGCAAATTTCAAATAATTATTTTTCTCATATCCTTTTGAAAAAACAGCTGATGATATTACAGAAACTGTCTCATTAAAAACAAAAAGATGCATGCAAAAGAGAATACAAAATATGAACTATGCACACATAATGTCATGTACCTTTTGTTCAGATGAATTTGCCGTTCAGATTTAATTGATTGAAAATGAAAGTACTCTACAAGAAGAAATTTCAGCACCTGCGTTCGGCTGAATTAATGTGGAGAAGCAGTTGTTTGTCCTCGCTGATTTCCCCTGTGAATTCTGTGGGTAAATTAGCGAGGGGAAACAACCACTGAAGTCATACGCTGCATTCTTGGAGCGCTGCAGCAGGAGATGGAAGATTCAAAGCTGGCTGGATGACTCAGACTCCTGTTTACTCGTCGCCATATAAGCACTCATGTACTACAGCCAAGTCCCATCTATGGCTTGAATTCTGATTCTGGGGAGAAAACAAAAAGGATTTGGAGAGGAAACTGATCAGAGTGTGTGGATTTAGAGATATTTTGAGATTTCAAACAAACACACGCAACTACATCGTAGGACATTTTAATAAAAAAAAAATATATAAATAGAGTTTATCTATTACTTTTTGTTGTGTTGCTATGTTACCCTAATTGGCACATAAATTAAAACATTACCGCTGAATTCAAACACATGTTCACTGTCTAGTGGGAGGTGATGGTACAGTGAGGAGTACATAGGAAATAGATGTGGTTAGTGTATGGTATTGTGAAGCAGCTGTAAATTAATTGAAAGTGTATTCTTATAATTTAAACTGGAACAGAAAACACAGAAGTTTACACACTGTATGAACATCGTAGGCTGCTGTCTGCCTAATGACAATGTTAGAAATGTGATTGGAGCATATATCGAGACAGACAGTACATTTGAATGGATGTTTGTAACCCAGCTATAATAGGGTTCTTCAGGTTTAGTGCTTACTGTATTTGAACATGTAAATAGCATTACCTCATGACAGAAAGCTTTTATTCTAATTCAAAAAAAGGCCTGGCTCTTTGTTAATGTGAATTTTGCAATACAGGCTTCTCTATTAGTATATTTTTCCATTACAAAAGAGATTCGCTGGCAAAAGTCGATCAAAAACTAAGATTAATTTTATAATTATCAACGTGCTGTCAAACTGAAAGCATGGCACCATTCAAAGTGGATCAGAGTCACTCTTCAGGCTTTTCTTATTATTGCTGATATGAATGAGGCCAAAGCAACCAGACAGCCAATAACTACAACTCAGGAAGTACAGATATGACAGAGACCGGCGGGGATGTTGTGGATACTAGACTTGTCTGTGCAGAGAGCAGACAGATCATAAACCACAAGTTATGAAGATGTGCCTAAGGACAGGGATAATTAGTCATAGACCTTTGCAAGAGCTGTGGGGACCACCTACCCTTGTTTCAGCAACACTACAATTCAACAACTAGACAGCTATAAAGGAGCGACAAACTCCTCCACCTTGAAATAGGGAGACCGCACCATCGCTATTGTCAAGAAAGCTCACCAGAGAGGTTTTATTTTTAAGACAACTGAAAATATGTGGTAGATGCAGGAATGGTATGGTGCAGTTCTATAGAGCAGCAGTAGAGAGCATCCTTACCTTTGCAGTAACTGTGGACAAAAGAGTGTGTGCCGCATTCACAATTGGATGCGATCTCGCACCTGTAACAGAACTCTACAAGGCTAGATTACTAAAAAAGGAGCTGACCTTCCAGACAACCCCTTTAACCTTGCTATTAATTGAGTTTCTTTCCCTCAAACAAGACTAAGAAGCGTCAAGAACATCCAGATTTCAGAATATATCCTGAAGCTGTTTGCCTCCTTAACTCTCAAACTTCACCACTGCAGGCCACTCAGCAGGTTTAGATAATTGTGCAGTAAGGTGGATGTTTTTGGAGGCACATAATGTAGTGGGTTGTTTGAAGTTGCTGCCAATTCCCCTAAAGGTGATAGTGTTTTTGTCTGTGGCGTTCTTATGTTAGATTTGAATTGATTTGTTTTGTGCTTTTGTAATTATTTAATGGGTTGGATTTTATCTAGCTGTTTTATTCTTGTTTAATGTATTATGTGCTTTATGAGTGAGTGGTTGCAATATTTTTGTCCTTCTCTGTCTTAGTTTATGTGAGACAGGATGAGATAGCGTGCAAGCCAACAGGCTTCATCATTGAAATAAAGGACTGAAAATGTTGTCGTTGGGGGCATTCAATATCTTACGCCCAAAATATTTTCAAATTAAAGCTGACAGTCTGCTGTTGGGCCTCAGAGTCATTTCATCTTTTCACGTCCAATGCAATCAGGCTGGAGCGAACAATGAGTCACTTTCAAAGTTCCTCTGGAGGTCACTGTGACTGAACTTGGTTTGTGTCTCACATGGCTGAGCGCTCTGCTACAGTGAAGTTTTGATAAATACAATTGTAGTGTTACAGAATTAAGTGTGTGTGTGTGTGTGTGTGTGTGTGTGTGTGTGTGTGTGTGTGTGTGTGTGTGTGTGTGTGTGTGTGTTCCTCGTGGCAGGGACAGTGCTGGTTGATGAGGTGGAGATTTCTCAGAGCAGCAGCAGTCACCGCAGGCTCTGCTATTCTGCTGCACCCTGTCGTTCTTTCTCTCTAACACACACAAACCATGGTGTCGCCACAGGCAGAAACTTTGTCTACGAGGAAATGCACTGTGTGAGTGTGTTACTGAGTAGCTCTGTAGGCGAAAACTTACAGAAAATTAAAAAGGCTTTTGCTTCAGTGCATACGTAAAATTACTGTTCCCCCCCCCCTCTCTCTGTGTATGTGTGTGTGTCTGTGTCTCTGTCTCTCTCTGTGTGTGTGTGTGTGTGTGTGTGTGTGTGTGTGTGTGTGTGTGTGTGTGTAGGTCTGACGAGGAGATGGTGAAATTTATGCAGTTAATGAACTCTATTTGGAACATCTGTGGTAAAGATGTGGTCACAGCCTTTGACCTTTCGCCTTTCAAGATCATTTGTGACCTCGGAGGTAAGTTTTGTGTGTGTGCTTTTATCGCGTCAACACATCTCATTTCCATAAGGTTGGTTCATTAACTTAGTGGCAGCTGGCTCAGCCACACATGTATTTACACAGTGCAGAATGTATGCACACAAATGCACAACACGCATAGTCAACTGTGACCTTTACCCCCCCCCCCCCCCCCCCCCCCCCAACCTTCTCTGACTTAATGACTTCGTCAACCTTCCCAACGCACTCAACTTATACTCACCTCTACCTGGACACACATAGTTTATCATTGAATATTAGATATGAGTTGATCAGTTTCATCAATCTTTGAAATTACCGTATAAATTGTTCAAAGATATTCTGGTACATGAAGCTTGAGTGAGTGTTTGTGATGAGCTGTTAACAGTCTGGGTTTTAATGAGATTCGTTTGTGTTTATAGTTTATAAAGGCTTTTCCAGCTTTACTATGTAGTTGTATGTGATTTTTGCACAGCCTGATCCTAATTTAATGCCCTTTAACCTGACGTTTCCAAGTTCCTAAGAACTGTGAATATGCCAGCAAGTAGGAGGAGCAAACATTCATCACCATCTTTTGTTCAACAGATTGGTTGAACTGAGCAGCTGTTTAAATGGATGAATATGAAACAAGATGTTGCATACTTAAAGGTAAAATGGTAGCTTTTCACTGTTCTCTGTGTGTGCGTTTTTTTCAGGACAGATTTATTTATAACGCATCTTTGAAGAGCAGGCTCCTTACAAAATGATTTACACAGAGAGCAAATGGCACAATGATTAAAAAGTGTGGTGGAAACAAGTCTTAACAAACACACTATGAACTCCACAATGAAAGGACAGAGCTTCTAAAGAGGAGGGAAATGAGCCAACCAGGCTGGATCAAATAGAAAGGATGAAAATAATACTTTTTTTTTTTTTTTTTTTTTTTTTTTAAAGGTAAAAATTAATCTTCTGTTGTCACACATGTTTTTATCTAAAACTTCCGGAGCTGGAAGGAACTTTTGTCTGAGATTTATTGAGTTCTTTTTTATTCTCTCATCCTGAGTGCCAAGTTGAGCTGAACATTGTTTCCACTCCTGTACTCAGAGCCAAAAACAGTAAATGATGGCACTAATGGATCATTTAAAACTAATGTCTCAAAGAATCAATGTTTAGTTTATAGCTGTGTCCACACACAGGACCAGACTTTGTAATAATTACATTAAAATGTTTTAAAATATTATCCATGAAACTCCAGTACTTCTGTTTTGGAGAATCACCTATGTAACACTCAGGTGAGATGTTGAGACACGGGCATTGAAAAAGAAACTCTAACCCAGACTGAATGTCATTCAATTCAACGTTAAAAAAGCCAAATAATTCAGAGCACCATGACCACATAAAGTGCCTCAACATCTATCAAGAAAAAAACAATCCCCCCCCAAAAATCTTTGCAATCATTTTTTTTTTTTTTTTTTTGCATTAACAAAGTGTCTCTCTGTTTTAATGACTTACAAACGACAACATCTACACGAGCTTAGTTAAACACAATTAGCTGGCCACGATACCAAAACTAGCTGACACCTACAAGTGGCCCCCAGCTGTGTGTGACACCTCAGCTGACCACACAGGGGAGCTGTGAAGCCACTGAAAGCCTCCTGTAGCTCTCTTTCTCACGCGCACACACACACACACACACACACACACACACACACACACACACACACACACACACACACACACACACACACACACACACGCACGCTGCACTTCGGTGTGCGCATACAGACAACCAGGACAGTTTCCTTGTCTTCTCCCACTCCTCTGTGACTCGGTCAGCATGGGGCTCCATGTTCATGTTTATGCATGACGCTGCATCACCAAAATGCGTGTGCATGTGAGCAGCAGGATGCTGAAGGGCATGACTGCAGTGTCCCATGTAGACTCCGACTCTCACACAGCATCTGTTGTGTCTGTGCACACCTGCTGCTCAGGAACTCTGTCTATCCGTCTCTTCGTCTGTCCAGCTGTCTGCCACCTACCTGATATGAACTCATCCACATCAGACTTCAGCCAGGCTGTGCGTGCATCTATACTGTGTCTAGTCACAATATAATTTCTATGGACAGACGTATAGGTGGAAAGCCCTTTAGCAAGATTTATTTTATTTTAATGTGACATTTAATACACAATTCTGTGGTATGTTTTGTTTAAAAATATATAATCAACTTAAAGGTTACAACAACTCTAAAAGACATTACATTAAATAGTTCTGAAACAGAAGGTTGTTGTTTATGTAAACAGCCATCTGGTTCACGTTGCTCCGCTTTTTTCGATGCATGTAGTGGCAAAAAGTTCAACAACAAGAAGATATTATTTATGTTTATGCATTCAAACTTTTATTAAAGTAGTGGGAAAGAATTGGTAAAATGCTGTTATGTATCAAAACTTGAAGTACTGATTGAGAATAACAGTTGGTTTGCTAATATGAACAGAGTATGTTTTGTGTTTAAGAAAGTTCACGGGATCAAGAACATTGAATTTTTATGAATCTTGAATCAACTGTATAGAAATATCCATTTATATTTGTCTTCATGTTTGCTTGTCTGAATTGTTTTGCAACTGATCATAATTGAAAATACAAAATTTTTCCCTCCGTTAATAAACATTACTTATGTGAACACATTTTTGATTGCTTTTATAGATAGTGAGAGCAGATTCTGAGCCAGTGTGGCAGTAGAAGCATGTCGTTAAAATCTGAACTAGTACTAAAAACTTGGTACCTCAATACACCTCAGGGACCTCTAAAAGACAGGTGAATGGTTAATATATATGCAGCAAAGGGCCAATATATTCTGACCTTTAGTCCCTTGTATGGATCCAGCCCCTAAACAGTGGAAATATCAGTTTCATGTCATGATGCATTTTTTTTTTTTTTTATTCTACTTCCTCTGCAGTATTCTTCGGTTTCTTTCTCACAGTTTGTCACACAGTTGGTCTGTTAATGGTAAATGTAGTTTTTAAGCCGAAGCTGATGATATCATCAGATGTTTGGAAGCTCCTCCAGAGCAACGGAGGCATTTCTCAACTGTTTCCCCAGGCTGAGTGGTCCTCCCTGTTGTGAGGATGTTGTGTAAAATCAGCAGAGTTCCCCTTTAGTGCTGCCTGCTTGAGCAGGTTGGATATAGTCACCAGCATCCAGCTGCTGACACAACACTGATGGAGCACCTACACACCACGACTCTGAAAACTTTAGGGAACATCTGTTATTAAAATATTCTGAATTTGATAAAACAGCAGAAATACCAACTTGTACAACTATGTATATATATGCATATTAGATACCACACAAACAAAGTAAATAGGGTGAAAATAAAAACAAGACAGTGAAACACAACCATGATGCTCTATAACAATCTCAAACCTCCCATCAAAGGGATTTCATTACAAACCTGAGGCATCCAGGTTAGCTCAGGGTCTCGAACAGCTCGTTGTATTTGATTTTGCTCCTCCTTGTTGCTCTTTGATTTTTCTTCTCTGCTGACCCCTGTTTGATGTGAGAACCAAATAGTACCCGTGCACGTGCGTGCGTGTTTGTGTGCACTAGAGAAAGCTTTGTAACAATACAGACTGATAAAGCAGCAGCAGGTCATGTTAGGAGGAAGGTGCTACAGGGCGAGACAGCTTGCCCCGTACACACTCACACTCGCCCAAGTCTGACTGGCTTTGTAGGTTTGTCAAAGTGAGATCCTTTGATCCTGTATTCTGCCTCACTGCTCTCCATCCCATTCACACACTCTCCATCCAGCTCTCTCTTTCTCTCTATCACTGTCACTTCCTCTTTTGTTCTCCCTGTTTTAAATTCAGTTTGCTTTATGAAGCATGCAAAATGATAATAATGCTGCCAAAGCATCAAGTTGAAAGATTCATATTTTCATATTAAATCCCTGTATCCGCCCTTGTGTGTGTGTGTGTGTGTGTGTGTGTGTGTGTGTGTGTGTGTGTGTGTGTGTGTGTGTGTGTGTGTGTGTGTGTGTGTGTGTGTGTGTGTGTGTCAGTCAGTCAGTCATATGCTCATTTCAGTGCCCCATTTTCCACTCAGATCAGCAGATCTGACCTCTGCCCTATAACGACTTAGAGTTCTCTCTCTGAGGGAAAAGAAGCAGAACAGTAAGAGTCTATGACAGCAGTGCAAAATGGCTCTGTGACAACCAAATGTTTTCCTGCTAAAAAGAAGGCTTAATGTTTGCATGTGTTCACCATATTAGTTTAATGTTTTAGCGTGCTTATAGATGTTATTTTGCCCTGAACTCAAAGTAGATATTTTGACCTTACGGAGAAGAGAAGACAGAGAATCACTAAACACTTTATAAAACATCTTCTGGTAGTCCTGAATGTCAGTATTTCATTTTGTACCCATCATCAGCTAGATGTTCAGGTATTTCAACAAATAAGTAAAGGCTTTTACGTGCTTGTGGAACTACGGGAAAAAGTCAGACAATCACCAAAGACATCAGAATTCATCCTCTGGGCAACTTAAAATGTTAAACACAGTATATAGTATACACATTTCATATCAGTCTGTTTTATATTTGAGATATTTCAGTCTGGATACACCAACATTGATGTATCGAGAGCCATGGTGCTTGTGTGGCTAAAAACAATGCTAAACAATGGCTAATGCATTTCAGTGCAAAGGTTCGTATTCAAATGCATGTGGAATCAGTTTTTTGCAGATAAACATCCAATCAAATTGTGTGTTTTCAGATGAGATTCTTTAGTCGGACTGCTGGACAGCAGCTCTGCCGTCTCATTCTATATAAAGCGTCTGTCTCCCTGTCGCTCTACATTCAGTTCAATTCGCTCTGCTTTATTGGCATGAATGTTAGATGAACCATATTCCCAAAGCCGCCACATACAACTGAATACAAATCATGCAAATAAATAATGGGTTTATACCTGAAAGCATCTGTTCCACTTCCACATCCATAGGTGTGTGTGTGTTTGTGTGCACTGAGTGTGTGAATGATGCACTACCTTGTTAATGAGGGTTGTGTATTCATTGTGCCGTAACTAGAAGTAATTCTCTCTCTCTCACTCTCCAGGCTGCAGCGGAGCATTAGCCAAGCAGTGCACGTCAGCCTACCCAGAATGCACTGTGACGATCTTTGACCTCCCCAAGGTGGTGCGTACATCAAGGGAACACTTTGTCAGTGAGGCTGACCAGAGGATAAGCTTCCACGAAGGTAAAATCGTTACAACTGGGCAAAATCGCTCCACAGTTATTTTCTCTAAAGCTATTTACATGTAAACAGACATAATCTAAACAAAAATAACAAGTATTTTTGTCAAAACACACGCATACACCGAAAAAAAACACTGAATCCTTTAAGATCTGATCAGTGTCCATTACACGTCTGTGTTTATTTTTTATATAATATTGTGTTGAAGTCCATTTACATGATATTACCATGCAATCTGTATTTGGATACATTATCTGAGATTTTGTATTTACATTTGGTTTTAATAAGTGTTCTCATTAACTTGATTCTGCCTGCATTGTGATCAGATCTAAATATGTAAATTATTAAGCAGAGCCAGGGGGACTGTCAACAAAACTGGCACATAGCACGCAGAGGCAACTTTTCAACTTGTTATGAGGGTCTGTTTTTTCATAAAGGGAAGATCTGGCAATATTCTGTGGTTTTCTTGTTACTATGAAAAGACAGAAAATGAGAAATATTTACTCATTTTAGAAAGTATTGTGTAGCCAAAACATGATATAGCTGATTCCTCTGTGCTATAGAACTCCACTGGCCAAAAACCTGGACTTGAATACATTGGACTGGCTGACAGGTTTCTTCCTCAATTTAAAAAATGCATTTCCATAAACCCCCTAAATGTCCCAACATAAATGCGCTCTTTATTTCTGTTTGAGTAACGTTTCTTAAACAAATTCTGTCCGGCTGTTTCAGAAAAGTTTATGAAATTTCTTTTGTAATAAATCAAATTATACAATATCTTTGTGATCTGTTTTTTTAATATTTACAATCTCATTAAGAACCTGATCGGGGCAAACATCCACAGACGAGGTCTTTCAATGTATTGAAGCTTTGTTAACAAAACAACAAAAAAAAAAATGGTTCAAAAATATTTAAAATCTCCTGCTTTGTGCCCAAACTGTATGGATAGTCTTTACATCTGGCTGCTGATAACAGTGCTTTTTTTTTTTTTTCACCCATTTATTTCTGCATAGTGCATACATAAAATTTTCCTTTTCCAGCTGACAAATCCAGATTTATTTGGCATGTTAATTCCTGGCATGAAGACATCAAAGTAATATTACAGCATAGGTCTTAATAGAGTGTAAAGCAAGACTAATACATTTGCCTGGCTAGTATATTATTTGAGATTAGTGTTTTTATTAGTATTGGCAGATAATTAATGAGGAATTGCAGCATAAATGCCAAATAAGGTTTAAGGTAATTTAGAAACAGTTTCACCAGTGTGTGCCCAATGGAAAGCACAAAGTGGATTTTTCAACTGCAAAATGAGCAACTTAATATGTATCTTGTATCTTAAAATCTAAGGATACCATGTCAAGATTATTCGTTTATGTTTCGTGTTTATGGTTATTGGCTGATATATTACCATTGGATCTTTAAAAAAAAAAAATGGTATATCCAAATCAGCCTCAAAACCATGAGTGTGTAGATCCAAGGTTTTTTGATATTTAAATCGAGAATTATTTTCATAAAGAATACTATGTCCGATCTGGTTTTTACGTGCGTTCCTTGTCCTGCTCTTATGATCTACCCATAAATCTATAAAAAGCCACCATAAACATCCCCCGTTTATTGACTGCCTGTAAAGATCTGTAATGTCTGAAAACAACAAACGTCCGGTCTGAAAACATGAGCAGAATACGACTCTGTTGATGCAGTCAACTGGGAGTCTCTCTCTCTCCCACTGAGTTGCTGCTGTTTGACTGAAGACATTGTGTACAAAACTGTCAATTTATGCTCCATGCTTCCTTTGTTGCTTTTCCTCTCCAGCACAGCAGCTAATGTGTGTAAAAAGTTCACAGCAGCTGGCACTTTTAAAAACCCAGAGCTAAAATCAGTTCTTGCCTCTCCTGCTGTCCTCACAGCCACGACGAGAGCTGGAACATTGCAGTTCAAACTCTTGTGTAGTTTATTTCATCTTAACTTCAAATACTGTGGCTACAGTTGCAACTGACAACAAGGAGATGAAATTGAAGTTTTAGTGACTTGCCGCCTGAACGAATCTTAAAAATCCAAATCCCTAAAGCATGTATTTACCCCCATAACTAGCTCACCGCTGAATGTTCGACAGCAGCTGGAAATATGCTGCAATCAGTTGTTTGCATTTGACATCATTGAATTACAACAGACATCATTCCTTTGTGGTAATTATGTTTGAGAATGTAAACCACTAATCGAGTCATGTTTTTATTACTTGAAGGCTTGTCAACAGAATTTATAATTACATGAAATAATTAAATTGAACTGTTCTGCAAACAGTTCGGGCAGCCCAACTCGAGTCCTCCGCGACGCTCGCAGGACACTCTCCTCGCACTGCAACACACCCCTTGTAATGCCTGCGGCGTGTTGAAGCCACCAGTGTTCGGCTCCTTTACTGCTGCATGTCTGCAAATGCCGCTTCTAGCTTCACCTTTGAGGGGAACTCTGTCCCACTTCCTGCTGAAAGTCTAGACGCCAAACATAAATGATGTTCATATTCTGCAGTCACAAAATCTATTCCAATTGAGTTGGCTGATTGAAATGTAGCACTGTCTCAGGAATTCAATGATTCTCTGTGTGTCTATTAGGAGACTTCTTTAAAGACCCTCTGCCAGAAGCTGACCTCTATATTCTCGCCAGGATCCTCCACGACTGGACAGACGAGCGCTGCATAGAGCTACTCAGTAGAATATTTAAAGCCTGCAAACCAGGTGTGTGTGTGTATGTATATATATGTGTGTGTGTGTGTGTGTGTCTTTGAATGTGAAAGGGATGAGTATTTTCCTTTTTTCTTCTGCTTGAAATGAGACGGCAGATTGTATCCCACAATGCAGCTGATCCCGGAAAAATCTGTCCTTTCTGACTTTGATCAAAGTCAGACGCACACACACAAAAGCAGCAGACACTATCAGGGAACAGATTGTGCATTAGACGAGGGAGGAGAAAGCAAAGCGATAAAGAAAGTAGGGAAGCCTAGTTTTACAGGACAGTGAATACAGCCTGTTGTATAGACCTTTTTCATAATGGACATTTAACTTGTTATTGCAAGAAAAGCTCAAGTGGAACTAATGATACTGAAAAGAGCCCAAGTTTCACCAATTACTGCAGTGCAATACATCAATCAACAGTGTGTTTGATGGGTAAAATGTGTGATGTGACAAAGGTCTACTACCGTAGATGTTTTATCAGTTCTCATCAGAAACATGAATAGTGCTATATTACTTTTTCACATTAGTGTTGCCTTTGCTAATTAGACAAACCATTAATAGTATGAACATGGCTAAAGTAAATGTCATCCAACTTTCAAAAAACCTAATTGAACAAAATGAAAATGTACTGGCTTGTCCAGTTTAGTTGATTACTGATTTAAAATAGAGCATATTGTTTTGATATACGTACAGTGGGGGAGTATAGCATTTAATACATTTATTAACTGTATAACTGGTAGTGGCGAAGGGAGTGCTCAGATCATTTAAAAAATAGCAATACCACATTGAAAAATACGGAATTACAAGTAAAATTTTACTTAAGTACACGAGTGCTGTTAGCAAACGGTACCTAAAGTATCAAAAGTAAAATTTTTAACTGCTATGTTTGTCAAATATAAATGATTTGAATATTGCTTGATTGACATTTACTTGTGAGGAGCATTTTGTATCGATTTCCCCAATGATGTTTTTATGTCGGTTTATTGTGCTTTTTTTTTGTCTTACAGTTGTATGTTGTCTTGTCACATAATGTATTGTTCTATAGTTGATGTTGTTGATGCTCTTGTGAAAAGCAAATTCCTCCAGATGAAATAAAGGTCTTGATTGATAAAGCAGCATCAAATGGTATTACTCGAGGAGAGTACAAATACCTCAGAGTTGTTCTTTAGTAAAGTAGCTACTTGAGTAAATGTACTTAGTCACTTTCAGCACTGATAATTGGAGACAGACTTGTTGCAGTTCATAAAAATGTCAATAGCTAGCTAAGCTCTGCCAGGGCACTTGTTGAAGAAGAGAAAAAAACAAAACAAGAAAAATTAACAAAATAAATGATTTATATAAATAAATAAATTCATGGGAAGGAAAGAAGGAATAAAGTTGATCTTTCGGTCCCTGCTGTAGGAGGCGCTGTATTGCTGGTGGAGGCGCTGCTTAATGAGGACGGCTCCGGCCCACTGACGGTGCAGCTCTACTCCCTGAACATGCTGGTGCAGACGGAGGGCAGAGAGAGGACAGATGCTCAGTACGCTGCCCTGTTGGCTGCTGCTGGCTTCACCAACATCAAGCATTGCCTCACGGGTAAGATCTATGATGCTGTTCTGGGACACAAAGAGACATGAGAGATGAGGAGATAAACAGATAAATATCACGTGTACCTGGATTTAAGAATCACACCACCTCAGAAATACGTTCTACTCCTTCTGTACTATTTTTTTTTCACTCATACTTTTTGCTAAGTTTCTCCAAATACAAACAAAACAAAACAAAACTCTGCCTGAGCATGATAATATCATATATAACTTTTTCACTGAATCTTTGCTACCTATGAAATATTGAAAACCAAGGACCATCGTGATGGTGGCTCAAATTTGGATACGCTGCATTCTGGATTATTGTATTGGACTTTAAATTGATTAAAATTGAAGCAAAAATGCTAAATCACCAATAAGCACTGAAAGTAGTTTAAGTAAGTCTGGAAAAACTGTCACTGAATATGACTCTCACGTAGGTGAATCAGGCGGGGCCCCAAGCTGTCAAACAGTCTGTATAGTGTGTGAGAGGTGGTATCAGCAGCAGCTGAATTGAGTCCAATCTCGTGGAGTATACGGGGTTTGTAACGACCAGTCTCAGCATGCAGCTACAATAAGCCCTAAAGGTCCATGGTTGCCACACACGCTGCCGAAAGCGAGCTAAACTTTGTCAGACAGTACTTAATGGAGTTTGTAACGCTCAACATGACAGAAATGGCATTTACGTTCGTTTCATCTATAACTTTGAGAAAGGTCACAGTTTCCTCATCCGCCCATGCGACAAAGTCACTTTCTTTATTTGCGTCATCATTTGTTCATCTGTTTCTTTTGCATTTGCTTTTATCAGTATAAAAAATTGTCTGCCTCAACCAAGCTTAAAAATGTATTTGCAATGTTTTTTTCAGATTGTCTTTGTTTCCACCCCAGGTTTTAAGGCGCAAATTGAAAACGCCCATAAAAACAAGTGGATGGAAATGCATCGACGTTTAGATTGACAAAAATGGCTCAAATTAGACATGCAATAAAAGAATTATATGATAAAAAAAACAATAAACGTATAGAAGCTCTATCCTCCCGTGCATTTGGTATTTGTTTAAAAAAAAGTTAAATGAAGGAAGTCTGTCATATTATAGCCTACTTCCTGTGACAGCAAATGCATTCGGGGGTTAAAACATAACACAAAATGAACCACAAAGTTTCTGCACGTAAACTATTAATTATAAATCTATAAAATGGTTTTGAGAGTTGATACAGTATCACAAATATAATATCGCAATGTATGTTAACATTTTCCTACACCCTCACTAAAGCTGCTGTTTTGATAAGTAAATCATTTGAACTGTCTCTATATTATTCTATTGAATGATCTCAGCTTCATTTTTAGCATTCAATGCAAAAAAAGTAATTTTTCTTTTTCCAGAGAAAATCCAGTAATTTTGTCCGAGTGACCTCCAATTTTATTTGATGTAAAATCAAAGCTATAACCAGATATAGTTCTCCTCCCTACCACTAGGGGGTGTGAAGGTCACCTGACACCTGACACCCCCACTCCTCACCCAGACATTTGAATACATCAATCTGTCATCAATCTGGACAGAAGTCTGAAAGGATGCTGAGAGCAACTTAGAGTAACAGTAGTAGAAACACTCCAATTTGTAAGATATTAGCTGCATTAATCAAAATAGTTAATGTGTCAAATTCACACGTTGATAACCACTAATCTATGCCTGTTATTCTGTTACTGTCCAGCGTCAGGGTTTTGTAGGATGTTCATTTTTATAAATTGTGAAAGGGGTGTGTGCCAACAGAAATTAAGTTGTTCTCTAAGTTTATTCAAACCTGCTGTGAAAATGTGATTTACAATGAAATCCCAGAACAAGGATATTTTTGCCGGTTCTAAATCCCGACAGTCAGGAATGAATAAACCGAGTCTGGTGTGACTCTGTTGCAAAAGATTAGCTGTACACTGCAAAGGTCAACCTCTATTAGATGGCGTGCATTGTGAGCTTCCAGTCTTATTGCTAAGAAGATGGACTTCTTTGCATATCTGTTCTCATCTTTCAATCCTAAACCATGTGTCTGAACCTCTCGCTTTTTCCTGTTCTTAACAGCCTAATAAAGCTGTCTTTGTACCGTGCTCTTTGTAATGATGAACATGACTCAATAAATCTTCTTCACAATGGCGGGGTCCATCTTTAATTTCACCCTCAACCTCTTCTGTGCACAGGTTGTATATTCACAATGTAGATATCACCCTTTTATTAGAAACTCAGCCTGTCATTGTGCTCCTCCTCTGATGTGATGCGGTCGGCTTGGGGATATTTTGGAGCTGCACCGGTTGTCGGTGGAAAAACTCTGTCGGACAGATAAATTGGATTCAACACAAGTATCGGTAAATACAATTATACTCGGTTGCATTAATACCCAGCTGTCATTTATTTTTGCAAAAAAATGGACATGTCAAAAGTAATTTCACATGACACATCAGTTGCTGGCTCATTTAGTTGAAAAAGATGATTATCAGCCTTCAGAAACCAATACTGTTTAAGCCTGCTCTGCATTCAGATGACTGCACCACCACTGTTCACTTTTCAGTAACTTTTCTTTACACCCACACAGTCTCACTGCCCTCTGTATCCTCATCTCTCCTTCCTTTTTTCCTCCCAGTAATTGTGAATTAATCAGACTTCAAAGTGCAACAAATTAGAATTGATGTCAAATCCTTGTGGACAGCTTTACAGAGAGTCGCCCTAATGAAGGGAGATGAAGTGCTGAGGCTGAAGACGTCTTGACCTGTGTGGAGAACGTGGTAGTACTCAGTGATGTGTGCAGAATTACATGCCGCTAACTCGTGCCCGTACCACTTTTTGCTTGGCGGTGACACCGATGAGAAAGGCCGAACACAGTTTTTACATGTTAAGACTATTCTGTCTCAGCATCTGGACCAAAGGAAAAGACTAGTCGTTTTCTTGAATACACTAATAGTTTGCTAGTTTTAAATTATTTTTTTTAATTTTAGATATAACATTTTACATTTTATTCTGTCTTAAATCCTTATTTTTCTTTGATATCTAAGAAATTTAGTTTGAATATTATGCCACAAATATAACTCGCAATATACAAGTTGCTTTAGGATTAGGGACCAAAAACCACGGGGTAAAGTTTAGGAAATGGTTCGTTTAAATTCCGTAATTTTATGTTAGTGATATTATGTACATCACGTCAAGTAATTTACTTGCATTGCTTAAAAGAAATCCATGTCCATGGACTCCAACATCAGTGTCCCAGGTGAAAGTCCTGTATTTGTTCAATTCAACCTCCTCCCTGCACAGTCTTTGTCACTCCTTCTACTGTCACATGACCGCCTCCTTCGACTCGGGTGGACATGTTGCAGACGCTAAAGGCCACCATGTTTTCTATCCCTGTGACACCAACAGTTTTAATAAAACGACAGTACTTGATGCCCTGGGAATGAGAACGGGCTATGCCACTACTGTTTCAAAAAGAGCTGTAAATAATATAATAGCTTTGGACAAGAAACAAAGCCGTACAGTTGTATTTATTGATTTGTCTAAAGCATTTGACCCTGTGGATTATATCCTGCTGGGACAAAGCATACTTAACATAGGACTGTCTGATGAAGCTAGTTCACCAATTATCTAACAATTATGAGTTTGTCTGTGAAAGCTAATGGGTACACTTGAAGCTTATTTTTAAAATAACGTTTATTCTCTCTTGAGGTGTTACTGCATATGGAGCATATTCTCATTGCTATGGTGATGATATCATTTTAGTGAGCTCTGCACCCCCTCCTCCAGATGCACTTCATTAACGACAATCTGTTTAATATTTTTTCAGTCACAACTCATTCGTCTTAAGTTTGTATTAATGCAGGCAAAACCAATTTGTTTTCTAATGCAAGAGAAAAAACAGTCCGACTGCTGATATTGTGTCAACTCAAGGGGAGAAAATAGACGTTAAAATATGGCTTGATGACTGTAGAAAACCTTGTGCAGAAACTTAAACAGTTTTTTTTTTTTTTTTTTTCCTTAGACACAAGTTGTGTTTTTCTTTTGAGGCCAGGAGAACACTGATTAATGCTCATCTTAACACTTACTGATTATGGCGGCTTGTTATACATGAAGGCAACAGCACAAGGTCTTCAGCTAGTTTATCACAGTGTACTTGGATCCATTAACTCATCGACGGTTCTGTACTCCAAAGAAAATCTCTTTTTATGTGGGCCGTGAGTCATCGGTAAATTTGGTTTATAAAGCCATTCTGGATAAACTTCCCTCAGATCACATAACTACTGTCTGACTCCAGTGTGTGGACAGATATGGGAAAGAAACTTTCATGTTTTCTTCCTATTTAGAATTGATTGCAGGGGGAAAATAAACTTAAGAAATTGCCTTTGATTTTAGGTAATTTTTGCTTTAAAATTATTAGTTTCATTCTATCCAAAACTTGTATTGCTGCCATCCTGGCCAGGTCTCACTTCAAGTTTAACAAAGGTTAAATACAGGTTAGATACCTTAAAAATAGAATACTTTCTTTTGGATGAAATGCAATTTCAGGCTTAACACCCCTTTTAAATGAGGTTGAATTTAAATTAATCTAAAACTGTAATTATCCCCATTAGGGAGTCTAATTTTTTTGTAACTGCTAATCTCCCCCTCATACTAAAAGCAGATAAGAACAAGCTTTACATTTTTTCCACGTCTTTGATAAGAAGAAGAAAAAAAAGGAAAAGGTGAATTTTCTATTTTGCATTTTAAAGTAAAAGGAACTACTGGAATGCCATTTCATTTTTCTAATAATCAAAAGAGAAATAGAGAAAGTAGCTTTCATGATTCATAAAAGAAAGGCAAGTCATGACAAAAGTAAAAACAATGTAAAATGCTATGTGAAGAATTACTTAAAAAAATAGAGTGAGGGGAGATACTTTTCAGCTGAGATAAGAAACAATAATCAGATTGCAGTCTGCATGTGAGTCTGCAGATGTTTTTATACTGCTGTAGAACATCAGCAGTAATTCTGTGAGAGTATCACTTTAAGTACTTTCCCCTCACTTTTCTTCAATGATTTAGACCCGGGTCAATGTTTTCCACTCTAGCAGAGAAAGGTGCATACATTTCTCCTCTCTACTTTTCAGTTCCATTTACTGCTCCATCTCATGAGGCTATTATTGTGCCAGCCTCAGGTTCAACCTGAGTGGGTTTTATGGATGGTTCTAGAAAGTTAGAGCTATAAAAATAGGGAATTGTGATGAAGAAGAGGATAGTAAGCTGAGGATGCCCAGGCCCTGTTACTCCCCCCGTCCTGGACTAGTGGCTCAAGTCACACCAGAGAAAACACACAATCCCATAATAATGCAAAGACAAAGGGTATCCCTGTTGCCTAGTGATTTATGATGCACATCCCCCTAACACAATGTCTCTGGTTTGCATCATAATTAATTAGAATAAAGTAAAAAAAAGAGCATTACGTAAAGATTACATATGTGTCTTTGGGATTTGATTCCCACTCGTTTATAACATGTGGAAGTGCATTTCCCTTTAGGACGTAGATGAAAAGTAGGAAATTATAAAAACATGAAATCTCATGAGGATCTCTTAATTATGGAATAGTAAGTCATATTTATGACTTGCAGCCATGTGCGTGTATTAATGTGTGTTTTGTGCTGTGCAAGTGTTGATGCACGTGTCTGTACCAGTGTACGTATCAATTGGCATGTAGAACATTTTGTGTCTTCACCTGTGTGTACGTGCGTGTACGTGTGAGCTGTGTACGAGCTGTGTACTTCACTCTTTGGGGACACTCTAAATCTGCTCCACAAGTCACGCACCCTCCCACCCTCAAGCTCCAGGATGCCACTTTAAGATAACAACTTCGGGGCATTTCAGGGAACACTCTCAGTTTAAGCCCCAGACTCTGTGTGTGTGTGTGTGTGTGTGTGTGTGTGTGTGTGTGTGTGTGTGTGTGTGTGTGTGTGTGTGTGTGTGTGTGTGTGTTTGTGTGTGTGTTTGTGTGTGTGTTTGTGTGTGTTTGTGTGTTTGTTTGTTCAAGTGTCTGTATGTGTGTGTGCTGCTTATTAGTGCTCCCGGCTCTTTTTGTAATGTAGTTATAGTTTTATTCCGAAGTTTTCACAGGAAAAGTTAAGACCTGCTTTCCTGTTTTGAATTGCCGTCGGAGGAAAGCTTCACGACTCGGCGTTTTCAAGCAGAATTCTCCTGCAAAAGAGCGGAAATACAAAACGGGGACAATTCACCTTCCTTTTGGGGATTTATTTTAAATCTATATCTTTATTACTTTATTACCTACATTTGAAAATGTTCCTTTTAAACTTTCTAAAAGTAATAAATTTAGTTATCTGATCAGCTTTAATTTGGAGGAATTAATGTAAGATGTTAATGTATTAAGACCTTCACACGTGGACCATCTTTATGTTAATCATACTGAAGGTTCATCTAAAGTGATAAACCTGAAAATAAAAAATCTATTCGTTGCTGCTGCCATTAAAATCTTTGTTAACAGACAAACGGACAAATCTGTATCCACATTGCGTTATCAATGTGTTAGAGGCTCTCCTCTGAATTTCATCCACCTGTGTTGCTATAGTAACCTGATGTGGCACAGTTTTGCTGTAGAAAAGAAACAAACTCCCTCCAAAAATGACATCCCCAGTTTACCTTATGTGACATGACCTATTTATTTAGTATTTCAGTCACATGGTCGTGAGCGAGCAACAGGACCCAGATATGCACTTTGCAGGCACGTTTATGATTCAAGAATAGCTGCATGGCCACACAAAATGCAAACCCAGTTTTCCACTTGTTTAGAGGAGAATAAACTATAAAAAATAACTAGTAATAAATAAGCAGCAGTCTCACCAGGATGACGATGCCCGCTTGCTGCTCACTGAGGAAGCCTGAAACCTTCAAACCTTCAAACCTTCAAACCGCAGTTTGTTTTGTTGTGGCAGCTGCATGTTACAAACCGAGGGAGTCTCTGATGGGTGTGCTGCCTCACGAGGAGGAAAAGTAGAGATGTGCCCTGTGTCTTTTCATCAGAATCACGGTGAAGGGATTAACACACACGCACACACACATCCATCACATCTCACAACTCAATAAAAGTGTCTCTTGGCTGTAAGCTGTGCTTTGTCACTTCCAAACACCTCCATAATTCATGGGGCCGGTGACAGCACTATTGAACCGAGGACAAAGATGTCTGCCCTGTAGGCTACACACACACACACACACACACACACACACACACACACACACACACACACACACACACACACACACACACACACACACACAAAAGGTGGTTGTAGACTTTAATGGGGTACAAACACGGAGAAACACAGAATTTATGTTTGTGTAGATGAGGTGATGAAGCTCTGCTCGGTTGTGTTTGTGTACTTGAATTACTCAGATTGTGCAGATATAAAGACATACACAGTCACATTGTGAGGACCCGCCTCACTTTTTGGTCCTCATCACAGAATTTTAGAGGGACGACTTGATCTGAGGTTACTCTTAGGCAAGTAATGGTTATGGTATGGATATAGTTTGGGTTAGTATCCAGCAGATAAGCCGATGTAATGTCCTCTGAAGCAACGGAAACATGACTGTGGTGTGTGTTTGTGTGTGTTTGTTAAACTTCTCCCCTCGATAATGACTAATCCCTCCTCTTTTGCCCTCTGTCCTCTCTGTCACTTACTGTTGCTTCTGTTTTTTGTATCTTTGTCCTGCCCCGTAGCATGACTAAATACAGTCCGTCTCACACGTACACACTCACACGCAGACACACACACATTCACAGCAGGGGGTTGTGGCTGTCTGGCAGACATATTTCAGCCACAAGGTTGTCACTTCTGCTCCTGGCAACATGTCAGCCACCCACATGTCTCCTCCCAAAAAAAAAAGGATCCAGGGACAGAAATACATCCTCGTCCCAGTTTTGACGTCATTTGGTTCTCCCAGCCAAACTGAGGAACACACACACACACACACACACACACACACACACACACACACACACACACACACACACACACACACACACACACACACACACACACACACACACAAACAAACAAAAGAGCCCAGTGTTTCTCTTTATTAAAGTGATTTTTCACAACACCGATGCTTATCCTGCTGGAGTGGACAGTATGAATGGAAGGCACGCCACTTAATTTCTGCATTTGCACCGATGACACTGAAGGCGGCATATAAATTTGCCCTGAAATGACAACAGGAAAACAAAACATTATTGTTTACTTGCATCACATAAATAAAAATGGACAAAGGTTGACATTTTGCTGTTACAGGACCTTCACATATAAAGTCACAGTTGAAATGTCATGTGCCGTAATTTACATGTTCATTTCCAAATCAACCCTTAATTAACTACAGTAGGTGTAAATGTCAGCTATGCAGTATGTGGGGGCCAAAAACAGTTCAGGGACTCTTTGAATTGCAGGTAATCTCCAAGAAAACAAACAGTTAATAATAATAATAATAATACTTCATCTTAGATTGCACTATTTTGACACTTTTATCTTGTGGGGGAGATGAAGCTCTTCTTCCTTTTATGTGTCGGATCAGCTGAGAAACTAAGCCGGAGCAGAAGATTAGAATCACTCAGATGACTTAAGTTCCATCATGTTTATTTGCCACCACCACAGTCACATCTCTTCTGCACGATTGTCTGATGGATCAGTGAATAAATCAAACACAATAAATCAGAAATAAATGTATATTCACAATTTGACATAAAGCTCATGAAAGAAAAACAATCTTCCCACGCACAGCACAGACAATACAATATTTCCATCATAAATTTATAGCAAATATACTGGGAAAACATTTGAAGAATTATGCAGCATATTCCTGGGCAGCAGATCCTATTCACATGCAAGTCACTTTATTTGGGCGATCTACCAGAAGGAATAACAGGAAATGACAGATACCTCCTGAAAATATTAACAGTAGCAGCAAAAAAAGCAATTACTCGTGAGTGGTTACAAACCGACTCACCTTCAGTAGAAAACTGGACTGAAATCATTCAAGAAATCCACAATATGGAAAGATTGACTTTCCTTCTGAGACTAAGAAAGGACACATACAGAGCAAGATGGACAAAATCGATCAAATATTTGTCAGAACAAGGAAATTGGCAGGTGACCTGCCCTCTCTAACCTCACATGCTTTTGGATTTTGTTTGCTGTCGATGCTCATTATCTCTTAAAAAGACAAGTACTCTCTTCAAGCAGGATGCTACTCCATGTATGCAAGTCTAGATCCAAGTTTAAGAAACGCAGTGTATAGAACCCTCTGAATATAGTTTTTGATATCTGTTTGTTGGGCTGAATTTATGGTTGACACGATTGTCTGACAACGTTGTTGATGTGTTAAATAAAGTTTTTTAGATTTTTAGATTTTTACTTACTTATTTGTTTAATTTGTTTTTTCTTCCTGGTCTTTCTTTGTCAGTTGCATGGTTAATTATTATTATTTTGTTATTTTTTATTTTTAAGGGATTTGTTTTTCTTTGCTGTAAAAAAATACCTTAATAAAATATTTAAGTATATAAAAAAAACGTGTTGCAAATATTATGTACGTCTCTTTAACTATGAAGCTAGCCCAGCTTAGCATTAACACTGGAGGTAGGGGGAAACAGCACTCCTGACTTAGTTGTCCATAGTTGACAAATACAAATAAAAAAAAATAATAAAAAAAATCTCATTTTAATAATTTATACACAAACAGAAAAGTAAAAATGTCAAGTTGTTGTCAGTCTTCTCAGTTTTTACACCAAAGTCATTCCTTTTGGTTTCCGTCTAAAGACACTCCAAACCAAGTCATGTTTGTCCAGGAGCGTTTTCTGAACTATCGTCCCTCATTGATCACTTAAACTTAATTTTGATTTTTGGAGACAACATTCACTCTTTTCAGATGTTTTTTCTTTAGTTTAGTAAGTGAGTGTCGTCACTTTCACTGCCTCAAAACGACTGTAGTTTAAGATTAAAAATGTTCAATTGTATTTTAGACTCGTTGCTTTTACTTAGGACATTATTGTTTGATCAATTTTAAGTGCACAAGCATGTAAATAAGCATTATATGCCATATGCATTCTTGCCATATAAAGCTAACATCATACTATACATACTTATGTGATTACTTATTTTAGGTCCTCCCCTTGCAGCTGTCAGCAGTCACCACACGGGATACACTGCTTCTGCATAACAGTTAAGTTCATTTCAGGATTCACTCAGTTTACTAGGATTTGTCCGCCATGTATAACCGATTATTTTCAGCATCTTGCAATCTTGAACAGAATCATTCCCACTTGGTAACGATGACCCACCGAGCTTTTTGACCGTTGATACATTTTCCTCTTCTGTTGCCTGTAAATGTTTCCCCGGCACTTATGTATAATTTTAGCTCTGTGATCAAATGGCAAAAAAGCTGCATATCAATCTGCACAGTGTATAAAGCACATCACATGCACGGGTCAAATATAGAGCCATAATGGTTAAAGATAAATGGATTCAGTTGCCATAGGTGATTACTCACAGGAGCATCTGGCCTTTTTGAAAGAGCACAGTTTTTTTCAGCCAACCACAGCTGAGCAGATTAACATATTTCCCATGATTGTTTTCATTAGTGTGTAAATGCCAGGGTCGCCCCAGTCCCTGCCCCAGAGGGAATCAGAACAGGCGAACTGCACTATCTGTTTGACAGGCACGACGATGGAGAGTAGGAATTCATATTCATTAGATGCAGGTATATCAGTAAGCCTAACCCCACATGCAAGAGCATGCTCCTAGTCTTCTACATGCTATCTCTGGACTGAGGGCCACTAATCGGTATTACACTGTCAAGTTAGAACATCCACCAGGGAAATGACTCCCATTCACCTAATTCCAGAGATTATTAGCTGCCTCCTCTCATGTTGCTTCAGTGCTTCAGTTTTAGCAGCAGGGGTTAGGGTTAGGCTCCTCTATGTTGCAGCACCTTTTAAACTCCATCTCTTTTTATACATTTTGCACTGAAGGAATGAAAGGTTCACGTTTCGTCTAAATACTGATCCAGTAAAAACTAAGCTTTTACCTGCTGAGGGTAAAAGGGGACATGTACATGGATATATGTCTGGCGATGACGCAGCAGGGGAAGTGACATTTTTGGCAAATCCAGACACTTTTACCAGCTGTTCGTGTGTGTGTGTGTGTGTGTGTGTGTGTGTGTGTGTGTGTGTGTGTGTGTGTGTGTGTGTGTGTGTGTGTTGAGCCCACGGGGCAGACATATCTGTCCTAGGTTTAATACTGCTACCTGTCACCTCTCTTGCATGCAATCCCACAAGCGCCTGTCAACATGCTATGAAAACAACTAGAATTACCATCCCATGGTTGTATGCGTCTGCCAACCAGTCAAGTTGCACTTTGCATCCATATCTGTCCAGACTCATATGATGTAGGGATACACACATGCATTTGATTTGGCTTGACTCTTCCTGTTCTGTATGTCTAACACTCCACTTGGTATGTGTTCACATGCTGAGCAAGACAACAGACATGTTTCAATTATTGATGTTGCTGCAAAAAAGCTACAAATTCTAAGACGTGGATATTTCACAGACATATTCAACAAGACAGCACTGAAGATCTTTGCAATCAACACAGTTTCAAGGTGGACACCCAATGTATTATGTGACCAAATGTGAAATATAGTTACAATCTGATTAGGATGCCATAGTTGAGTTGTTCTTTGACCTTTTGAATAGAAAAATAATATCCCTTCATCATTTGATCCTATTAGAAATGTGTGTGAAATTTTGTCAGAATCAGAATGTATTGTTGAGTTACTGACACAAATCTGTTTTGTGAGGTCACAGTGACCTTTGATCAAATTTGAATCAGTTTATCTTTAAATACAAGTGGATGTTTGAACTAAATTTGATTAAAAAAAAAAAAAAATCCCTCAAGGCATCACTGAAATATCGTGTTCACAAGAATGAGACAGACAGACAACCTAAAATCATAATGTCTCTGCCACGCCTGTCGCTGATATGGACGTATACATTTATTCATATAGCTGACTGATGTGAGCCTAAATGAAATACTGTATGTACTACCTATAGCAGCTTGTTGGTCTCCCTTGACATGATTGCTATGTTTTGCATTTCATTTAAATGCAAAAGCTCCCCCACATATTGTTACCCTTTATTAACATCTAACCCACAACACCATTCAGAAAGAAGAAAGTCAGCATTCTACCAACTTTAGTTTGTCCGCATTTGTTGTAAAGGGCACAAGACACAGCAGGTGTAATTTAGGCTGATGTAAAAGGATGAGATGACAACTCCTCATACCCAAATCAGTAGCATCCTTAGTTAAAGCTGTCAGGCTTTCCAATCTGCTGCTTTCAAAACACAGTATATAGTGATTCCATTGGGTCTCCAATTTCACATAAAGGTAGGCAAAAGCAAGTGATGACAATGACAACTGAATGAAAATGTATCCTCCTTCAAAAGAGAGCTACTAGATGGTTTTAACAGCTATAACCCGTATCTTGTAAGTTAATTAGTTTGTTGACTCCATGAGTTGGTTAATAAAGTGATGTCAGACATACAGTATTTGCATATTCGCAGTCGTTAGATTTAAACCTTATTGTTACTGTTATTTTCCTTTTTAAAAGTGTAAAGCATTTGAGAATTAAGACTCCTGTTTGGCCAAGTTCACTCTCTCTCAAGTAATACAGTTGATCAGGTGTTGCTGGTGTTGAATCCAATAAAATAACGACGCTGCTATTGATCATTGAAACCTCTACATAAAATAACAGCATCCTGGCTCCCGTGCAGGGAGGGGAAAAGTGGATCTACTAGTCCTGAATGGCATTTTAGCTGATGTAACCACTCACACAACAAAGCACTGTAGTTAGCTAATGATACGCTCTGCAGCTAACTACATTTACAACTGCAGCAGCTTGCATTAGATCAGACAAACACACTGTGTAATCCGTTCTTTACTCTGCAGCCCATGGAAATGGTATGGTTTCTGTTAGAGGGAGTATTTATAAGGATATGTTAATGTTAAAAGCAAATAATGACACTGTAATTGACACCAAGGTAACGTGAAGGGGAGCCCATCGTGATGGCCCACTAATGAAATTAAATGGTAGCAGCATGCACTGGTGCACATGCAACAGCACAGCTTGACGTGGGCATCAGGGATGCTCACACGGGCACAGCGTGTCCTCCGGGATGCACACAAAGGTTGAAAGGAATAGTGTCTGTCATTTCTGTTTCTCAGTTTCCCTATTTCCGCTCTGATCATCCTCCCCTTCGTTTTCCCACAGTTATCCAGAGCAGCAGTTGCATGTAGCTGCATCATCCCCCCCCCCCCCCCCCGTCTCTAACACTAAAATGACCTTCACTCGCTCAACACGCTGGAGGAAAGCAAAAACGGAAGCAGAGTGGTTTGAAGAGAAACAGATGAAAAGTGCGGGGGAAGATTTGGTGAAGGAAAATAAAGTGGTGTGTTGAGGAGGAGATGAGGTTAGATGGCAGAAGGATGATGATAGAGAAGAGGGAGAAAATTATATGAGAGCAGGGAACACAATAGAAGAAAAGTGAAATGAAGAAAGAGAAAAAAAACAAGAGAGACTGCGTGATGAATGGCAGCATATTTACTAAAATACATCCTTGTTCTGCACATGTACTGAGAGGCTAGATAGCCCTGTTGCTCAGGCTGCAAGATAACATCCCTCCAGTTTTATTCAGATACTGGTGGATATCAACAAAAGATGCAGAACATTCAGTGTATTCTACTAACAACGATAATTGAGTCTCTCCTGGAGAAGCAGTGTCTCATGTGGCTCGAATGACAGGAATTAGATTAACTGTGTCCATGTGTGTTTGACCTTCTCTTTAACCTTGTTTAGCCCTGTTTCACTGCACCCGAGATGAACACACACACATGATGAGGGAAAGGAGACAGAGAAAAAAAGTAAGGGGGCGTCCTCGCAGAGCGGCAGGCTTTACCGCCTAAACTCTCTTTCCCTCTGACTCATCGCAAAGTCATGAAATACTAAAGCGGGTAAAGGGAGATTATTTAAAAACTATCTTTATACATTCAGTAGGAAACATGACCGTCAGCTCCGGCAAAAAAAAACACCCGGCAAGATATGGAGAATTTCTCCCTATGTCTTACTGTCTCCATCTCACTCTTTCACTCTCTATCTTGCTCTTCCACTCTGTATAATCTTCACCTCATTAGCATTTCAAAAATCATATCTTTATGAGTCATGCATTGCAGGCGCTCTGGTGAGTTTGTCATTACTTGGTTATGAAACGAGAGGAACTCAGCCTTCCCATGCAAGACACAATTCAGGGTTGTTGGAAGACATATCGCATCCCACATATTCACAAAACACACTCTGTCAATGACATGCGAGGGAGTGAATATAAGGACATAAAAGAGTAGATGAAAATGTACTGATCTCTATGGAGAAATTGGGTCATTGCAGCAGGAGGTGTTAACAGGATTCAGCACAAGATATAGAAATCATAAGAATAGAACAGACGGGAGGTTTGAAGACAAGCGGTAACATCAATGTCAAGAAGATTTTACACCAATACGTAATGAAGATACAAGCGTGCAAAATAACAGGGCTTAAGGCGAATAGAAATAAAATACTATATGAGCGAAATTTATATAACATTTTTTTTTATACACTTCTTACATGCTTGCAAAAAAACACATCCAATCTCAAATAATGAAAAGCTTCACAAAATATTTTTGAACGTACAAAAGAAAAAACAGTTCACAGCTTACTCTGTTTGGTTTTTATATTTTATTAACATCAAATATATTCACACAAGATGCTAAAAACACAACATCCCTTCCAGCTTCAATTAACAATTATTCTCCTGTCTCAGTTTTAATGGCTGATTCTTGTTTCAAACAATTGTGGAAAGCAGGATTACAAATTAACATTTTCCTTATTGAATTAATGTCAATTTATGAGTGAAATGATCTCCACCAATACGGATTAGACTCTCTAGCACAAACACACAGGACAAATTCCACTTTGGTTAGCGTATACTGCACTGCCCTGAAATCTGCCGGAAAAGAGACGCAACCATCCACAGGACCACAAATCTGTTCAAACTATAAAACCTCTCTGCCAGCAACCTTTTAGAAACGTCATCCTCGCTGTCAAAAGCAACGCAACCACTTCCATGCTCTTCCTTTTACAACAACGCTCCTAATTTTATACACTATTTTCAGGCGGAACTCAATTACAATTACAGCACAGGAAATTCAATAAAACAGCTTGCAACACCACAATGACATGGAAAAAAATGATTGAGTTTGGAGCCAGCTCTTAGTCGCCTGCGGTGGTATTGTACTTCAACATTGGCTTTTCTTTTCGGACCCAGAAGCTACGTCCATTTTTACATATTGTCTATGGTTAGTCTTAGGCCAGTATTGTTTCCTCCCCTTTGCTTATGTTTGTCTAATGGGATAAAATCCCAGCTGGTTAGCAGCAAGCAGTTACCTTTGTCACATTTGTCTGTCAAGTCACGTTAAAGTAGTTGTCTACTTCAGCCTACTTTCCAGATTACCCTGACATTTAATGGTTGTGAATTTAGTTATAGCAGCTGGAGAGTTGTGAGCGTCGCTGTTTGAAGTCGGTGTGCTGGCTCTGAGAAACCATCTCGTCCACGCTGTATGTTCGCTGTAAAGCAGCAACTGTACGGTTTGTTAACCCACACATAGCTAATGTTGGTTAGACCACTTGCTGTGTTGTTGTTGTCTCTCTTTTTTTAATGGTATTTGTCCTCACAATTTTGACAAAGGATTTTACAGCCCCGAAGACCTAAAATCACCTGTTTGGTAGCGCAATGGGCTTGTTTTGACTCATTATGGAAATGCTGCGCTCAGTAATCTTACCTTCCTTGTGTGCTTAGTTAAAAAGCTATGGTCCTCTCTTCCATCACTGTAGTTTTGTAAAAAATATGCCTTGCTGTTTGCTCTGTTGTCTTTCGGATGCTGATTTTGTTGGCATGTATGTTGTTTGTTTGAAAATGTTTGTTTTGCTTCAGCTATGAAAAAGAGACATCAACTTTGCTGTGTAATAATAATCGTCCAAAGTTGCCAACTAAAAAAAAAATAGAAAAACAGAACAAAAAGAAAAATACAGATTAAGCACAGATAAACCATTTTCTATCTGGCAGCCAAGTAGAGTCAGAGGAGGAGTACTTTACTGATGCTGCGTTCAAACGGCCTCGTATTTACCGTGTACATGTGGAGAGTCCATGAAGTATTTCCAACGTCGGAATTTTTTCCATAATCCTTGACTTTATGAGGTGTGACGTGTTTGCTGGCATTTTTGTAAATGGCACAGGCCATGGAAATACATCTTTCATTAGATAACAAGCTAATATATCGTAATTTTAGCCATGTAAAGTTTGTCTTCATAACTTAGATGATAGCCTACTTCTGAGGAATATGTTGATCTTCCCAACGGCCAGCTTTTCCCCGTGTCCTTTTGCATTTCCGTTACGTTACCCGTAAGCCTCTGTGTCTTCCAGACGCCGTCCATTTTGCCGTTGCCCAACAACGGTATTTTTTACGAGTTAACCACTTGAACGTCAAGCATACGGTGCACACGACTTTCCCTGTTCTAACTGAGCTCAGGAGTTCTATTTGAATGCAACAAGAGACGAGGAAAAAGAAAACAAAAGCCAAACTAATAAAAAAAGTATAAAATAACAGAAAACCGATTAAGTACCACCATTCAGGAGATTGTGTTCTCAGCGCAGTCTGTGTTCACACAAAAACAGACACAATTTAACATTTGCATACAATTTGTCTCTCTCATTGCAAAACCATCAGTGTAGAGGGCATGTTGTTCACACACACCCATAAGCTATTCCTCAGTGACAGGGTTCACTGCATGCGGCATATAAATACACAAACAGCAGTGAAACATGTTTTATTTCTGAGAAGAGTTTATTTTTCTTCCACATCAGTCTCTTGTGGAAACATCTTCATCCCTGAAACTGACAAAAAACAACAACATGGAGGGAGGCAGAGCAGCTCATCATCAACACAACCTCCAGAAAACACCGAGACAAGGTCTGTCATAGTTGTTAACTTTGAGAGGCGAGCAGACTGCATCAGCAGAGTGGCTCTTCTTCTTCTTTTGCCATTACGCAGTGAGGAGATGCTTCTTTTGAGAGGGAACTTTACTTCTTGAACATGTTTGTCTAGACTCTGGAATGATGATAAATTAGGTCAGAGTAATGTGAGACATACTGTGGGCAGGAAGCAGTACTGCGCAATCAGCTTTTTTGCATTTTTGGATCTTTTTTTTTTTTTTTTGGGGGGGGGGGGTTATTCCTTCGTGCATTTTGTGCAGCATGTGAAGTTTGATGGCAGAAAATAAACTTCAGATCAAATTTAGATTTTGATGTAGTGCCAATAAGCAATCGAAATTGTCTGAAGAGACTGTACAGAGCCTGAATCCCCCAGAGCGAGCACTAAGGTGACGATGGCTTTTAACAGGAAGAAAGCTGAGCAGATTGGAGCTCATAAAGGGGGGAACTGTCTGCTCGGGGCCAGTCGGGTAGAGATAGAAAAAGCAGATGAGAAGCAAGGATGAAGAAAGACTATGGCGCCCTCTTTATATGTTGGTGGTTGAATTTTTATGTTGTGGCTGTAAAATTGAGGACAAAAAGAGGAATGTTTTTAGTCTTGACTTGATGGTAAAAGAGGTGTCTGCTTCTCAGATGGAGTTAGGAAGATTACAGAGAGAAATACAAGATGAAGTACACTTTGAGAACAAAGGGGTCTTGGTGGGAAAATGCAACATCAAACAGCAGTATCTTACTTGGTGCAGTGATGCAGCCATAACCGCATTGAAACCTCAGTTGCTGCCGTACCATTCAGTTAAACATATTTGATATTTACCACTTGCAGTAATACCATGTTTGTGGTCAGGATGAAGGGACAGTAATGACCTTACAGTCTTATACAAAGCGAACAAAGCAAAAATGAAAAAATATTTCATCACTTGTTTGTACTTTTAGAAGAGAGTTACAGAAAATAATAGAGAATGGTTTTGGAAAAGACACCTTATCTCTGCATTCACAGCCATGAATAAAAGCGGTGTGGAGGAGGAAATGGTTGGTTGAAGTGTCCTACAGAGTAGCAAAAAAATACACAAAAAGGAGCCACCGCTGCCTCGAACTTTGCACCACACAGGCACAAGATGCCCCGGGAGGTCACTTCTTCGGTCCCTCTCTCATCAGCTCATTAAGTATATCAACAGTGAGGCCAAATCAACTGTGACAAATGTTTAATTAGTGAGTGTAAACTGAAACAGAACATTTCAGGAGCTGTCACTGAGAACACGGTGCAGTTGTAAAGGCAGCATGAAGACTGCCTCAATCTGTGCCTGACAGATAAATCAACAAGCAAATGTATGAATTACAGAATAGTAGTAGAAAACATGCCAAACGGTGATCATGGCATGAATAAAAAGCAGAAGAGGGAAAAAAGATAGAACCACTTATAAACTTTTCATTTGATAACATTTTGTCATATTTTTGCTTTTCTGTTCTTTTGTTTTTTTACTTTGGCTTTTTCTTTTTCTTGTCTCCTGCCCTTCCTGCCCTCTCCCTTTTTCTTTCTGTCTGCCACGCCCACTTCACCTGCTCCCAGTTTCCAGTGTGCTCACCTTCAGCCACTCTGCCAATCAGGCTTGTCGTATTGGCCTCTGCGCTGTGCTTGGAGCTTTGTTTGTTTTCCATGTGAGAGTTTCCTTCGGTTCATCCTAATTTTACTTTGGACGCGTTCTCAGCCAGCTGCTTATTGTACCTGGATTGAGGAGTTTGCCTCAGGCTGGCCTTTGTGTTTTGTTTACCTGGTTTTTCTTCTTCTTTCTTGAAGTTTTGCTTTCCCTCCCAACTACAATCTGCCTTGTATGTGCATTTTGGGTTGTTTTGCTGGTGAAAGTGTCACATTTATGCTTCTGAGCTAAGATTTACAAAAAAAATAATATTTGCACTTGTGGATAATCATAAATGTGGGAAAGTGATTACTGCATAATGGCCGGAAAATATAGTGCTTTATAATTGTATTGCAGTAGAAAGTTTCACTCTTAAAAGACCATCCATTTTATTAGTCTAGTTTCCTTTTTAAGTAGTGAGCACATATTTTGTTAAGTAGACATTTGTTTTGTTTATGAGTTCAAAAATGAAGGTCAGTATTCCTCTGTGAGTCAAGCATGGCGGTCGATCCACTATCTCAGGAAGGTATAAAGACTGGAAGCAGGAGGACACGGCGAACGTAACTCTCCAAAGCTTTAAATTACATCTATCAGCACCTCTTAAGCTCACTAAATAACACTCATTTACTTCTTAATACATGTTGGTTGTTTTAACTGTAAACAGCAATCATGAGGTGGTGTAAGAACTGCATTTCATCAAACAGTTACTTCAGATGGCTTATTAAACAAGCAAGACATAACATGATTATTTGTGAATTTGAGAGATGCTGGTAGGTGGTGGATTTTTTAAAAACTTTATACAGGACCACGCTAGCTTCTCCCCGTGTTTCCTGTCTTTATGTTTCAATATGTTATGCTACTATACTATCTTGGAGAGTGGTGTCAATCTTCTCATCTAAATCTCAGAAAGGAAGCAAATTTTTTTCCAAAATACTGAACACAATTATACAGAACAATTTTATTATTCTTCAGTCGGAAAATGAAAAGTGGAGAGGAAAATGCTGAGCATCCTTTAGAAAAAGCCTGAGTGTATATTTTGTCAAATATACAACCCTTTTCAAAACTTTAACTAAAATGTGGATGACAATGTTTTGTGCTTTCAGCTCAATGTTTTGGTTCTATGGCCCGCAAGTGTATTTTGTTTTGGTTTCCTCAAACCTTTTATCGATCTAATTTTCATCAGGCTTTGATAAATTCACATTACTTTCTCTGAAGTAAAAAGCAAGGGAGAAGTTATAACTAACTGGTGAATATTTAGCAGCAGATATTTCTCTCAGGAGTTGCTTTAAATCATAAAGTGTGTGAATGTTGGACTTGGATTCATCAGCTGGTCAAACAAAAAATACAAAAGTTAAATATTTGGTGTCTGAATAAGCAGCTTTGAGTTCAAATCAGCTATTTAAGATCATGAACGCATTTTGAAGCTCTATTATCAATAACTCATACAGGTTATCCAGTGAGCACATGTTGGAATTAATCTGGTTTCAAAGACCTGTTGAAATCTCGGTGAAATAGATGGATTTTCAGTTGTTGATGTCATCCTTCACACATAATGATCAGTATGAGAGATGAACAAATGCTTTAATATGGCTGCTATAAATTACAGACTTCAATAGGAACACAGCCCCCTCTGTGAGTGCAGAGAGGAGTGGTGCTCAGTCCTGAATCCTGACCTGTGTTATGCTGAAATGAACCAGTTGCATAAATATGTAATGCTCTTCATCATTACACAAGTGGCGTGTTCATGTAGGGTTAATAATACAGCATCTAATCCGCCAGTTCTTGGCAGAAATGTTTCCATCTGTACAATATCCACCGTCACGTCCTCCTCCACAACACCTCAATGATATTTCCTTTGTCCAGAATCACAAGGTAATCTAATGGAGCAGCAAATCATCCTCCTCCTCATGTACACTTATAGCTGCAATCACAGTGTTTGCCTTGAGGCTCAATCACAAATGATGAAAAAGAAGGAATTGCCTTTGAACTCACATTTTAAAACCTGCAGAGTCTCTCACTGAAAGTGCAAACTGCTTACTCTAAATTGGTTTTCAAATGTTTCCGGAGATGATGTCCTTTTATACACATTTCCCTCAAATTTACCATGACATGGTTTTGATGTTTGGATGCTTTGAAATGCTGAGTTTAATTTAATATATATATATATATATTTTTTTTTTTTATGAACAATGTATGTATATTTTTCTTTCTTTTTAGAAACAGGATTCTTTTTATTTCCTTTGAAATATAACTAATCAAATAAACAGATATTGAATTAGGAAAAAAAAATTAATTACCTAAGTTTGCAATTTCAGTTTATGAGCAATAAAGAGCTCCATGTCCATTGTTCTTATTACAAATACTGACAATAAAAAAACATTTATCTCTTTGATATCCCTGAAGGATTTGGCCTTTCCCCATCTTATACTAATGTGATGTTTCTTATCATGTGGTTAAATTATAAACACACAAGTAGAGAGTTCAATGAAGCACATTGGGGTAAAACACAAAATAGATTGGAGAATGCTTTGAACATCACAGAGAGGTGTTTTTTTAAGCACATGAATAGAATTAAAACAAACGCTTTGGCTTATTAAAACTGGCACTTACAAATGAATTGTGAATGTAAAGTGGCCAATTACACACAATGTGAAAGAGGAGCTTAATGAACTCATAATAAAAATACTGCGTCCTTTATGGCTTTGGAACCCGAATCATATTGTTCTTAAATGAATTAATTCACTGAGTGGAATATTATTGGACAACATCACTTTGGGACCTCCTTCTTACTAAAAATAAATATAATTTGGTGGCCAGTATCCTCCCTGCAGGGTTCCAATGAGTTTTGAAGAGTGGTAGGTTTGTAGATTTGAGGGTAAACAGAGGTAAAGCGCTGAGATTTGCTGAGAGCCTTGAAAGTGTTTGACTTCATTAAAATTCAGCATCCAGTTTAATCGATAAACCCCAGCTCTCCTTTCGTCTTTGGCACATCACATCCTGGGAACTTGGGATGCAGATTAGTGTCGACACAGCCTGCGCTTTTAATTCTTTTACTCAAATTTTCAAGTTGACATGATAATGTGTAAAATTGATTCTGTGGAGTCTCATCTTTTAATTCTTAAAACATCAATATATCGAAAGTAAAAATGTCCTTGACGGTCAGTGTGGGAACACTGTTTGTACAGTATTTGTCATCAGTATCTTTCCAGAATAACACAGAGTCAACTCAAGTGCTCAGAGCAGACGGCTCAGGAGCTTCTGTTTATACAAAAAAGTGTCTTCAACACCCCACAGGAATACTATAGCCAACAACACATCCGATAGACAACCCAAACACTCGGATTAGGAACCTCTTATATACAACAAGACCACTTAACCAGGACAACAGCCGAGACCTTTCCCAAATTTTTGATCTTGTTAAAAATTATTTTCCTATGGACTCTGACTGCACATTTGTGAAAAAAAAATTTATGCATTTCATTTGCACGTCAATATATTTTTTCCAAACTCACACAAAATATTACACGGTAAAAAAAGAGCATTCGCCAATCACGTTGTGCATTTGAGGTATTGTGACCTAACCGAGGTACAACTGTGGAGAATATTCATTCAGATGCTGCACTTGAAGCACACCTGCAGAGGGACTTGCAGACAGAGCACTCATCTTTGTCCCGTGTTGGTCGGCCCACTATCGTCAGGTCTGAATCAAAAATACTGCCAAACAAAACTGATTCTTTCTCAGCTGGGCTGCCTGTTTTTCTGTCCAGCTGCTGTATAATGATGGTCCGTTGTGCACAGAAAAGGAGAAGATCTTTACGACAGGAAGTTTTCTTTCGATAGCAGTATATCTTAATACCAGGTGTGTTGATTTCACAAAGAGATTTTTGCCATTTTGAATCCATCGTTTTTTCCGAAGAATGACCTGGTGAAAATCTTTTTGAACTTTCTTTTTGAAAACATGTTGCAAATTTGCATCACTGTCACTGTATGAATAGTTTTGATGCTAAATATTTGCTGGTGAGTATTTCACATATTCATGTGGGCCCTGGTGTGTAAAGACCTTTACATGTAGTATTGAGCAGTACTGTCTTTATTTTGCTATGATTGTAAGTATTTACATGCAATTATATGTCTGGTTGATTACACTAATATTCTCCTAAGTCAACAATAAGACCAATAATAGAACTGCATCATTATTGATGGCACAAATTAATGCTAAATCTCCAGCTGAGAGTACAGTGTTAGAATAAGGATAACACGTTCATTCGGCCGCCTGTCTGTGAAGAGCAGGTACTCCCTCTGCACCCACAATGCTGCAATTCACAGGCCATTATAGCTTCAACCATGATGAGAAAAGGAGGAAAATGATCTAGTCAAGAGCCAAAAACAAAGTAAATCCTCCAACTCTCCTCTGTGGGACTCGATCCTATCAGACTCATTTCAACTTCAACATTCAGATTTATCAGTGCATCCTAATTTCATCAGGACTTTTTCTTATTTTTCTTCTTAAATGAATGGACTCAACATTAGCAACATACTCCCCAGGGTGCATGCACCATTTATTTATTTATTTATTTATTTTTTAATAAATGACAATATACTGTTGTAAAGCTTTTCCACCATCTCTAAAACAAAGATAATATTCAGCTACTCATTTATTCACTCATCATATTTTTGTATCTCTGTTCTTATATTTTTTGTGTCTTTGTTATGCTTTAGTGGTAACGTGTAATATTTAATAGTAGAATCAGCCATACCCTTTTACCCTTTAGATGGTTGCAGGGTGAAGGTCGGAGCTTATTCAAGCACATAATGGGCGAGAGGCGGGTTTCCATCCTGGACAGGCTGCCAGTTCATCACAGGTCTAACACATGCTCACATTCACGCCCACAGCCAATTTATAATCAACAACTAACCTAACACGCATGTCTTTGGACTGTGGGGCGGGCAGTACTGCAAACTCCAGAGAATAGCTCCAGCTACAATAATATAGTAATTCCTTTCTAAAATAATAATCCTTTTTAATAACAATGTGTATCAGAACTGTCATTTACCTTTTTTGCTTGGCCAGCAAGAAAGACTATTCCCCTATTTCTTACTCCATTATAGAATTATTTTGCTGGCTAAATAATTCTATAAGTCTGTCATTTTTCATAACATCCTCTCAGAATCATAATAACATTTGACCAACAATGTTAGCAATAGATGAAAGCTTTAAACACTTTATTGAGCTGAAAAGAGGCCAAATTTGGATGTTTTTTACCACACAAAATGACCAAAATGATTTGTTTCTCCACAATAAACTCTTAAAATGTAATTAAAAAAACATGATTAGAAAATAAAAATAAAATAAAAAATATTACAGAGAATTATTGTGAAAATATATTGTCAACCAATACAAACTAAACAATAATAAGATGACCTGATTTGCATTTGAGCTAATTAGGAGTTATTTGTAGCCTCTTTAGTCCTACTGATAATTTGACAAGAACCAGCAAAACAACTGGGACCATCTCTGAAAGTACACCAATATTTATGAAAGCCAGTGAGAAATTTTCAAAAGCTGGGGATGTTGATGTAACATGGTGGGAATGAGTGCAGAATTAATGGCAGCATCAATCAACAAAATATTCCTGTTCATGTTTCCTCAAGAAATGCAAATGTGTTAATGCACTGGTATGTTCAAGCTGCCTCTCTCAAGCTAAACCCAGACAATGAAGAGTAGTTTACTGAACAGTAGCTGCAGTAATGCTCAGGTCCAAGAATGAAACAGAACTGATACTGTCTGTTCATGTACGCTGTGATAGATAGTATACTTTCCACTAAAATAAAAAAACAAAACAAGAATGACACATGTAACCATGGTAACCGCATATAAAAACAAAGACAAATTCTGCATAACAAAAGTAAGACTGAGGGCAATTTCACATCTGAAAGTCCAGACCATGGTCGGAAGCAAGATTTTTGTTACATGTATAAATTAGTTTTGGTTACATATGAATGGAGAAAAATAAATTAACAGAATCACTTCATTGCAGCTATGCTATTATTATTATGCCATTACTAAAAGCACTTATTTTCCTCTCAGGAAATGAGTTTGTGCATTTGTATGCATTTTTTCAAGTTTACTTTTTATTTCTGTCAGACCAAATTATAATTAAATACTTTGTGCCCTCGCCCCACATGCTTCTGCAACTTCTTTTCACTTCTCTTCCAGTTCTTTTTCTTCTTCTGTTGTTCTGTCCACTTCAACTTCCTGTAATTAGTTAGAATATCCAAATTATCCAAAAACTGATTTCTCACTACCATGGTTCAAGTTTAATATGGACCAAGACTACTTCTAATGGTTAGACCAAACTGAAGTGTTCAGAGGTCCGGACCAAAAGATATAAAAGCAGGCTAAGATTTTACTGAAAGAAATTAGATTAAAATATATTTAATATATGCTGACAGAAACTAGACGGAAATGAAAAACAATCAACAAAAACGAGTCAATTATTAACATACAGTTTCATCACAAGACAAGGTAGATATCAGCACAGAATTGGTTACACCCTTTGCCATTGTAGTCACCAGCACCAACTAATACACTTTGTTTATATTGATAGGCTTAATTTGGGTAATTTACCCAATAGTGGTTGAAAGGTTGTTTTAAAGCTTTAACCAGACGTGCGAAATTGTTTCTCCCTTCAGTAATTCTGTGATTCTACACGGCCGATAGGACGTACACACCACCACCCTTCTGAAACAACGCTAGCAAACTGGTCCATCATAATCATCACTGAGCAGTTTCCACACATTTGATGAAACACATTACATTCTCCCATGAAGATCACAGTGAACCATGTGGCAGTAAGGCTGCAGAGATGAAACAGGAGGGAGATGGAGCAGTGACCTTGGAAACGGCACTGTCATCACATCTCTCTCTTGCGCCCAATTTCTGTCGCGTACGCCTCTAATAATCCCAAATTCATGTCCAAAACGTTCAAAGGAATGAGCCGAGTAGTTTGCTTTGAATTTTCCCCCTATGAAGATTTAATTCAGCAAGGGAAGGTGAGAAAACTCAATTCCACAAATGGAGAAACTCTCTCAGCTGTTTTCTACCGCCGTCTCTCTCGCTTTCCCACAAAGACACACATGTGCAGACATGAACACGCTTATACAGACGCGCAGATTGATGTGTGTAAAATATGAAAGGCTTATTCCAGGGAAACCCATCTGATATCTGTTTCAGTCATTACCATAATAATTGGCACTCCACTGCACAGAGTAAGAGCCGGGCGGACTAGGATAGAATAATAACTAGAGACGAGAGAGGAGGGGGCACGCTGCAAAAAAATACCAATCAGAACAATTCTCATATTCAATCTAACACTTTTTCTTCGCCCTAAAATTCAAGAAAATGTGTGCCCAGTAGGCTGCAGTAATTCCTTTTGATTTCAATGCAGTTTAATGTCAGGAAATAAGCGTCTCTTTTTTCAAGATGAAGCATAATCAAGGCTGAACAGTTTCGAAGCAATCATATTTGGTTAAAGAAATTGATTGAAAAGATAATAATAAATGGGGATACTATCAGATTATATTTCTGCCACTTGTTTGAAGAATTATAAAGCAGTAGTGATTTCTATGTATATTTTGAAGCGTTACAGAGATGAGCAGGTAATGTCAATGATCATCTGTGGAGGGCAGCCCACGATGCTCCGTTTCATGCCGTATGTGCTTCTGCGCTCCTGGCTGACAGCCGTACCAATCTCTGCTCCCCTGACAATTTTCCGCTGCCATGTCTTATAAAACATTTTACTGCAACGTCATGTAATGTTCTTCTTTATGTTGCTGTCATACAAAAAGAGCTTTCGCTTTCTTTTTTTTTTCTTCCCTACAATTGATTTTGTTCCAAGCGATGATGAATGGCTTCATTTTGTTGTACGTGCTTCACCATGCAGATTAAATGGCTTTGAAGACAACAAAGATTCATGCTGTTTTTTTGCAATTTCTGCTTTTATACAGCAAAAAGCCAAAAGTAAAATACCTAGTGATTACTGAGGTTCAGCTGATATGATTCTTTATTCTGTCTTCGATAATGAAAACGATGATGGAGAATGATTCATGTAACATTTTTCTGTTCTTCCACTGCAACAATGTAAGTTTGGTTCGGCTAAGTTTCAAAACCTACTTTATTATATGTGATCAAAACCTATGTGATGGAATTGACTATTTTTAGAATATGGATAGATTTGGTCGGAAGCTTTGATCCTTGAATGAGGATCTGCAAATTGCAGTTTGGGTCAAAAAAAGAAAAAGAAGGATACTTGGTTAAACCTGGAGAGCAAAATTTGTGTCTCCCCTTTCTAGCCAGAGAGAGTAATTACAAAAACCATGTTGACGCAAGCTGATGTCATTGGCTTTCCGAAGCCTACACCATCACATAATAATTTGATCTATTCGGTCCAGTAATATTTAAGAAGTCTAGACGAGCCACACGATTCAATTATTTCCTCATGATTCAAGTTGGCATAGGGCTCAACCAGAAGTCTCTGGTGTGCATGCCCTGCTTATAGAACATGCCCAGTATGCACTCATGCCACCAGCCCAGGAATGTCTCACCAGACACCAGGTTTGGCATTGATAGGCTCAATCAGCATTTTGTGAAATTGTTTGGCGAGGGCTTGTGTGTAACAGACATTAATTTATTTGTGTTAAAAATAGGGAAGAAAGATCCACCTCCATTCTGTTATTCCCGTCATTCACAGGAGTCATTCACACAGCCTCACTGTAGGTCTACGTCGGATAAAGGTAAACAAACATCATGTAAGGTCAGACAAAGGACAAACTCGGTTTTCTTGATTGTCAAAAAGCACTTGTTGGGTTCATTGCAGGCTCTTTAATCACCCTTTTTGTAACTTCTTTCTAAAAAGGCTTCTTAGAGCTCTTTCATGATACATTATTCACTGTAATTGCCTTTTTAAATATCAACATTTTATTAAGCTGCAAAATTGTTTTGCCTGTCGTCACAGAATTAGTTTCTGACCTCTTTGTTAAAGGAACAAAGGTGAACACTTGGTGTGGGGAAAGGGAGTTTGGTGTGCATAGAGTGGTTCTATTACAATTGCCTGAGACTGAGTCACATGGATTTATCAGTGGTTTATCAAGGTTGTTTTAACCACCACAATGCCAGCTAATCTCTAGAAGTATTTACATCCTCTCCCTGGTTCATAAAGTTTCACTGCTACTTGTGGTCACTGGGCAGCAGCTACAGAGGATCAGCTGGGGGTGTGAGACCAAAGTGCTTTCAGGCTCCAGGCTGCTGCTGCTGCTGCTCCCCCCCGCCCTCCGATGAGAAATTAAAGAGGAGAAAGACAAAAAGATGGACTGTTAGCTGTTTCCTCCAGGGTCAGGGAGGAGGTGGTGTATGACTCATGGAATTAGTTCATAAATCATTCAACGGGTGATGAGATAAAAAGCCAATATCTGGAAGCAGTTTGTTGCAGGAGCTCCCCTCCCTGCTACAAGTATGTTTGGGTGCAGCTAATTTGCTTTACTTAATCCATATATTTGCTGTCTGAATTAGTTAATAGGTGAACATAGATGGTTGGAGGTGGATGCATGAAGGTCATGGTTTCTATTCTGTACCCTGTGTGTCATTAAGTTTATGCTGCTAAAATACTCATGGCAGAATGTTTTAAGTGAAATAAGTAGTTGTTCAGAAATGACTTCATTTGAGCCACTGTGCAGAATACGACAAATTTAGACCTCATTATGACATCATCACTTTATGGAGGAAGTCAAGCCCAGTTGGTTAGAAATTAGAGATGGAACACAGACTTCTACAGTGAGTTTCTAACCTGGTGTTACCATACCCAAAATCTCTTCTTGAATATAAGGGTCTTGTCACATTCCACTTGGCATTGTTTTCAGTCGTTGCAAACCCTAATGGACGTAGACATTGGCTTTATTTTGAAACTGTATTGTGCCGAAGCTCACCAAGATGTAAAAAAGAGAGACCCTCCCCCAGTTTGAGCAGAGGGCAATGCCATGTGGGTAGATGACTATTGCAGAATGTGTAAAGTAAAGTAAAGAACACAAGAAGCATTATTCTTGCTCGATATTTAATAGCGATTGTACAACTGTTCTTCTTCATCAAGTGCTACCACTGATGCCGTTGTTGGAACTACAAAGTACACTCAGAAACAAACGCTTGTCTTGAGCACAAGCTACAACCTACCATGACATCACCCGTTGGCTTGTGAACTGCGGTTTTGAAGCCTCGAGTTTAGCATTTCGGCCATCACTATCTTGTTTCTTTGGAGCGAGAGGTGAATCTGACTTAATCTCCGAGGCATCTACACCCACCCACTGATGCTGGAAACCTGACTGCACCCCAGACCTGTCAATCAAACTAGACGCCCCCTCCAAACAATGCTCCATGAGCCGTAATATCTAATTAATGGACATATTTTCTGATGGATCATCAGAACATTGATCAGAAGTGGTGAGCTATTTCAAAAGAGAAGTTTAATTTATTGGAACCAAAACATTTTTTGGAGCCAACTCCTAGTGGCCCTCAGTGATATGGCACCTAAAGGCACTTTCGCATCCTTTTTGGTCCTCAGACCTGAAAGCTACCTTGAATATTTATCTACAGTCTGTGCTTCAACGTCACACTGGTCACTGATTGGTCTGCTCTTGTGGGGCTGAGCAAACAATGTGAACGAGGTTTCCAGACAATAATCTCAGAGAAAGCTGAAGTGGTGGAACAGTATGCGGGTGGAGCCAGGCTACAGAGTTGCTATTCTGAGTCACGTGTCTTTTTTGTTTTTTAGGTAACAAAAGCACATTAGTGAAAAGTACCCTGCTGAGTTTTCCACTTTCATTGTTACACATCAAAAGGCATTGTGTGATGTATTTATCCTTAATTTTTAACAAATGCACTTCCTTCCACCAAAAACACTTCTCATTTGTTTGTATTTCTCCTTTTCTTGATGCATTACCACCATCTGTTGAGCAGTGGAACAGTGTTACACCATTGGTAGGACTGGATTGTTACTTAAGAGATTGACGATTTACTCGCCTTCTACCCTTCCTACTGGGTGAGGGATCTATGTCCTGTCATTGAAGGATGTAGGCGTAGCTTATCTCAGGGGGATGGAAAACAGCCATTACACCATTTATTTACTCATTCAAATCTGTCTGACAGCTGCATCGTGTTTAGTGCCATCAGTCTTGCGTTACCCACTAATAAGTTAACAATATTGCTGGTCTCTTTTACCACCCACCCTCCCTGTCTGAGAATCCTGGAGGCGTTGATGACTGAGACTTGACGGATTGAATTGTGTTATCTTTTGCTGGTGCTTGTCTTACTCACATCTCCCTTGTTCTCGCTTCATTTTTGTCTCATTTCTCCTCCTCAGGTCATTATAGGATGATATTCGCCTGCTAAATTAGCGCAAGTATATTCTGATTTGTTATTAGGCGCTCACAGACGCACAAGTCACACCTTCCCTTCTTCGTTATTGCCTCAATTTAGCATGACCTTCCCTAAGCTCTGTCTCGCCAATATGTCTCATTATTGCACCATGGGGGGCTGCGACACACGCAGACACACAACTAGACAGTGAAGTAGACACACACACAAATCACAGATCATTAAAGAAAGCACAAGAATGCAGACAGGCACACACAAGCAAATCGAATGCTTGAAAACCATACACTTAACTCTGCTGCTTCCTTGTTCATGTACGCACACACACATTCACACAAACTAACTGCAGAGGATTGGTGAGTGACAGGACAACTCCAGAGAGAAAAGAAAAAGGTCTAAGAAGTGAGGCAGAGTGAAGGCTTCACAGATTTATGCATACTCACACTCACAAACACACACAGCAAACCTGCAGCAAAACCAAAGTAAGGAAAACAGAAGATGGTGGCGTCAGGTTCATACAGATAGAGACTGGTGGTGGGTTCTAAATGACTTATTTTCTTTTTATTCAGTTTATTATTTTGCCAATCAAGATGCAAAATCAATTTTCATAAAAACAAGAGCACTAGAATTTCTGAATTTGTTTACTCACCTTAACATGAAGGATTTAGTTGTTGAAACTTAAATATATCGTAGTTACAGTGTGTAGATCAGGGGTCTCCAACACGTCATGTGCGAGCTTCAAGTAACTCGTTACCGGTTTCTGAGTAGCTCGCTGATGGTTCGAACAACAACACGATTGATTGAACTGGACGAGCTCCCCTCGCTCTCCTTCACCAGAGAGGCAGGGTTGAGCTCTGCCCTTTGTGAAACACAGAGATCAGAGGACATAAATTAGTGCGACTTGCAACACGCCTGTAAAACACAGCAGACACTCTCACACTAAGCTAAAAGAAAACAGGTGCTCATAAATTAGGTAAATAACATAAACACAATATTTTCGGCTGGACTACAACAGCAGCGCCAGAGCGGTAAAGCTCAGTTATGTGAATAAATGTTACTTAACATGAGTAGCTCTCAGACACTTTCATTTTGTAAAAATAGCTTTCAGAGGAAAAAAGGTTGCAGACCCCTTATGTAGATATTATAGAAGTAGCTACCTGAAATATATATTCATCTTACAAATATAGTATATGAGCAAATACTGTATATTGTGTGCTACATTAAAAAAGAATATACTGAAATTAAGGCTGCATTGTGCACCCCAAAATGTATTTTCTTACAATACTAAACATTTAAAATACTTTAACATGTGACACATATTAAATGGAAAGAGATGTGTTCCTTTTTGGAGAAAAGATACAAATACTTTATTTAATATTGTGGCACAGAATAAAGACTTCCTTCATGTTGTTGCAGCTGTATTTGATGCACAATATTAGGGCACTGCTATGTAGCCATTTATCACTGCTGCTTCACATTCGAAACTCTCCACTGACAAACCACTGAGAGGGTTTCACTGTGAAGCAACAATTAGAAATGTGGACCAATAAACAACACTGAATCATCATAGGTTTGTATAACAAGGACTCAGGTACAGGATGGAGCTCATTTGTTCCTTTTTTGTTCCTACAGAAAAAAACACAATATAGAAGTCTAATTTATTTGTTACTGAGCCTCAGAGTGGTGTTGTGATGAAAACTAACAAAAAAAAGTAGATAAAATTGGCGCTGCAGAGCTAGTATTTGACATTTTCCAGCAGAGCAGATCTTAAAAATGCAGGAAAGGAACGGTACATGAAGAAACAGCCACAGTGAGGTAGTTAGATGAAGGGCTGCAGGCGACAGGCTCTGGCACACAATCGAGGTAGATAACTCCTTTTATCCTGTAGTGCTATTGTATACAGCCAATTGTGCAGTTTGTGCATCACAAGATTTAATCTAGGTTTCTCATGTCATGGCCAGTCTGCTATCTGGAACATCTCTCTGGAATCACAGTTAGTGCTCGGTGCTTATGAGCTGCAGTCCTACCAGCCTGCTGTTGATAGTCTTGCCAAATATGCTCAGATATTTTACCTAAAATAGTAAAAATCCTATTTCTCATTTAACAGAATTTAACATTAAGATCTATATGGTTCATCTCTTCGGTCATGTCACTGTCCAAACAATTTTATAGACAGTGCTGGAGGGCCTGTGGGTGACACGTGGGAGATACAAAAGCAATGAGACAGCGAATCAAATGTTTTCGTTATCACAGACATACAGAGGTAAAGATGAAAAATGGCAGACTGTTTCTTCAAAAGCATATGTGCTTTGATTTGAGCATATTGGAAACTGCAGTCCTGAGGGTATGGGTATGAGTGTGCGTGTGTGTGTGTGTGTCAGAGGTAGAGCTCATGTTCACGCTATGACAAATTGTCTACCGAGCAGACTACTTGTTCATGCAGTGTCACTCATTTGTCACCTGTATCCTGCTTACACACTCACACTCTCTCTCTCTCACACACACACACACACACACACACACACACACACACACACACACACACACACACACACACACACACACACACACACACACACACACACTCTGTCAGGTCTCTGGATAGCCTTGACAGCGTTCGTGTATGTGTGTCAGTATAATCTAATAGCTTTATTGACCTGAAGCCCAAGGACTGCACAGCCCTCCCCACCTAAACCAAATGGTTGCTTAATGGAAGGCTCTCCTCCTCCTCTATGTTTCATCCACAGCTTACCCCCTCTTTCCTCCCATCCATCCACCAATGATCTCCTCCTATCTTAGACTCCTTGTCTCCCTGATTGTCCCTCCTCTTGATAATCTCCGCAATCTCTCGATAATCTCCCGCTCTTCTCTAAATCCTACAGAAGTGAACAGTCGTGAGAAATGAAAGTCGAAGAACTGCGAAGTGTCGTAAATTCCCCAAAGCATAAACTAACACTAATCATGGATCTAAAAAGCGGCACCTCCTTCATATACCAGATCAATTAATGCAACCTTGGACGTACAGTACATGTGGGCAACTGTGTATGAACGCGGTGGCGGTGCATGTATCAGAGCAGTGCACAAATATACGCAACTGCACATATTTCTGTGTACGCGTGCAAGTTTACTTAAGTCTAAATGCATTTGTTTTTTAATATTTAAGGACAGGTTTTAGGGACAAAGCTAATTCCCAAATATGCTGTATATTATAGCTCTCATACAAATGAGAATGTGTGGCAGGCGGCTAGCCCTGGGAACAAATTCAAAAGCAATGCAGACTGTAGTTCCGATAAAAATATTTAAAAGTCATTAAAAACCAACGTTCATCTCCAAAATTCAGTGAAGAAACTTTAAAAAAAATGTGCCCACTCAATGCATTGAAAATGCATAGGTTTGCCGACCACAGCAACACAATCGTTGCTCCCCCCACCACCTCTACTTGCCAGATTTGGCTGCCTGCAACTTCTTTCTGCTCCCTGAAAAGTTGACACTCTCTGCTCAAGTTTCAGGTGCCTAAAATATTGTAGAAGCACTCGAACCACTGCTCAGAAAAATGTGTAACTCAGGAACTGATGATGATCAAGCGACAACATTTTTAACACTTTCTCATCAGGGTTAAACCTTCGTTCTGCTCCATGCATGTTATAGTGCTGCAATTCGTTCGCGTGCAACAGGAGCAGTCACTGAACCCTTTGATCCACCCTTGTACACAGTCTGGCCATGTTTCAGTTCAGTGAGAGGGACTACACCGTCGGAGCTCCCAACAAGTCCTTTGTGATTCAGTGAATTCATCTTTTGAACAAATCTTTCCACTGAATTGATAGTGATTTGGACACTGAAAGGAATTTCTTTGCACATCACCAATTTACTGCCAAGAAGTCTTCTTCTTTCCTGCTTTTCCTGGTCCATTGCTGCATTTTTATGTGCATACCAACACTTTTTCATCTGTGGAATAGTGTCACATCATTGTTAGGACTATGTTTGATTGATTCCTGTTGTTCTGGGTTTTGTACCCTCGTGGTTGAAATGCACTTATTGTAAGTCGCTTTGGATAAAAGCGTCAGCGAAATTAAATGTAATGTAATGTAATGTTTGGGGTCACCCATGTGCACATTCACAGGAAATACATGCATACACATGCAAGACAAACGAAACAGTTGGTCCGCTAATGAGATCTCAACAATTTTATTGGTCACTCGCAGAAAGTCTCTGCGGTCCTCTCACCTCCGTCAGTGTCTAGATACTGAACCACCATAGGACAAAAGTCATCTGCTGTCTTCACAGGTTGTTGATTCATTTCAGGATGGGGTCTAATCACTAACGTCTCCTGTGTACATTTTTCTCTCTTTTGTAATTTCTCTCACAAAATGGAAACTTTAGTGTGACACGTTGTGGGTATGAATAACCTCTGAGGTAAGTTGTTTCTCTTAGGGGGTTTAAATATCTGCAGCTTTAGTCTCACAGACGACAACATTTTTTTCTGCTACATTCACCGCACACACACAGATCAATGAACTCTGAAATTTTAATCATGTTTTTGTGACATGTTGAAATTTGGGCCTGACGGTGATTTACCACACGATAATCCATAAAGCAATATCTGTAAGGTGTAAAGGTGTTGTTTCTGTTCTGAAAAACAAAAAAAACAAGAAACTTACAACATTGTTTTGTCAAAAATCCATCACAGACAAGCGGGAGCACAATTGTTTTTAATGGATTTCATTTAGCAGGCTTCTTCATGAGTTGACTTCGAAGCAAGCAAGAACAACAACTTGAATAGAAGAGGCTCTTAAACATTGACTCCTTTCCAGCATTTAACTAAGAACTGTCAAACCGACCACAGAGCTGCATGTCATTGTGTGCTCTTCATAATTAACAGAGATGAGTCTGAAAAACAAAACACGGCTACACTGACTGCACGGCAGCTGACGGTTAAACAAAAAGAGAGGAGTCTGTGTTGTCAACAGGCAAATACTGTCGGTATTAAACTTGGGCTCCTCGAAGGGAAGAACTATTTAAGTCAGTGAGCTATACTTAGCTACTGTTTGTTAGTCAGCTAAGGGTTGGCTCGTCTTTATTTTAGCATGTTTTGTCTGTTCATCCGCTGCTTTCCTTCAGTTAGTCAGAGGCTGGTGTTTTACTGTAATAGAAAACAGCTGACACAACCACAACTACTACAACTAGGTCGTTTGTATCAGGGCTAACCTGTAGCGGGGGGGTGGCTGACCTGTGACTCATTTACTGAATAATTTTACCTTTTTAACCATCGTTATAGGCTTAAATCTAAACCATTAATGGCGAGAGCCTCTCTCATGCTGGTATTAATGCAAAGCTGCAACAGTAGCGTTCATGAACAGTCAACCGATTGCACCTCTTAGTTGTTGTTTACAGCTGACGGAAACTTTTCGGACCACACCATCCTTTTACCTCGATAGGAAGTACTTGAAATGGCACGTCAGGTGAATAAAAAAGTGAGTTTTGGCTTGTTAAGAATCTCTTCTGAGCCATTCAGTCATATTGTTCCGGTCATAGTTTGTTCTGCCTGCTTGAACATGATCTCAGTTTGCCTCTTTTCTTACCTGCGTCCTCCTTTTTATAACTTATTTGCCCTCACTATCTTCATACAGCCTTTACCAGAACTGAAAAATTACACCTGTATCGTAAAAATGACTTAGTGTGAATGCTCCTTATCCCACCAATAACTAGAAGGTCACTCAGAGAGTGCCAACCTCCGCCAAGGTCAATTTTTGCAAATCAGCAACCACAACACATCTGGATATATTTCTTAAACGATCAGAATGCATGTTTGATTGACAGGTTTGTGGTGCAATCAGGTGTCGGTTTTAGGTGGACGGGGTGTAGTGTTCTTGGGTTTACAATCAGATTAAGTCATATTTTCAGCCTGCTCCTCCTCAGCTCATTCAAATATGTCTCTTCTGGCTCCACAAATGTAAGATGGCGACTACAGAAAAGCAGAATTTCAGGCTTCAGAACGACAGTTTATAAACCAATGGGTGATGTCAGAGTTGGTTGCCGCTTGGTTGCCACATCAAATGTGACACCCGGGATCAACATGCATCGCATTCAGTCGGCTAAATTCCCTATTCAAAATGTTTATGAAAGTGAAAAATAATTAGTTGATCTGAATCTTGATTCAGACCCGCTCCGAAATATAATGGGTTCCTCCTTGGCCCAACCTACACCCTTCCACTACACTTTATGTTGGGCCGGCAGATTCTGTAATCTTCCTGACAAATAAACTAAATAAATAAATCAAGCCGAAAACATTTCAGAGATTGCATTCACAGGCTGTTTGGAAATTAATTATAAATTTAATTACATTGTCGGTGTCATTAATAAGGCCCTTTTTGTGTGTGTGTGTGTGTGTTTTTGCTCTGAAAGCTGATAACGGTAAATTACACCAGGTGGACCCTGACTGTGCTCAATTCATGTTTCTCCCTGACTATTGATTTAACTGTAATAGTTTATCGACTGTGATAACGTGGTACCGGCTAGACATACAAGCTCCAGGAGCTCGTGTAGTTTCAGAAAAGATGAATTTCCATGTGGGAAATCGCCCCGCACTGTAAGCGCAGTGTATTGCGTTTCAAGGACATTGAGGGCAAGTGTTCTTTTTTCCCAGAGTGTTTTCTTACGAGAAAAAAAAGAAAGAAAGGATGGAAAGAGGGATAAACCAGCCACCTGAGAGAGGAGGGGAGATTGTCATTCAGCAGGCGTCTGATGGCTGTCAGGCAGTTCTCCTTCACTGCAGATGTGACGCAAATATACACTTCTCATTCTCTTCTCTCCGCTGTGTCATCCTCCTCCCCCCTTCCTCTCCTCTCCACTTTCCTTCCCCTTTATCTTCCTCATTTCCTTTCCTTGTCTTGCCTGCTGTTTTATCTCCCTCCATGCTTCTGCTCATTCTCTAGGCATTTCTCTTCCCCTCTTTCCACTTTCTCCTCCTTTCTTGCTTTTTTTTAATTTCAATTTGTTTTCTCTTTTAGCTCTCTGCCCTCCCACCTCTCAGTTTTACCTTCTTTTTTCCTTCTCTCTATCCTCTCAGTGGAGATGAGTGGGTGGAGTGAAGCATTGTGCCCTGGAGATTGTTGTGCCATCCGCTTTTCGGATGGGTCAGACTTTGTGTGCATGCTGTGTGCATGTGCGTCTATATATGTGTGTGCACTTCCAGAGCCCTCGCACAACAAGAAAAATGGTCATCTTCCTTTTATTCAGGCTTAAATAAATGCTGAGTTATTGCTTCATCGTTGCTGTCTTACAAATACATAAATCTTATTTAAAACATGACAGCTTATTTTCTGTGTCTCAGGCTCTCCTGCATTTCTCGATTTTGTGTCCAGCCATTTTTCTTTTGTTTTTTTAATTTGATCCTTTTTGTTTTTCTTTCCTCATTTCTCTCTTACTCATGACTTGTCCTTTTCTCCTCGCATTCCTTTCCGTGTCAGCTCAGAGAGAAATATATCCCCCTCCTCTCCACGTATCTTCTCACTTCCCCTGCCTTCTTCTTCTCCCCTCCTCCTCCTGTTTGGCCATTTTTAGACAGCAAATCCCATCCTCTTCTACAGTACTTGTCTGAGTGCGTGACTGTATGTCAGTGTGTGTGTGTGTGTGTGTGTGTGCGCGCGCGCGCTTCCCTTACTATCTCTTAAAACACACACACACACACACACACACACACACAGAAATACAAAAGCAATATGCCACCACTCACCTTCTTAACCCTCATACTGTAAATTCCTGAACACACTGACTGTGACCAGATGTGATACTTTCACAAACCACCAAACAATATTTTGCATCATATAATCCGAAGACAGTGATACTAATTCTCCACCAGAATAATTGGCTTTTCACGGCATTTGGCTCATTGGTAGAATAAAAAAAAATACATCATTCGACAAATTAATGCAGTTACTGGATAAATCATTGAAAATGTGATCTTTCATGTAAGACTCATTTGTGATGTTGTAACAGCTTATTTTTAACCTACTGAAACACATTTGTTGTGCTGTTATTCAGGTCATTGGGTTTGTTTACTGCGCCGGACCGACAGTGAGTGTGTTGTTCCGTTCCTTTTCTTTCTGCACGTCTTTGCCAGGTGAGCCGCTGTGTTTGGGTTGAACTCCTGTTGGTTGCTGAAGATACAAGTAATTTATTTGCTTTCCCTTTCATGTCCAAACAAAATCAAAGTTACTCTGTATTCTCCATTTATTTTATCTTGTAAAGGTGTGTAACCTTTTAGAAACATTTTCATGTCACGGTGTTTGGGAAGTAACTTCCAACATGTATTTAAAGCTCCAATCAATTCCCCAACATTAATGCTGAGGGGCTGCTGTTGAGTTGACCAAGTTATATTCACTATGTGTTTTATTTTCAGTTGTGTTTTTTTGTTTTTCTATTTAACCCCATTAATAACCTTGTCAACTGATCTCAGACATGTCTAGTCTGGTACTACCACATCCAAATTCACTGCGTAAATGTACGAGTTTGGCCACATTTAATTTGGGATTTTTTTTTTTTTTTGCAGTCTTTGTATTCTAATGGGTGTAGACATCACTAATTTTACAAACACTTGATGAGCCTTTAACTAATTGACATTTACCACAATACGACATATGTTGTGTGCCGAAACTCAGCTGACAGTAAACAACAGAGACTCTTCCCCAATGTGAGTAGAGTGCAACACAATGTTGACAAATGACCATTGTAAACTTTGTAGACTCTGGCTTTAAATCCTTGATATTTGCCAGCGTTGCTGTTTGTATCGCTTCATCTAGCTCTACCACTGCCGCCATCGTTGGAACTGCACTTACAAACAAACGCTTGACTTCAATGGCCATGCTCCAGGCCCCTGATTCATTTTTAAAACTATTGGAGCCTTTAACCAATCAGCATCGATTCCCCCAACCAGCAATTGAGGTTTACACTTATACGCTTAAAATACAAACCACAGAGCAGCTGCAGGTTTTTCAGAGTTATTTGAACAAGGTGCAGCTGACACAGCTGGACGGATTTTTATGTGTACGCATTTTGCCTGTTGATGATAAAATGTTTCATTTTACAAACCTGAACATGACAGGCAGCATAGAATAGACCAATTGAATAGCATGATAGAATAGACCAATCAGAATGTTAGTTTGAATAGACCAATCAGACAGCAGGAAAACCTGCACAGCTGCTCTGTGGCTCATATTTTAAGGCGTCAATTTGTAAGTATCAATATTTCAGTTTACATCAGTGTTGGACATCAAATTAAATCTATGTTTAATAGAAATAACCTCTTTTTACAGCTTTCCTGCTGGATGTAAAACTACAGTGTGTCTGTGTCCAGATGTAAAATCTGAGCTGCAGCAGGAGCAGATCAATAAATTAGGGAAGATAACTGCTCTGAAGCTCTTCGAATAAAAACAAACGTCATGTCATGCGCGTCGGTTAAACTTTAAATCAGAATGAAGTAGTGTCGTCACAGAGGAGGTTCTCCGCCGTTGCAGTTGGAGGAGAGAAACTGCAGCCTCCTCACTCCCGTGATGTTTTAATATCACGTGACATCGTGACATTTTGCAGTGCTGGCTAAAGTCGGACAAAATTGCAGCATGTTTATTATCACAGGAAGTGGCTACATATTTATTGCTTAAGTGCTTAAAAAAAGTCACCTTTTTCTTTCTCAACTTGCAATTTTTTCAAATTCCCGCAATTTTACGCAAAAAACTCACTTAAAACTTGACAAATTACCTCAATTTTTGAGAGAATCCACCGCAAAATCGAACATTTTTGATTGCAACACTCACAAAAACATTCTGCGAAATCCTGGGGGGACTGTTTCAGTCTGGAACATAAAAGGTAGAAACCTTTTTTGTATGCACAGTGACAACATGCAAATAGAGACATGATTATAGAGTTTATGCTGAACAATATTTTTCAAACTCAAACTATGAATATTTTGCCAAATTTAGACTTTCTCTTTACAAAATAAGACACAGATACACCGTCATCTCCTCAGTCTATTCTCAAACAGCGACTGAATAAAGCAACAGCGCGTTGTCGGTATATTCAGACGCAGAACAAAATCTCTTGGTAGAACTACAGTGGTGGGAAAGTGGAGCCTGGCAAGTACTGGAGAGTCATGTCATATCTTGTTGGTGCTACTTCAACTCAATATTGCAAGTATATATACTTTCAAAAGACATATATAGTTGAATCTAGTCAAAACACTTTAGAGAATCATACAATCAGCAGTGAGGAGCAAATTCATATATAATACAAAATTATATTACCCAAAGAAATATACTGCAAGGATCATCATCTGTATTTCTACTGGTCTCCCGCCAACTGCTGCCAACCGAGACCAACCTAAATCAATCTGGCTGCACAATCAGTGAGCGCAGAATTACAAATAGATTAACCGAGATGCACCGCAGACAAAGTAAGACTTCAAAGAGTGAGAAGTAAAATTAAATGCAACTGAAATCTGGAAGAAAAGACCAAAACAAACCAGCTGTTGACTGAAGTAAGACTGATGGATAGAAAAACAGGTTATTGGAGGAAGCACAACTGCATAATTTTTGTTTGTTTCTTTTTTTTTTTTTTTTTTCTTTTTTGTGAATCACTGTGACACGTGCTCTTTAAAAGTGATTACATAAACTTGATAAAATGATCCGAGCCTATCTGCGTCTGCAGCAGTCTCAGTCCTGACATATACTTTCACCTCACACTCCGTATTGGTCAGGCGTGGTGGGCATGTGTGTGTTCTCTCATCCACCCATCCATTCCTCCATCAGGAGTCCTGACAAGGTCCATGTATCACTTAGCCCTGGGCTGTCAGGCCTTTCCCATCAGCCACTGCTGCCTGGAAGATTAATGACTGTCTTAATCTTAAATTTAGGGACTGCTAATATCTGCAGATGACCAGACTTGTCTCACACTCAAAAGGCAAATAAATCCTCGTTTGTTTTGCATGTTTTTGAAACATGTTCCCATTTATGTGACAAACACATCAAACCATTTTTTCACAGTTTCTTTTTGTCTGCCATCAGATCAAAGATCATATATTGATTCTTAGCTGTATGGGAGTATTTTTGTTTTGATATAAACCACACTTCAATGATGTGATACGGTGAAGGAAAGGTCATTCTGTGTGAAAATTAATCAGGGCATCTATTAGACATCTGTTGGACACATCTGTTCAGCACTGCGAATCAGGAAAAAAAACGAGACCTTTCAATAAATGATGAGCAAAACTGGTGAACAGGTTGGAGGTGGACGTATGATTAAAGGGTCAGTGGTTTGTACCCTTGAAAAGGCATTGGAGAAAAGAATGAACGAGTTATGTTCATCTTCCCCTCAACAGCTACTGGCAAGGTGCTTTGTGGCAACACTGAGCGCTCATCTGTTTTGGAGGCAGCAGATTGTGACAGATAACTCTGTAACTCAGAGATAATATTACTGCCCTGTACCTTGCAGACACATATTATAAATCTGTAATTTTGGAAATAATTTTGGAAATTTATAAACAAAAAGAACATACTTACTCCCCTCTTTTAAATATCAGGTTGATATTGCATTCTTCATGAGCTGATCTTATTTTCTTTAGCCAATGGTGAGGCTAAAAAAAAAAGAAGGAGGCGATGCTTAACTGTTGCTTGCTTGATCCGCCACTGAATATCTTGACAACAATTGGGTGGATTACCAGGACAATTTGTACAAGCACTTATCTCCACAGGATGGAGGGGGGGATCGCTTAATTTTTTTCTCTCGTGCCATAATCATATCAAAATTTCGATGACCAAACACCTCCAAACCCAGTGGCATCACCCAACAGCCAGTTTCAGACAGACACTAGCACAGCTCTATTCTTATCACTCCTGTTTCTTTACTGGTCATAATCCTCTGAGCAGGTTCTGGTAAGAAAGAATCAAAAAGCTGAGTTGAATTTGATCTCGATTTAGATTTTCTCCTGTAAAATCAAAACAGAATGTGTTTGCCTTCGTATTCATTGAACGAGGACGGATAAGACTCCAGGAGAGATCACTGGAGGGAGCGTCCAAATTTTGAGATAGAACGAAAACAACCAATGCATGGCCAAGTAAGAATCACCCCGTCTCTCAGAAGCAACTAGAAACAGGCAGATTCGAACACAACCGGCTCCTCAGACATGTAAAAGGCCTCAAGACATAAAATGTGTCTTGATGGTTTTGTAGTTGTTTTGGGTTGTCTTGTTGCATTTTCCTTCTTTTTGCAGTCGTTTTGTGTCACTTTGTTGCATTTTGCTTCTTTTTGTGTTCGTTTTGTGCCATTTTGTGAGCACCCAGCTTCACGATGGCCCCCAGATTAAGATTTGCGTAAACTACCCTATCAAAAAATACTAATCCAGAAAAAACTAATGAAAGTAATGACACACCTTTTTGACGTTTTCCTCTAAAAAACATTTAAAGTTTGTAACCTGATCCAGTCTCTCTCCTGAGGTAAGATGAGGCAGAAATAAGATGGCTTACTTTTCTGTTTATTTGGCATGTCATTGACAGATAGGCTTCACTTAGCTTATTTCCATGGGACCATGTGGCACTGGCCCCGGTTCTGAAATGGAGCAGAGGAAAGATGGAACACATCCCTTCGGATCCGCCTTGCTTGAATTTGTAAATAGAACATTAAACTAATTCACAGGATGGAAACAACAGGAAAACGTGAAGTTTGTGTCAACCAGAGTGAGAGAGTGAGAGTGTGGTAGAACCCAAATATTCACATTATGGCCATGACGCACAAACCCCTAGAAAAAGACAAGGTCAGTTTGCATCTAGTCAAAACACCATTAGATTGCCACCCGCAGGATGAAAACATGCGGAGATTGGCACAGCAGGATGATACAATGCGGTTTTAATATAAGCTATACAAATATTTGTTCTCTCACCATTTTTAGTCACTTCATCCAGGTACTGTGGGCCTACTTTGGGGTCCCCTGACCCTTTAGGCCTCTGGGCCTGTGCCCCATAGGCCCATTCAGTAATCTTTCCATGGCTAGTGACATTGTATTTCCACCTTTGATATAGATACTAAGCCCACGCACGCACAAAGACTGTGTCAGTAAAAAAAAAAGTGAGTGACTTTTAACAACCTGGTATCATTTGAACATTGCCATGAGCAATAATGTCTTTTCAGTCATTTGGCCCCAATTACTTAAATGGATTCTTATTAGCCACTTCCTGGTTTATGAGTGTGCATGCAATTAGTTCATTAGATATCTCATAAGGAATTTATGCAGGGAGAGCTGCCTCCTAATTGGTTGACTAAGGACCTATTAAGTATATTTATGATGCTGTGGATCACATCCATTATTATGATCTAGAATCTGTCCAAAATATATGTGCATCAGTTAGCGTGACATGAATGAAGATGGTAATTTTGTCATTTAAGGTTCCTTTCTTTCTTTCTTCTACTCGAGTGAGCTCAGACAGCAGTCAATTAAATGCAGATATGCTGTATGTGTCCTCATATTATAGAGTTGAAGAGACAGCACCTCATTCTCCTCATTGTGTCAGATAGTTGTTCTAACAAATAGACACATACATGACGTAACCCTTGCATGCCATTCAAGTGGAGCTTGATGAGATGTCATAGATCTTTCCAGGGTTTTGATTTGCCACAGATTCATTTTCTTTGAAGACAGAATGACACCAGGTCTTCTGTGCCTCCTCTAATTGAAAGTCTAGTGTCACATATGCGGAAAGACATGTCACAGTTTTTCTGGGTTCACTGTTTGTGAATATATTTAGCCGGGAGCAATAGAGGGAGTGTGTCTTCTTTTTTTTTTTTTCTTCACAGGTTTGTGTGTTTTGTTTTCTGAAATATGACCTTCACCAAAAGTCTCTGGAATTATGTTAGACCCCAACTTCTATTAAATAAAAACAGAAAACAAATGCATTTTTCTGCTGTACTTCTTCAGGCTTTGCTGAATATAGAGCTATGGTACTGTAAAGGAACTGTAAGAAAAAGAAAAAAAACATGTTCACAAAAATAATATTGTTAATGAAACCCAAGAAAAGTCATTTTGATAGTTTTATGACACTAAACTAATTGCTTATCAAAAATGAATTGAAATTCATTACCAAATCTTTAATTTTGCAGACCAATGCTGCCAGTGAGGCTGCATGGTTAATATTTTTGCACTTACTTTTATACTTTAATTTAATTTGGTTTAATTTCATTTGAATAATTTCAGAGGAAGTTGTCACGGTAGAAAATCCCCTGAAGTATCATCTGCATGCATTCTTGTTTGGATTAAAAAGATTATATCAGATAGAGGTCTTCCCAAAAGAAAACCAAATGTAAATTGCGTTTTTTGAAGTTTAAGTGGAGGAGCCGGTTGGTCATGAGTATACGTCCAGTTATCTTACTTGTTCAAGGCACTAAACCACATATTAATGTGTGCAGCTTCTACCATATGTGCATCATTTAAATGCAATGTGATTGTAATTGAGTACGTATACGGATTTTAAGTTAACAGGAATGAGGGAATGTGTATTACTCACGTTGTGGGGAGATAAATCTGTTTACAGTCTTTCTTTTGGGGGCAAAAATCAAGTTCCCATATTGTAAATCATTGAATATTAGGTAAACTACTCAGTTTAAGGTTAGAGAATGGTTTAGGATTAAACAAGTAGTGAAAGGCTCGGCTCCAAAAAATAAATGCAAATTGACATTATGTCCTCTCGAGTGATGTACTGTTTTTGTGTGCTTGTGGGTGCGTGTGTAAGTTTCACTGATGGATCTGAAAATGTCTCCAAAGTTCAGACAGTGCTTGAGGCTCGCTGTCTCATGCTGAGCGTCATCAGACGGATGGTTTCTCACTCACGCGGTGCAAAAGGACGGAGAGCGAGTGGCACAATGATATGTTTATTGAGAGGCTTTGGATAATAGAAAAGGTGGTGGCTGCTGCTGGAATGTCACAACCATCGACAAAAAAACGTGGACATCAACTCCTTTATCTAGACACACGCACTCACACACACGCGCACACGCACACGCACACGCACACGCACACGCACACGCACACACATAAACATACACACACATTCTTCACCTCCGCTCTCGTCACTCCAAAGAGAGAAAAAACTTACGGCAATGTACAGGACAAGACGGTTATCACAGTTTCTACAAGTTCATTTCTACATGAAAAAATTCACAGGTACACATATATGAGGGAGATTTTCTTCTTAGGCACGGCAAAAGCAATAAGATGCGTGTTTCAACAGAGTACTGATAAAAAATAAAACATTTTACACATTTCATAAATCCTCAGGGGCCCAGATGGACTGAATGTTTACAATGGATTTGAGGGGGGAACATCGTTTGTATGCAGCTCCCGGGGGCTCCAGTGAAAGACCCCACTCACGGCAGAGGACAATATAGTATCAGGGTGTATTATTTAGGGTTAGAAAAATGTGTTGAGTGTGTTCTATTTGAATTGTAATAGGATCAGAGTAAGGACTCAGTTCATCTGGTTACCCCTGTATACATCTTTATATTATCTCTTCATATACATATACACATTTAGGATTTGCAAAACTTGGGACTGGAACATTTAATATAAATGTAATCCCAGGTCGGCCCGAGGAATGGCTATTAGAGCATTTTCAGTCTACACACATCTCCGCTGGTCTCCTCCAACGCTTTGAAATGATCATATACGAGTAAATGACACACAGACAACATCATAGACAGTTAACTCGAGCTGCTTTGCTCTTTTTCTATATTTGCAATTCAAGTTGAGAAAGTTCACCTGTCTGTGCAGAACGCTTCAGGAGGCCGCTAAATATATAACCAGGTAATCATAGATAATTTAGCAGCCACTTCTTGCACACTGACACCACAAAAACACCCAGACAGACCCCTCGCACTCCTCGAAAAACCTTGTGTTCGGATAGAAAAGACAGTCAGCGATGTTCTCCCTCAGGTTTAGATACGTCTACTGTCGCAGCTGGACTGAGAAAAGCATGTTAGCTCTTTGACGGGATGTAGCTCAAATTGTAGCCTTGTACTCCTTAAATGAGCGCTGCTGAGAAGTAAGCTGGTGTTATCATTTGTGTGAAAGGAAGCAAGCACATTTGTTTCAGCGGGACTAGGTTTGGTTGTTTGTTATTTTGTCAGTACCTCAACAAGTAGCCTACGGGAACCACACAGTCAAACAAGGAAGCACAGAGGCAATAAACTGTTTTTGTTGCTGAGGAAGAAAACCCACAAAACGGAGGAATGTTGCTGGCATTTAGAGTCAATTCCCAAGTAACTGCTTATATCGATAAAAACATCAAACTTAAAGAGATGTTTGCTTTAGATGTGATTTTTAAATGACCCATTTTAGTCGCTGACTCTTACACAAGAGGCATAAACCTGCTCATTGAGGTTTTCCAGTTTAACTTGAAAGTACTCTGGTTGGACAGGTTAGAGGTTTTGCTACAATCAGGACCAAATTCAGATGGAAAGTGTTTTTCTGGAGTTGTTGTGCATTTGTCTCATATCAGAGTTATGCAATTATCAGATCATGACTTATCAAGTTGTTCGTATCCACATACAAGTAATTACCTTTTTTTTTCCCCTTCACATTTCAGTATACGAGGGAGGATCAAAAAGTTCAGAGACTACTCCTGCTGCACGTGAACAATTTGCAGAACCGTGACGTGCAGAGAGCTCAGAGAAGCTATAACCTTTGTGAGTAAGTACCCCAAGTTTTGTCACTTGATGAAAATCAGCCCTTGAGTTTCACAAGCTTTTGTGAGCAGTGGTCCTGGTGCATCTGCGATGTTTTACGCTATGTCATCTGGCCAGAGATATTTTTTAGTTCCCAATACATGGGTAACTTGAAGCTGGTATTTTTTGCTCTGTTGACTTTCATTCTCTTGGGCTCTGTTCGTCCTCTGAATGTCTGACTGTGTGCCACGGGCTGAATTAGCTACCATAGCGATACTATTGCTTCACATACGGCAGATAATAACGAGTGCTGGATGCTCAGTGGCAGGATTCAAAGCAACAATATACGCATACAGGAATAACTTGCGGTTAAGGGTTTTAGCCAAAACTTGTTAATTTGAGATAAAACTTTTTTTATCCTCACAGCTAAAATGCATTAATCACAGTGGAGATGGCTTTATGGCGCAGTGCATGTTTGCATGTGTGTGTGAGTGTATTCCTGCAAGATAGACAGACGTGTTTGTTTGCTGTATGCTTGTTTGGATAAGCCTGTGCCTGGATGTACTGCTTCCAATGTGTCTGAGTGAGTGTGTGTGTGTGTGTCAGCTTAGCAGATGGAGTTTGATTCTCACCGCTGGGAAATCTCAATCCCACAATGCACTGGGAGTGGCGCCAAATGAGGAAACCAGCAGTAGCAGCAGCAATGAGGGACCAATCACAGTTTGAACGCTGAAAAAAACAGTGCTTCCCCCCCCCCCCTCTTTCGTTCTCACCGCTGTTCCACCAGGACTAGCCATTGTTGTGCTATCCATTGGCATGAATTGGGTCTATGCATGAGTTGATTCTGAACTTGTGTGCATACACACACGCACGTATCACAGACACAGAAAAAGCGATTAACACAGATTACAAAGGGAAATGGTGACAGGATGAAGTGGAGGTTGGTTCACCAGCGTTCCCTTTGTGTTACTGAGCAAACAAAAGCAAACAAAAACATCTGGAAATCCTGGTTTCCGAAAATGACGACAGCAAAAAATTCCCAACAACAAAACCGATTGTTTCTTCACTCGTAGGTCGAGGGGGAATTATTCCAAATTTAGACCCATTTTAAAGGGGATTTCTGTCTTTTTCAGTGTCTTCCCAAATCCCCCCACCAGTCTGATTGACTATCTTTTGCTGGGTTTCTGGGCAGTGGAGAGAGAGGCAAACAGAGTTGGTGATGTTTTCTCAGGGTTTTCATGAGTACAGCTGAATTCAGGTTTTTTTTTTTTCCCAGAAGAGCTTATCGAACTGCAACTACTAGCAGTTAACGTGATGATTCAGCGGTAACCAGTAAAAGCACAAAAATTAAAAAAAATAAAAATAAATCAAAGTGCTTCCAGTAAAACAGGCGGGATGGCAAGATGATCTGAGAAATCATTGTGATGTCAAAGCAAACCGATGACATCACCTTCCCCCGGCACAACAAGGCGGGTTATATCAGATCATAGTTGTGGTGCGTGAATGTGTGTGTGTGTGTGTGTGTGTGTGTGTGTGTTAGGGTTTTAACAACATGTTATTTTGCAGGACGTATACTATGCCAAAATTTGGCTTTTGGATTAAGCTATTTCCCAAAAGATCTTTAGCCGTTCCTCTAGAATTGTATGCTGGTATGGAAAAGCCTCTGAAACAGCATTTAGTTCATTGACGAAACACTTTATTGAAAGCCAGACTAATGACAATAAGGCAGAGAGAGGCATGTGTCATTGCAGATATTTAAACCGACCACTGTGGACCAAATTCACTGACTGGACATCTTATGTTTGTTATGATCAGGGAACCATCATATCAAAGACGAATGACACTAACTGATATCTTACTTCTGACTGAAGGGCAGCATCAGCAACTGCTTTGTATCTATGACAGCAAAATAACAATTTGCTGAAACCCTAGAGTATGGATATATGTGTATATGTTTGCTTTCTCACAGTGAGAAACCAAAAACATTTCTTCCATCCCCCGTAGCCCTTCTTTAGAAGGTCTGAAAAAAAAAAAAAAAAGGATGTCTTTACTCCCCGAACAACCAATCACAGTCCAGTGATTGTGGATTTTGACACTGTCAACACAAACTGCTACCAACGCCATGATGTGAGCTATGGACGGAGAAAAAAAAAGACAGATAAAAGGAAGAAGAAGAAGGTGGCTGGTGGGACAGAGTTTAGGTTTTTAACAGGTGTTTTCAAACGGGTTTAGTCCTGTTGGTGATCCTTTAGTCCCGTGCTACTGTAGGCCCAGCAACTGGAGGCTGATTTCCCATAGGCTCAGTTGCAGCTGGGGGTCAAAGGTTGGCGTTGTTGTGCTCTCCCTGCGCCCATTAGCCCAGTAGCCTCCTCCGCAATCCCCCTCCAGGGCTGGAGACAGAGCAGCCGATAGAACGGTGGCAGCACCCTCTGCAGGAGTCTGGAGATAACGCACACACACAAATCTAAATTTTCAAAAGGTTATTGCATACCAAAAATCCATAAATTTTAAAAGGAACTTGGATGACCACAGGATGACAAGATCAACAACAAAGAATGTGTCTGAGTGTGTGCGTGAATTTAAGAGTAGGGCTGATGTCACTATATGTTAGCATCAGTGAAAAGGAAGCTCAGGGTAAGTGCCTGTGTGTGTGTGTGTGTGTGTGTGTGTGTGTGTGTGTGTGTGTGTGTGTGTGTGTGAGAGAGTGTTAATGCATTTTAACAATGATCTCAGTGTCAGCTGTGAGACCAGGAGCAGGTTTCAGAGCGGAGAGGGGATCACATCCTGCGAGCATCAACAGCACACTTGCATACTTGTGTGAAACAGTGCGTGCATGTGTGTGTGTTTGTGTTTGTGTTTGGCATAGTCCTCCACAATATTTTCAAACATGAATTTTAATTGTTCTTCTGAATGAATTATTATTTGGCTCTGAGGGCTAAACTTTTCAGTAAGAGCAATGACGCTTGGAAAACATAACTTGTTCTTTATTATTCCTTTTCCTGTCTGTATATTAAAGGTCACATGGCGGTGTTTTAGTGCAGAAAAAACACAATGCTTTTTACAAAACAACTTGTTTCCATGTAAATAGGCCACTATGTCTAGGTCACCTGTTGCGCTGTTGTTTCTGACTTCACCGCTTTGCTGCACTTTGTTTTTGCAGTTGTTACTTTCTCTGAACATTGATTGTGGAATGATAGCAAAAATGCAGCTGGTTATGTTGACTTTTTAGGAGCGTTTGAAAACTGAGAGCTTGCACCTACTTTATTTTCTGTCCAAAACTGTCATACATAGCCTTTTTAGATACTTCTACATAACTGAGCAATTCTAACGAAGCACTTTGACTACCAGTACAAAACATCAATATACTATAGAGTATATTGTAGATAGCAATGTATAGCATATCACCAGGCACTGTAACATTTGGAATTTGGTTCTTATTTTTGTTTAGTCTTCTAATTAAAGATATAAGTAAAGATTACAGTTTATTACCTCCGGCAAAGAAGTTATGTTATCGATGCGGTTTTTTTTTCCACTTTTAGTAACATTGCAAGATAATTTATTTGACCAACTAAATGCAATACATCTTAAAATCCAGCAATGGCAGTCAAGTTTAATAGTGAGAAAACATTGGCCAGCCTAAATGATTATCAAAATCAAGCAGCCACCAATCAGTTTATCACTAGTTTATGAACTGCTGACCAAATTGTTTTAGCACTATCTAATATCAATAATGCCTTGTCATTTGGTACCAAGATTCAATACATAGGCTCCATCCACGTTAAGACGTTTTCGTTTTAAAACACATAGCTCTTGCTACGTTTACACAGGAGTCAATCTCAGCAGTGTGAATGAGCCAAAGCATTTACCATACATAGCCTGACCTTGGGCAGCTCACCCAGGAAGATAAAATCTCAACATAGTTTCAACATAAGTATACAAATCTTACCTTTTTTCAAACTCATTGTTGGCCACACACCTGTCCAAATTGTGTGCACTGCAGTGACAATTGATGTAAATATGTGAGGTATTTAGTGGAAATTGGTAAAATGTGTGTTTACCAATAATTTACATTTGAGACATTTCTGGAATGTCTATTATTTGTAGCTACAGAAATAAACCTGAGTTAAACTCCACCTCTAAACTGCATGAAAGATAAATTTGTAGTGTAATGTATTTTTCTTCACATTGGTTTTGAAAAAAGTATGGTTCAGGAACCAGTATGGAAATGAAAATATATATACCTGTACTGGTTATCAAAACATTTTGAATGGTGCCCAGACTTGTTCAAGGGTCCCAGTAATCCTCTGGACAGCACTCACTTGCTCCAACTCGCTACAGATAGCAGTCGTTATGTGGCACTTGGTAAGCGTGGTTTTATAGCCGGTACAACTGTAACACGGTTACACGGTTGTTCATAGAGGACTAGACGAGTAGCCCTGGCAGAGGTCTGCACTCTTCAAGTGCCCTTCTACTTGAAGTACTTTCTCCTTTTGTTTCTTTCTATCTTCAAACCTTTGGCTCTGCATGCAACTAAATCCTCCGGCTTTAGATAAAAAGGTGTTGTTACAGGGTTAAGGTTAGGATCACAGTTGGTCTGTTCGTGTGTGCCTGTGTGTTAATAATTACATGTGCAGGTTTGTGTGATTAATGTGTTTGCTTATATGGGGCAGAACACCCCAAAGGTTCCGCTCACAGGCAAAACACTGACAATTGCAGTTTAGGGCTGGAACATGCACACACGTCTCCTTCAATTAAATTCCAGGGACATTAACAGAAGCCTGCGGTCGGAACTTTAAGCTATGCAAGAAAGGCTTTAAAATGTAACACAAAGTGAACAGCCCGGCTTGATTTTTAGAAGCACTTACATTTTCAGTGATGTGGATGGACTGTGCAAATGTGTCTGCGCACGCATGAGTGTCTTTGTTTTATCTTATAATAAAATCCTGAACAGTGTCTGCGGTGGAGCCTGTTGTTTCAGGCCACCGTGGTACATTGAACAAAAATGAACAGTGATCGTGTAGCAGTTTCTTTCCAGGATCCAGGTCGGAAAATCATGTCGACTGCAAAGTTAATGTTTTAACATCTAAGATAGGAGCAAGCATTACTAAGAAAAACATAATTCTAATCACCATTTGCCACCATTTACAAGATTTACAATTATTTACTAACTATTCTTGATCCAGTGAAGTATGTCAATATTTGGAGTGTAAATCGTGTCGTGCAGAAGAAAGAAATTTACGTTTACAAATCTTTCATGGGTCTTCAGAAAACACACTTAGATTGAGCATTTTTACCCTGCAGGCATTAACATTCAAGTCATTTAACTAACAAGCACTTCACAAGGACAACAGCAGAATAAACAGCAGTTTGAGGATCGAGGAAACATTTGAAGTTACCAAGGTTAAAGCCTTGGTGTCCTAAAACTATTCCTGTAACAATAAAGTAATTAATCAACATAGTGGATTACAGACAAACTACTATGACCAGTAAACAAATGAACACAAAAATATATTTACTTTATGCATGTAAGCATTTTTTTAATTGAATTGGATATCATAAGTTATGACTCTACATAGTGACAGCAAGACTACAGAAAATGAATATTTTAATAAAAAGTATAAAAACGACCTTTTCTCTGTGAAGGAATAATTATTATGTGTAGTTTATTGTAGACTGAATAACAGCACTTTAAATCATATCTTTGCTCCAAGGAGGATATAAGTCAGATTTAGTTTGCATAAAGAAGATCACAGTGAGCACAGTGTCTTACCCTGAAAAGCAGGCGAGCAATGGCTCTCTGTGCCAGATGGAGGGGTGTCCAAAGGTGGCAGTAGAGAGCAGTATCCACCATGCCAGGATCCACAGCACACGAGCTCACTGGGAAACCTCGGTGCTGCATCTCCTGGTGCAGCTGGGAACTGAATAACAGCTGGGCCAGCTTACTGTGACAATATGCAGCATGGGCTGAATAACACTGGCTGAGGAGAGAGCAAGCAAGAAAGACTTCAAGATAAAAGCAATGAAATGTGCCTCTGTTTAATTATGACGAGGTCAAACAGGAAGTAAACAGCTCAGTTTTGTTCAGTTCATACCAATCAACTGTTGCCAAAACAGATAAAACACTTTCCGATGTAAGAAGAACTCATCCTGCTGAACAAGGACATGTTGTTTTTATAGTGGAATATCTCTGAATCCTCGGGCTGAAAATCAAATGTGAAGCATCTTAAACATCATTTGAGTGCAGAGCTGCAGTGCCAGCAAAGAGATCTGCAGCAGTCTGAGTCCGACCCATTGGAATAAAAGCCACAACTTAAACTCATCCATAGGAAAGGAAAGTATGTCCATTTTTTTTTTACATCAGCCTAAAAGGGAGACATAAAATATTTTTGTCTTTTGCTATGTGTTGTTTATTTGTAATTTCTGTCTCACTCAGTTGTTATTGAAATATTTTACCAGTTTGACTGTTTAATTTAGACAGGCTGTGTATCATATTAGACGGATGTCACATGCATAAAGCTTGTCCTACTTTAACTCACATCTAAACTAGACTCACTATTTAATATGCATTCGAGGACAATGATGTTCTGGTTTATGAGTTATTTCATTTCAGCTAACAGGTGGTACAAGTGTAAAATATATAAAACACACACACACACACACACACACACACACACACACACACACACACACACACACACACACACACAGACAGTCTAAAGTCAGTTACACAAGGTGCTGTTGCATGTGTGTCACTGTTAATATGTGGTCACAGCACAGTTAGCTTTGTATCAGCACTGGAGGCATTTCTGAAGATCAAACAGTAATAAACACGATAAGGAATAAAAGATTTAGTTGAACAGAGGCAAAAGGTTAAAATTACATTGAAACCTTCTTCATAAATGTAAATGCCAAATTAGTTCTACTCCCAAAAAAATATTGTTCAATGAGATTAAAGAGTTTCATGCCCGCACTGCAGGTCCTCTGGGACTTCATAAAGACTAATCTGCTTTGACCTAAATGATGAGCAGTGGCACAAAGACAAACAGAACACAAATGAAAGCACTCCTTAATTCATAATAACTGATTCAAATTCACACAATAAAAAGTTAAACTTTCACTCTTCCTCTTTCTTGTTAAAACACAATCCGGACATGGAAAGACATCCCCACTATGTCACGCTGCAGCTGAATATAGCGACAACCTGGTTTTTAATACATTTTTGAAATCAGTGTGACAACAGGACAGCAGGGACATTACAGGAAAAGTCTTCTTTGATCCACATATCTTGGGAGGGGAAACACAACACCCACGGCAGCTTGTTAGGACCAAAAGAATTTTGCACTAAACTAAAACATCGTAGATTAATTATGAATTTATAACATGCTGTGAGAGTTTAAGAATGCAGGCTTTAACCCACTACCATGGCGATGAAACAACACAATGAAGACATTTAGGCTGCTAATGCTTATTGACAGCAGTGTTGAGAGCTGGGACCATGATGTGCCAAATGGAATCAACAGTTCCCCACTAATGCCAATAGAAATTGAGTTATTTGTTGGTGACGCCAGCACAGACAAGGCAGGTGAGTTTGATTAAATGTCCTTCCGAATGACAAGGAAACAGTCCAGTACTAAGCTTTATTTAATAAAGCTCTTTTTGTAAACAATTGGCTACATAATTTGAAATGGTTGCAACAACTAAACATCGTTAGAACAATAAATGGCTAATAGCCAGAAAGCATTAGAGTTAAGTGCAATGGTACAACTTAATGTCCATTGTTCTTCCTGTCCCTTCCCAACAGCAATTACGTTAAAGGCCTCTGTTTGCATCTCTACTTCGCAATTCATTATTGTATACCATTATTCTTTATTATTTGTAATAAACCATTTCACATGTATCGTATGCGCATGTGTGTGTGTGTGTGTGTGTGTGCGCGCATGTGTGTGTACCTACCAGCTATTTAGGTCATTCAGTTTGATATCCCCGATGCAGTGGGCTGAGGACGAGACGTTGACCACGCGGGAAACGGAACCACATTTCCCAGAATCCTTCAGTGGATCCAGGAGTAGCCAGGTCAACAGGAAGTGGCCCAAGTAGTTCACACCGAAATGCTGCTCAAATCCATCCTCAGTCCTCCCCTCAGGAACCAGCATTACACCCGCTTGAAACACACACGCACACACACACACACACACACACACACACACACACACACACACACACACACACACACACACACACACACACACAAATAAACACACAAACACAAACTTTTTTCACTGTCTCAAGGAAAATGTTCATTGTTATTATGCATTCCCTCGTTTTTTTACGCTAATCCTAACCATCAAAACCAAATGCCTAACCTGAACACTAACTTCTAACGCTAATCCCAGAACCAGGTATTAACCCTCAAATAAATTTTAGTGTTTAAAGTGTGAACGTGATCTAAATTCGGTGAGTGATACCTCAACACAAATCTAAATTTCTATTAGATAAAACATATAACAGTAGGACATCATTTTTTAAAGTGAAAATATCAATAAATCAGCAGCTAATATCCCTAATATCATGTAGCATAGGCGTCTCTGCTGCAGTGTTCAACACAGAGTTAATGATGCGTGTTCTCTTTTGCTTGTTTCAGTCCAGCTGCAGCCATACGGAGGATGTAAATATATGCAGCAACAATCCTGTCTTGGCAAATATATTAAATAAACTAAAGAAAGACACTTCCCACTGGGGAGCTGTTAAGAGTGCACACAAACTTGCTCCAACAAAATCCAATATAATGAAGTGTATCATTAAGTGTTATTTAGCATCCATTTGAAAGTTCAATTAGGCACACCTGGAAGATGACAGCTGGTTTCGATGATGGGGTTCATGAACTCAATATATATACATGTATGTATGTATGTATGTATAAGATCTCTCTGTGGGTCTGGAGCTGAGTTTAATGCTTTAAATCCTTTTCAATTCAGTCATGTGACAGCATCGAAATTATACTGCTGTGCAGAGGATTTGTCCCGCTGAATATTTGATAAACTACTTTACATATACAGTACGCCGCCTGCACATTTCTCAAACATGACATTTCCACTACTCACCATTATTAACCAAAATATTTAGTGGAAGGTCCCGCTCCTTGAAGCTCTGGGAGAATTGACGGATGGACTGCAAAGAGGCAAGGTCCAATTTCTTGAACTCCACTGGAATGGACACACACACACACACACACACACACACACACACACACACACACACACACACACACACACACACACACACACAGGCACGCACATCAGAGCCATTGTAAACGGATTATTCCTGCTAGCCGTTTTGCCGGTAAGACATCAAAGGGTGTATTAATCATCTCTTACAGCGGGCTCGGTGGGTTCTTACAGTACAGTACTGGCAGCACTGGGCCTCTGTAGCACATTGTATCAAACCTAATACTTCTTCCTAAACTCCATCAAAGCCTAACACATTTTTATATCACGTCTAATATATGATAAGACACAGGTAAGAGATCATTGCCCACGAGCTGGTATCATCAGAGCGTGAAAGTGGCTCTTTGCACTTTCCTATGAGTGTGTGCATGCAGAGAAGCGACTTTCAACACTGACTTACCTAATAAGCTTAACAGATACTGTAGATATCTTGTAAGCACATTTACTTAGTAACTTTAAAGAGTTTTATTATATAAGTGTATTAAAAATGACATCGTGCTATTTGTGATTTTCTGTCATTTAGATATGGTATGATGTCAGAAGTCTATTTTATACTTGGTCAAAGTTCCAAAACTTTATGTCAGACTGCTGTGTCCCTGAACACGAAGTTTCCTCCAATTTCCAAGTTTGATCGTTTGAGCATGCTCAGTCACTGCTGTCCATTCCATCGTCCATGTTGTTCAGCTTGTTCAGATGTGGTTTGTTGATTACATTCAGGCTTGATTATGTCAAAGCTAACATTCTGAGTAAAGTGAAAACCTACTATTTTTATTTTATTTTATTTAAAAAAATATATATATTTTTTGCCATTTAGATCTTTATTGATAGCAGGAGTCGAGAGACAGATAAGAGAAAGCAGGAAGTGTGACGGGTGTATGGCATGCAACTAAAGTCTGCCCCGACCAGGAGTCGAACCATGGATGTCACAGTTACAGTACATTTCAGTCTTTTAATTCTATTTCCTTTTAACATTTAGATGGTAAATATTCTTGAAATGTAAAAAATATTGGAAGTTCAAATTCTTGCAAAGTAAAGTTTTAGGCAAGCAACCAGATTCTCTTTTAGTTGGTAACCAAAGACAAACAGAGATGCAACTAAAACCAATCTTTTTTTTCAGTTTTCATATCCTGGACAGGCCTGTCACAGGCGTAATATTATATATATCACAGTATTAGACAGAGTAGTAAGCCTATGATCACTGTGAGAATTGTGAAATGAGGAACCAGGAGGTCCATTCTGACAAGTATGCCTCAAGCTGCATGAAGCCTCAGGATTATTCACTTGGCTGGGTCTGTTTTTTTTTTTTTTTGTAATAGTACTGTCATATAATAGGCCTTAATCCAAACCAAACCCTCAAAATGCATGGCAAATTGGGCATGAACCCTGCAGGAATTTGTAAATATTCCTAGTTCCTGCTGGACTTTGAATTACTTTTTTAGTATTTGGCAAATCTTTTTTTGTATTAACTGCTGCTGTCAAGGAAAAAAAATACAAGTGCACTGCCACTTTACAAGAAGACCATGTCTTTCAAACATCTCAAGAAAATAAAATAATAGATTGTTCCTCTCTATAATTCCAGTAAGGGCATAGAGGGTCAAATATAATGCACAGACAGGAGACGGACTTGGAGGGAGCAGGGGGGAGCAGGGAAGGGAGAGTTGATGGAGCTGATAGAGAAAAAGGCCGGAGACAGATGAGAGTGCAGCTGTCCCTGATGAAGGTCTGATAGCAGCCTTATCTCCGAGCCATGCCGCTCACCTCCTGCTGACTGTATGTGTGTGTGAGCGAGAGAGAGAGGGAAAGAAAGGAAAAGAGACAGAAAGAACCACAGTGTGTTACCTGAATGACCGTGAGCACAAATTTGTCTTAGTTTGTGTGTAGGTGTATTTGAGCTGCATATGTACCAGCAAGCAAATGTGTGTGTGTGTGTGTGTGTGTGTGTGTGTGTGTGTGTGTGTGTGTGTGTGTGTGTGCGCGCACATGTGCATTAAACTGCAAACGTAACACTTGTGTGTGTACATGTGTGTGTTTGGGTGTGCGATGCCAGTCAGTCATCTCCAGTCCTCTTAAATCGGCCCCCTTTAGACCGAGCCCTTTCAGGAAAGCCAGTCATATCTAGAGACCACTGGGAGTGAAATAATATTGATCAGGTGTCGACCTGGATCCCTGGATTTTCTCTAAAGCTCAACCTCCTTGCCTCAATTGCTGAACACAGGGATTGTGTTTTTGTTTCTTGACAAAAGCAACTGCCTTTGGAGACATATGCAAGTTGTTAAAGACCACACAGTCGATTCACAATCTGACTTTTATAAGTCGTTGTTCATTTCATACAAGCTGCATATCTACTTATGAAATGTGGAAGAAATGCAAATTAAATAATTCCTTTTGATTTTCTTTCAATGAATTTTAAGTTAATGTAATAGCAAAGTGTTTTTTAGTCTTGTTTTATGAGTGATAGATGAAGTTGTTTAATTCAAAACGTGTAGAAATTTTCTTGAACAATACTTTGGCGAGGATAAAGTAGTGTCAAAGTCAAATATGTAACTTAGTTTGTGATTACAGTATTAACTAAAAGCAAATTATCTGTATATTCATCCTCATATTTTTATATCGTAATGTAATTTGCAATTAAAAATTTTGACTGTTTTTTCTTAGATTAGCTCACTAAAACCTCCATTGAATATTTATTCAAGGTTTACAAATCTTAGTATACTTTTAATTTCTATTTGAAGCCACTTGTATGACTACTTATACACATTGTACAATCACACCATAAGTTCTAGTAGACAAATGTGTATTTTTTTCTGTAATCTCTCATGCTATTTTTGAGTCTACTGTTATTCAAATGATCTGAGCACTTTAAAGGGGACTGTTAGGCGTCTAAAACCTGTAACAAGAGACTCCAGTTAGAAACTTCTTTTTGTGAGGGGCCTGAAGCCAAAGACAGTGGGAATCACTGCTTTACAGAGATTTAATTTTCATTTAATGAAATTGCCACAGTGTGGTCATACACTGAGATGGTCCAAAAGAACTAAACATAGTCTGACTATTAAGTTATGGCCCACTCTTGTAAAATAAAATATTGAGGAAGAGGATAACTGCTCAAAAGCAGTGAAAATCAAAATTTGACAAAAGTTTTAATAAGAGCTTTTATACTGATTTCAGATTTAATAGAATGCATTAAATCACAGTCGCAATGTTAAGCTTCAAGGTGAGACAGAAAGGGAAAACAATATTTTTGAATATGACAAGTAACAGAAAATAAAGCAAAATATAACTGAAGACATTTTGGCATGTAACAGTGGTAAAAGCACATGGAGTAAATCAAAAAGTTATTGATGACTTTCCCCGCATAATGTCATAGTTTACAGAGACATTTGGATAGAGAGGAGTCATCATTCTTGTTCTCATTTACACATGCTTTTCCTGCTAGAATACCTGCAGTTAGAAAGGCTTCTTTCAGGGGAAAGTTGAAGGTATTATTTAACATACTGTATACCACTTTCTTATTGCCTGCAAAACAACCGATTTTCTAGATTGCATCAATATGTTGCTTCCAAACAGAAACACTTGAATGTCCCATCTATGACTTTTCAAGTCTTGCAAGGAGCAAAAGGCGAAGGATGGTTTTGTGGGAGAGTAGCGGTTTGTAACTCTGCTTCGGGAGCAGGGGAACCATTAGCCTTTTACCTTTTCCACTTTTCCATTTCCTCAGCTGCAACAACAACTTTGTATTTGTATCTCAACTAGTTTTCCTTTATGTCCCATGTGGATGGAAAAGCAAATACAATAGTGTTACACAACTGTGTCTGTAATTTAAAAAAAAATAAATGTGACCATAAATGGTTCCTGCCACATCAGTGCACAATCAGTCACTATAGTAGCAAAAGAGAAACTGAAAACATAAAAGCCTAAAAGACTGAAAGTCATTTAATAAGTGTTTAGTCTTTGTGAGTATAAAAAAAAACTATGCAGCCAGTCTGACTCATCGGATGGAGTATGGTGCTACACAGTAAGCCTGCCAGTGGCCAACTGTTTCAGACAGCATTTTTCTTCCCTTTCTAATGTGTGTTATTGTTTTCAAAAATCTACGTCGCAGCGGGAAGCAACAACCTCCAGGCTAGCAAAAATAAACGCAGAAACGGGCAAGTTCTGAGGAAGATGTAGACCATACAATAAAGCATGCCTGCTTGGTTCTCGTCAGTTATTTGTGGGTAATTAACTATCCTAATGCCAGGGCTCGCCTCCCCACCAACCGGCAACACTCCATGACGTCGCTCATTGGTTCGTGAACTGCTGCTTTGAAGCCTTGAGTCTGACATTTTTGGGCCTTTGACATCTTGGTTTGGAGCCTGAAGTGGCCATATTTGGACCAGCTGGGGAGGAGCGAAGCGCGGATCTGACTCTATCTGTATTAGAACCCAGACACACTACCCCCGCCCACCAACACCAGAATGCACCCCAGGCATGTCGATCAAACTAGACACGTCCCCAAACATACCTCTCTTTGAGGCCTAACATCTAATCAATTATGGAATTTATTTTAAAAGGACCCCCTCCCAAAGGGTGCAAATGTTTTTCTCTCCCTAGCTAGGCTTCAGCATGCAACAGAAATATACATTAAAATTTCACTTTTCTGCTGAAAAGCTACACTTTCAACACAGACTTCCAAGACTATCCAAACAAATACAAGCACGGTCTGAATCCTGAAAATGACAGTCATATATCAGTCAGCTGTTGTTTATGCCTTGTTGCTCACAACTAAAAAAAAACAGTTTCATTTCTGGCCTTCATACTTAGTTGTATTTTGCTCAATGTGGTGTTATAGAACAATTTTAAAAGCGCAACACAGTAAAAAAATAAAATAATTGATGGGTAGACCGCCTGGTTCTCTAACATAAATCCCTATTTCTTCCAGGCTTCAACATGCACCTTGTGTCCTGACTGTGACTACAGTGCATATGATTAAGCTGAATTACACCTAAATCTGATATTAAAATGCATAGCTAGTAAACACATTACATTTTTCTTCTGCTCGACAACAGGTCAGGGATCTTGCATTACTCATGCTTTAAAGTTGACAATGAATACCTCAGCAAGATCTGATTTTGCATTGCATTTTCACCTTTCACTGTTTTGACCCTAAATACACTACAGTTTAAGGTGAGTGCAGAGTCAGAAATTCCCTTGAATGTTTCCCACCTACCAGCTCTACCTGTCAACAATACTGGCTGAATAAAAAGCAGAAAACACACAAGGATGAATGAACCGTCCCTCCTGAAACCACCTCTTATGAGACCCAGACGAAGAAATATAAATAGTTTCCCTTTGAGCTGTCTGATAAACAGCACAGTGAAATCCAAGAATATTACGTCTGGGCAGTGTGCCAGTTTTTGCTCCTCCACAGACATTTTTATGCAGCTGATGTAGGAGAGAGGAGGCTGGCTAGTGCCCCAGTCAACTCCTGCTTGTTTTGTTAATGGGATGACAGTCTCCCAAGTCAAGACAGCTATAAACGACAACAACAACAACAACAAACAAAAACAAACCCAACACACATGCAGATAGTTAGAAATAATGCATTTGTTTGACACCGCAGCTTGTCACAAATGCACACAGTCATGTTCAGAATCACACAAACATTTAAAAAGTACAAACACAGTCTAACAAGGGCAGTCTTTTAAACACGTCTGTTACTATTAAATTGGGCTTGGCGTCAAAGAGCTTTTGTAAGAAAGGAGCAGCTGGGTTACCTAAGCCGGCAGAAAGTTTAATGTGTGAAAAGCAGACAAACACGCACACACACACAGGTTGCCTTGCTTCACACTGTTAATCTAGGCCTATGGTTTCAGGCACAATGTGTTACTTTCAAGTTCACCGTGACTAAAGTTAGTGGACAGACAGCACTGCCTGTGGCAAAAACTACAGAAATACCCTGTATCTGCATCTGTGTGAGTTCATGTTCATAATTTCAGTAAAATGCTCCAAGCGTCATTGGCTAGCGCCTACTTGCAGTGTAAAGTCCTAATCATGTTTCCACAGATGTTTACTCAAGGTTTTTTTGGGACAGTACTTATCCAGTCAAGGTAATACATTACAATGCTATGCTGTGCAATAAAGCAATCACACCACTGTGATACGTCTGCTCACTTTGAGCCAACGCAAATTCTAAATATGTTACTATGAGTGCTGTGAATAAATCGACAATATGTCTGTATACAAAATTGGACGTAGCTTCCGGGGAAGTGGCTAAAAGTGCAATACCACCAAGGGCCACTAGGGGTTGGCTCCAACAAGGCTCTCTCATGAAATACGAAGTAATTATGGTGTAATTTGCTGGGGTTACTCCTTCTAATTAGCTTTCTGGCGGGCCAAATTAAAATAATTCTGTCATTAATTAGATATTAGGCCTCAAAAAGTGGTATGATTGGGGGGGTGTCTGTTTGATAGACAGGCCTGTGGTGCTGTCAAGTTTCCACTATAGATGGTTGGATATTGTGTCCTTAGAGATTGACTCAGATCCACTGCTCGCTCCACCAATTGGTGACATCACTGCTGATTGCCGCTTGGTTAGGACACAATCTGGAATGCTGCTCAACCCTGATTAGCCCAACTAAGAGAATACGATCATAGATATATTGAGTTTATCATCTTACCACAATGTGTGATTTGTTGTGAGCGAGCAAAGCCATGAAACCAGACACGCTAAAGTGCCATTTGAAAACACAGCACGCCAGTAAATCCAAAGACATTTTCTGACAGTGAGGAATTCACCGAGAAAAAAAAAAAAAAAAAAAAATGTTTCACCTTGCAAATGTTTTAGAAAAAGCACAGAATCCAACTCATTTGTAATGAGTGACTCAGCTAATTGTAAAAAACAAAAAATACACTGGAGAAAACTCGTGCTCGAGCTGAGGGTTAATTGTGTGAGGTTACAGAGGGAGCTAATAGGATAACTGTAATGACGGTTCCTTTTTTCTTCTCATAGACAGCTTGTCTGTGGATGCAGAGAGAGATGAAGCCACCTGGGACTTCACTGCTCTGAGCCAGGACCTCAGTTCATGCCTCTGTGATGTTTGGGACCCGGTGGTTGATCCTTTCACTCCTGCTAAGACAGCTTCAAGTGGTACTACTGGTAATGCAGGGGAGCAGTGGCACGACTTGTCCTGTCGCCGGACACTGAAGGTAAGATTTCTAGCAGGCGTCTCATGCAGAGTTTTGGGTCTTTCACGTACATCTTACTAGTTTCAGGTAAGTTCTTGTCATTGTAAATGAGAAGAACTCCATTATTTTGTGAACATGTTATTAACAGATTTTAAAAAGGATGCTTTAACAACCAAAATGTGTTATGTAATAGTTTTATGGTATATCTATGAGGTTTTTGGAGTAACAGTTTGGGGTTCCATTGCTTGAAAAAGGTTGAGAACTCCTGCGCTAAATGATGGTGATTGAAGTATGAATTATGTTGTACATGTGTGAATAAATGTGTAATTGTATTTCTTCTTACTCTACATAGTATATGTTTAGCAGGACTTTGGACTAGATATTTATAATGCACTTGTGTTTTTCAGTCAGGTGTACCAGCAAAAAAAATAATTCAGAAGATTCTGCTAATACAGTGGTGCAGGAAACTTTCTGAACCCTTTCAATTTTTCTATATTTCTGAATAAATGTGTTTTTAACATAAATCCTTAAAAATAGATAAGGAGAACCCATTTAAACAAGAGATAAAAAATATCATACTTTATTCCTTGAGGAAAATCATTCAATATTATCTGTGAGTGGCAAAAGTAAGAGAACCTCTGGGACCAGCAGTTATTTTGAAGGCGAGATTCGAGTCAGGTGTTTTCAATCAATGTGATAACAGTCAGGTGCGACAGGCGCCCAGTTTTTTTAAGGAAAAAAAAAAAAAAGGCCAAACGGTTGTGCTCTGCAGTCTTGTTCAGGGTTACATTCTTGATATAGCCAAATAAAACCTTGTTAAAGCAACTTAAAGGTAAAGATCATGCAGGTAAAATTTTAATGAAAAGAAAAATACTAAATAGGTCAAATTCTTAGCTCTGCACAAAAAAAAAAAAAAAAAAAAAAAAAAAAATCAAAATAAATTTAAATCTTTCAATCTAAAACAAGTAGTGTTTCACAAGAGGTTGTGTCGAGGACCATTTCTTAGCCAGGTGCATATTTAGCAGTCTCTGCTGTTTTCCTGCCAAACTTGTGGTGATAATATGACAGAGCTGAGCTAAATGCCTACTGTCCACACTTTAATATTTCATCAACAGATATAGCTGTGAGAGTTGTATTGATAATTGCATATTCATCTCAGCAGGAGAGTGAATGCGCATTCTTATTAAAGTATCAATCTATCAATCCTCAAAGCAAAACATAAACAAATTGTCATGTGCAGATGAATAAGCAAATACTTACATTTTCTGGTAAATTGCTTAAAATGCAGTCTTGCACTCAGTTATTACAGCTAATCCAGGGTCTAATTTCAGTGCCTACGTTAAGTATGACCTACATATAAATGTTGTGTAAAACTGAAGTTTATTTGAAAAAAGATTGGCCACAATTATAAGACTAAGATGCAGGCTGAAGAATACATCAAATTTCTTTTAAAATTTTTCAAAGTGGCTAATAGACTTCTATCTTTTCAATTTTTTAAAACATAATAGATACTTTGAAGTCTAACTAAATTCTCTTTCACTGGTGACACCTTGAAATCCCTGAGGGGTGTCAACAATTGTCCACTCAAGCCCTCAGTTGGAAAACTACCTCTACGTGTTTATTATGAGCTGTCTCCCATTTCTCATAACAGACAAATGTACACACACTGGGAAGGATGCCAAAGGGCGTTTGGACAGAGATGTTTAAAGCTCTTGCCTCACATACTAATGAGAATCCATTACTGCCTCATTCAAACACACTCAAACACTCACACACACACACACACACACACACACACACACACACACACACACACACACACACACACACACACATCAACACATTCTCATTCAGTGCACAAGCATCTGGCTACAGACACCCCCTTGTCCCCTATGCCTCAGTGCCTGCCAATTACAAAAGAAGTAATCAATTCCACCACGGCCCCGTCCAGGGAAATCGACTTCAATGACACCAGCTACATGGCCGCTGTCTCTGTACCTGACAGCCACTTACACACAAGCAGGGGCCCAGTCCGCCAGCCTACTGCTACTCTCCACTGCAAGGAAAAGCAAGGTAAACCACAGCTATTTTCCCAATTGGTAGCACTGGGTTTAACACTGCACATAACCTATGGTCACCTATGATAACTGTTAACATACTCCTTACAACACACCCATACATACTCGTTACAGCAGGATTGCTAGTGTCTGATGAGCAGTATTATATTCACTTGATTTTGACTTCACAGATGTGTACTCAATCAAGCCATGTTAATATTAATTTCAGTTCACAACAAATCAAGTGTTTTCTAATCAAACGCCCTATTGAAAGGGCAACATCATTTGTCTGTGAATAAATAAATGGAAAGAATTTGTCACTGTGCAAGTAATGTACAGAGGAACTTTATTATTCTGAAAGCTACAAAAATGGTATACTTTCACAATATTCAAATTCAGTTTCAGTTCCTGGAATCAAAATTCAAAAAACATAATATCCCTGGCATTTGTTTTGACTTGCGCCATAGTTATTTATCCTGACATGAAAAACCCATCCATTCATAATTAGGGCAACTATTTTAGCATAATGGATCTTACTTGACTGTTGTACAACAACAACAACAAAAAGCTTTAAATGCTCGTGCCAGATGGCTCTGTGGACTTAAATAAGAAAATAAAAAAACCTACATTGTATCAACATGTGTAACAGTTGAGGGTGCCACTCTACGCTGTCAGTCGTTACTCAGGGTCAGAGTCATGCCACGTTCAGACATACAAAGTAAAAGACAGTTTCTGTTCTTGTAAGCTTTGTGTTTGTTTTGCACTGAGCATGTGATTTACGTACGGCTCTTGACATACGTTGTTTTCTGACGTAGCCAGCCCTGTTGTGACGCTTGATGTCTGTTAGATCTCTGTGGATCACTGTTATTTTTCTGCTGAGCTGCTTATAAATAAACAACGATGCCCATCGTTTTTTGTGAAGACGTAACCCAGGGCAACAGTGTTGCTCATCGGATGTGTTCTTAATAGTTTGGGATCATTTATTGTTGTTTTTTGTCTTTTAACCGGATTTGTTTTTATCTTGTGAGATAACTAGATTTTTAGAAAATCAAATAAGATCACACAAGATCGAGAGATTATGAGATTACAAAATCTGAAGTGATAAACTAGCGCAAAAACGACAATGATCTGATTGGTTGAAGTTAGCCCGGGATAGCAGTGATAGATGGATGGTTTATCCTATCACCTGCTAAGTATCCTCTTCCAAAACAAGGACAACTTCTCAGATTGTTCGAGGTAACAAATCATTGAGCGCGTCAGGTTAAGATTTGTTAACGATGAGAAAAACAAAGAAACCCCCCCAAATTATTCTTTAAAAAGAAATATTTGTGCAGTGACAGTATGCTATGATATAACTGCATGGATAATGTTAATTTCCTGAAATAAAAAGTGAAGAGAACCCAAATTTTAACGCATTGACGATAACTAAAATCCGATTTTTGCCGGAGTACAGATCTCTGAACATCCTCTGAGGTAAACAGCACATGACACACCTTACAATGTGGTGAAAACTCAGGGCCATTTGGTACAGAGAAGAAGAACTTATGAGGCTTCTTACTCATGACACTGTGGTGGAATTTATGGCGCTGTGAAGGTCAGCCAAATCAATTAATCAACACCGGAGCTACGGAGAACCCTGTAAGCTTCAATCAATAGCGTGATAAATCTCTGCTATCATCTATCTCTTCTTATGTTCGTCACCTCCTCTGTACTTCCTCTCCTTTTCCACCTCTCTCTTTTCCCGCTTGTATTTTCTTGCATTTATGCATTTGTTATGTTTTCCTCTGCCTCTACATCTCTACCCTTCCTCTATCAAATTGTATATATTTATTTATCATTATGGTAGGACGATGGCACACTTGTTACAACTATCAAATCTTGCAAGGAAATTGCAATCTTGCAGCCCTGATAATTATTAGAAATTCAACCAATTTGAGGTAACTTTGAGGTACAACTTTCTAAAGATTTCATGATTTCACTTTAATAAACGTACTCAATAAAAGCTCTGCTTTGTCAAGGAAAAATAATCCTTATTGAAAATCAGCATGGCTCTTCAACCTCTCCTCTCATCATCAAAACCAGACAAACCAGAGAAAAAAGCAACAGTGGAAGTGAGGGAGTTAATAGGAAATGCGCTCTTATCATGAAGATTAGGAAACTAATCACCACACATCCCTGCGTCAGTCAAATCACACAGCTTGTGTTCAATTACATGTATATACATATATATATGTGCAGTTGTAAGAGTTTGCACTTTGATGTGCATACAGTATGTGTTGAATTCATATTATTTAAAAAGTATTTAAGGCATCTCTTGTTACAGAACATGTTGCCTATTTATATTTCAGTGGCATTCTGTCTGCTTTATAAAGTTACATCACTTTTATGTTTCGGGATTGTTTGAGCCTGTTCTTCTTGAAGTGAAGATTTTTTTTTAAAAGATAAAGAAAAAAAGTGTTTCCAACTATGTCTGTAATGTGCACAATGCCTATTATCATAGAAAGTGATACCATATGACTCTTAATTAGGTAATAGTTCACAGCAAGAAGGTTCTGGGTGGGAACCTGCTGTCAGCTGGGACCTTTAAGTGAGGAGTTTACATGTCCTCCCTGTTCGTGCATCATTTTCTTCTAGGTGCTCTGGCTTTCTAGCCTGACTCCACCACAATATTGCTCATAGCTTCAGTTTTCTGCTGTGATTATAGTTTGGACAAACTGTTTGCATGAACGTTCGCTCAGCCACTGTAAAGGGCGCCCCAAACAGCAACCAGTGTCGGTGGTTAAGTGCGATGATGTTATAATTGAGCATTTTTACTCAATGCAGTTTCAGCGGCGGTGGAGTTTCGGTGAATACCAATTGGTTAAAGCTACTCCAATAGTTTTAAAATGAACCCGAGGTCTACACAGTAGGATTAAACAATTGTGGACGATTCCCTATTGAGCACACACAGACCAATATATTCACAGTGAATTTGGGTTTAGTAACACCAGGCTACATGCTTCTTCCCACAGTCCAAGGACATGCATGTATGTCAACTGGTGATTCTAAATTGTCCGTAGGTGTGTATGTGAGCATGAACGGTTGCCGGTGATGGACTGGTGACCTGTCCATGGTGCACTGCGCCTCCTCGAGCAAATTGTATAGTGTTTCTTATCATTATCTTCCCTTCCTTTTCTTTCTCACAGCCATTCATCTTTTATCCGTCTCTTCATCAGAAACACTCCTGACATTGTATTTCCAGTGTGGAAGCTCATTGTGTGCCTCAGTGTTTGTCTGCATACCTGCAAGTGTGCAATTATGCATGTGTGCTTGGTAAAGACTTTAAAAATAATCCTGAGGGACAGATTGCTGCAGCTCTGCCCTTTATCTTCAAACACTGGCAGGGGAAAGCAAGTACACTTCCGCACAAGCATTTGTGTGTATGTGTATGTGTGTGTGTGTGTGTGTGTGTGCGTGCGTGTGTTTGATATGTTTGCAGTGTTACCTTTGGCCTCTTTGTACTGTTCACAGATCCTTCTGACAACTGCAAGACCCTCCTGCTCATCCCTCCCACCTCAAAGAGAAGGACAGACACACACACACACACACACACACACAGATGAGTACAGTGTCTGACAAGCCTTCTATAAAACCCTTTTATATTAGTTTATTCTCTCTGATTAAAACATATTTCCAAGATGTGTTCTAGAAAGGAAAAGAGTTATTGATAAACCATTTGGCCCTTCAGCAATATTTATGAATGTCAACAAAGATTCTAAATACTTCTACTGCTTCAGTGAAGACTTTGTTATCATGATTCAAACATTCCCGGAATGAGTGTGGCATATTTAAAATAACTGTTGAGTTATTTTGGAAGAGACAGGTTAGTTGGGTGAAGTACACAGTCCCGACAGGAAATCGCAATCATGCAAACGCAAAATTGAACATACAAAATGATTTGCCCATGTTTGCAAGAGATTGCAATTTTGCAAAAATTCACGTCATTTCGTTGCAAACAGATTTAGCAGAAGCTCTGCTGGTGGTAGTAGGACTCAAAATAACTCTTTCCAAATGGAACTTGCTTTATTAACAAAAATAGCTCCTTATTTACAGTCAGGGAGGCTCTTCAACCTCTCCTCTCATTGTCGTTACAAATGACATACTTGCTAATCGCAACAAACATAAAAACCCAGAAAAAAAACTAAGGTTTGCAGGAAATGTGGGCTTATCATGACAAATAAGTGTTTAATTTAATACAGATTTCCATTTATAAGAAATTGCACTTTGTTTTTGTGCATACAGAATGTATTGAATTATTATTGAAAAAGCATTTAAAGTAGTTATTTTAACAACATGTATTAACAGGGAAATATTAAACATTTACTGAACCAATTCTCAATCAAAGAGCTAATAGTTAGTATTTAAGATGGGTTTTCACTCTGCTTAAGAAACATAAGCCCTTTATTCTCACAGGAGTTTAACATGTTGGCGCCCTGAACTTTTTCAGACAAAAGTCACCACAAATAGCATCATTTTCTCATCTCTTAAACATGGCACAAGTCTGGAATGGAACAGTGACAGATTAATATATAAGCTGCTGCAGTACCAGGAAAAACACGCAGAGATAGAGGGAGATGCATGTCTTTTACTGCTTTCTAAGATCACTATAATGAATATATTATTACAATCATATTAATAAACAAGTACACTGTGACGACTCAATTTCAAGACACTGAAGGATGTTGATCTTGTCATATCAGATCAGTTAATAAAAACGACTTCTGCCTCAAAAAGGTTAAAAATTAAAAATAAAACATTTCCATTAGTAGTCTACACACATATTTTCAGTGTTCACTCAGGACAACTGTGTGGATGAATAGGAATTTAATGCCTTGTCATTATGTTGCATTCAAAACGCACTGTTTTGAAATCCATCTCTGTTACTTCAACATTAGTGTATTCATATCTTTATATATTTAAACAAGTAGTCACTCTGCTCGAAAATGCAGTTACTGACTGAGCACGGGGATGAGATAAACTCTAACTCCCTTTTTAAATAAAACAAAAAAACAAGTTGGTTACATGAAAGCACACACAAACTCACAAGTGCAAAGGCATAAATAAACATATACTCTCACTGCCTATGAATTAGTGCCAACAATTAGCAGCTGAAGTCAGTGGTTCTCAACCTTCTTCATCTGATTCCCCCACAGGCCTGTGATATGACTCATGCACCCCTTCGTTAACACCACCTTTCATATTCAGCTACGTTCATTTTAAACTTATTTATTAATAATATATAAGTGAATTTTTTTTTTTTCTCCAAAATCCATCCAGTAAAATTATCAATATTTAGGTCAGTTTGGTTTGAGCTACAGTATTGACTCATTAGTTCAGGTTATACACTTCAACATCTATCCTTAATTCAGCTTTTTTAGAATTTTTTTTTTTTTTAACTATTTAACCAATTTTATAAATACATTAAGTTATTTTAACCATTTCAGGACTACTTTTATCTTAGCACTTCTTTGTAGTGACTACAAAGAGCTTGACATTTATCAATTATAGTTAACCGTTTTCACTATTTATCAATGATTTTTAGTTTATCATTTCAACCATTTATCCACTACTTTTAGCTATTACATTTAACAGGTAGCCAGTGCTTAGCATGCAATTTCAATTGTTTATTCATACTGTTAGCTAACAACTTCATCAGTTAGGTAGGTAGGTAGGTAGGTATTTACTTTATTAATCCCCGAGGGGAAATTTTTTCGCTACAGCAGCATACAGAAGCAATAAGATAATAATAGAAATAATAGAATACAATACTAGAATATAATATAATAATAGAAAAGCAATAAAATAGCAGTAAATAGCAGTAAGAAATATAAATATAAAATATACAATATAAAATGCACAGTTTATACAGTACATTATATATCTATATATAGTATATACAAACAAACCAAGAACACAGTCAACATATATATATATATATATATATACAGTACAGTATATATCTATATATATTATATACAAACAAACCAAGAAACACAGTCAACAGTGTAATTGTACTGTGATGGATTTTGCCAGAGGTGAGTTATTGTAGTCTTATTGCAGTGGGCAGGAATGATCTCCTGTATCTGTCCTTGTGTTAGCCATACCTTTAGCAAACAACCATGATTGCAGCTAACGATTTCCATATTGCTTATTCATATTGTTAGCAAACAATTTTATTAATTTATACTGTCAGCTATCAATTTCATGAATTAGCCAAACAACTTCAAGCCATGTTTTCAGCCCAGCATTTCTAATTGTTTTTCCATATTATTCGCCGCATGTTTCAGTAGCTGTTTTAAACGTCTATTCACATTCTGACTATTATTTATTTATTCCCATTTGGTTTCCTATTTCTTCTGCTTATTCATTAATTTTCAATAGCTGTAAACGTTTCTGCTCAGACCTGTTCAGGTCCATTGAATTTGTAAATTTAAAAATACTTTTTCCACACACACATGGTTACTGCAGATGTAGCGATGAGGTACGTGCACCCGTGATTGGGAATCATGGCCTTAAGTGATTAGTCAATAGACAAAATATTGATTAACAAGACATTACTTGAACATTAGCTTGTTCCTATTTATCTAAGCTGCCGCATTTTAACACACACTGTGCATGAATAGACACACATAAACACAAAACTCTTTTTACCCAAACTCATACACACAAATAGCCTGCATGCACATTCTCAATTCCTCTCCGCACATACACCCAGACACACTAATCTTGGATTATCACACAGGCTATTTCAAGGGCAGAGCATCATTTACCCTGATGCACTACGGTTCAGGCAGGGCTGAAGGATGTGGCTCCTCTGTGTGACATGTCACAAGGGTCACACAGACACACACCAACAGGATGGGAACACGCTGCTCTCACGTTTTTTTTTGTTTTTTTTTACACAACTAGTTTTACACAACTTTGCCCTTGTTTTGTTTTTTTTGACAACTAGTTTCCCTTCAACAAGCTTTTCTGCCCTTTGAATGATACAACACAACTCCTCCTACACATACCAATTTACCCAAACTATTAACTACTAGAAATACTACGAGGCTATTTGTATTTATCAGTACTGCCCCAGTACTATTACTTCTTCTAACGGTTAAGGTCCGTATTTCATTCAATCGCAGGGAATCCGCATATTCCCCAAAACAGCCTCTTTCACACAATTGGAGCTTTTAAATATCAGATCACTATCCATTGTTTAAAATGATTCTATTTTAATCCAGACCGAGTGAAACCAGCTCTTTTTCTAAATATTGTCTTCCAATATACATATGTCCGAACTAACCACTAACCACTAACCACAGCTTACTGGTCATGGTTACTTGTACACCCATGTCGACTGATGAAATACTATATGTAATATAGAATATATATATATATATATAATACTTTTAAATATGTAATTTTCATGAGTTTTTAGGGGTTTAATCAATGTCAGGAGAGGGACTTCAAAGATTTGGAGACTACAGTTCACGCTTTGAATTCTGTAATTCTACTATCAGTCAGTCAGCCCTATCTTGCTGATTTAAAATGCAGCAGTGAGACTGTCCACTCTTCACTGGTTATCAGGGAAGACTTGATTTTAAAGGAGCAGTGTGTATGATTTATTGCCAACTAGCTGTGAGGTTGTAAATTACAACCAGCTGAATAGTCTTCCCCTCACCCTCCTCTTCCAAGGTGTAGGAAAATCTCAAGGGTTGTGAAACTTGCAAAAAAAAAACCTGCAAGGCCCTTTCTGGAACCAGTGTTTGGTTTGTCTGTTCTGGGCTACTGGGGAGTTTTAGTTTCACTAATGAAAACAATTATAAATGTTATTTATAATATATAAATATATATATATATATATATATATATATATATATATATATATATATAAATAAAATATATATATATGTCTGCCAGCGCTCGGGAGCTACTGATAGTTGGAGACCCTGCCCTATTCTGTCACCACAATCCTTATATCTGCTGACAAATCACTTCTCTCTATCCCACACACCAACATAAAAACCAAAGGTGATCGAGCATTTTCAGTCATTGGCCCTAAATTTAGGAAAAGTTAGCTGCTAACTATTCCATCTTCCCCTTCTTGGATGATTAGACCCTCCGCTGCTCTTTAGCTTCATAACTGTTATCACAAACACATGCCATACCACATCCTAGCTTTGTTTTTATTTGATTAATTACTTATGCATTGCAGTTTGTTATAATTCATCCAGATAGTTTAAGTTCAAGTTCATATTCACTGACTTATATCCTCTTATTAATGTCTTGTTTTATCTAATCAGTCCTATGTTTGTTGTATCTTTGTAAAGCCCTATGGTCAACATTTGTTCTGTTTTTTTTTTTTACGTGCTTTTAAATGAACTGACTGGACTTCACTTACCGACACTCACTGAGAACACTGCACATCATTAAAAACACATCTCTGCACAACTGCTTGCGGAAAAAGCTCTCCATTAAAATAGCCACTGATTAAAAACGTGCCCTGAGGAAATAGTTTGCCTACTAAATATTTTGGGCAGGGGGTTAAAAATGTAACCTAATTAATTCACTGAAATAATCTTGCTGCAGCTCAACAAATGCATAAACTGAGCATGACAGAGTAGGAAAGTCCTGACATGCAACTAAAACTTAAATGACTTTTACTTTTTCCCCAGTAAAAAAATATTTCCAAGCACCAAAGTCTTCACTTTACTATGCAGATTAATTTAACTTTCATTATCTTATCGTTAAAATACTCGAGACCACATCAATTGAATCATAAACCTGCAGAAATATACTCCAAGCCCAATTGCACACTTATTAATTCCCAACTCTGGTATGTGTCAGTCCAGAGGCTCTAACCATAAACTCCCCTCACTCAAGTACGATGCCACCACTCCACCTGGAATATGCATCCACTCCATAACTAGAGGGGGATCCACTTTACCATAAATATGAAAATGTCATGAATTATCTCAAGAAGTTGGCGTATTTGAAATGGAGAGAGTTATCAGCTGTAGGATCAGCTTCAAAACACAGAGGATTATCAGGTACTACAAGAGATACTTAACCAAGCTCTTGTATGATTGATTTTTGTGTGTTATCATGATGCTCATATCTCACTTATGTTCTGTTCATACCGTCTCCAAGGATACTCTGACATTGACTGTATACACTCTGAATGAATAAAGCAGAGGTTTGTTCAAAGTTTCCAAACTCATGAATAGAATTACAAAATCTATTCTCACCCTAGAAACCGGTTGCATGGAAACACATTGCTATGTGTGTGGCCTCCACCTGAAGTGGGTTGTTATATATAAAAAATAATTGCAAAAAAATATTTTTATTCTAGGTTGACCAATATTTTGTCACTATTGAACTTTAATGCTATTACTGCATTTCAAGATGTATTGCATTTAGTTGGCCAAATGCCCTATCTGGCAATGTAATGAAAGTGAAAAATAATCCTGCTGACAGACAAACACCATACAAATGTCTGTAAACAATCCCAATGCATGTTGCTTACATGCAACCTTGAGAAGCATAGTTGTTGGGAGACATTGCCCCTTTCTATAAAGGACTTTATTTTCTTCAGCTGCAACACAAGATAACACAGCTTTCAAATTTATTTTTTTACACACACCATACAAAAGAATTGAAAATACTGTTCCAGAGAAACATCAACGCCTGACTCACTGGCAACATGACTACATCACATCCAGAATTCCTCTTACAGTCTAGAGCGTGCAGAGAAAATAATAACCATTCACGTTAACAACAACTAGCACACATATGACGATTATTAGCTGCAAAAAATGTGTTGCTCCTTAATCAAAAAGACGCGGACAGAGACGTTCGCTTCAGAGCCTTAAGTCAGAGAGCTCAACAGAATGCTGAAAGTGTGTGAAGAAGCAGCCCCGTAATCACAGATGAAGACTTAAGCTGCATAATATTAAGGAGGAAGACAGGGCAGACATCAGAGGTGCGGTGATCAACATATTTAAGAAAGTAGCTCTCGGTATGAAAAACGAGAGACATCACCCTCAGAAGTTGGGACCAGATGACACTTGAAAAACGAAAATAAAAAGCAATAAAGAGCTCAAAATAAATATATGAAGAGAATGACAGTTCATTCAACTGATTATTTATATAAAGTATTCACACATATAGATACACACTTTTCTGAATGTTGAATATCTCACGGTCTTTATCTGTTTTTCTTTCAAACAAACTTTTGATGACAGCAACTATAAATTCATGGCAAGCATCATCCTCTGTTATTTTAACTATTAATATGCCTTGAAGATATCATTGATATTGTCAAATTAATATTCAAGTACTTCTTTCACAAAGCTGATCTGAAATAAATTCTCTCACAAATTTTGAAACACAAATCTAAAATATTTAAGTATTCATATATAATCTTTGATTATTAAATTATGGAGTTTTTTTATGTCAATTTTAAAAGAAACAGCAATCGTAAAGCATTTTAGGCATTTCCTTTCAAATACTTTGTTGTACTGGATTTATCTTCCAACAGCAAATACTTCTAAATGAATAATGGAACAATACCAGACCTTGTTTTATGCAAAAAAGCCTCTCATAATCCTAATTTTGCATTCAACACCCAGTTTGATAACATCCGTTTAATCCCTGCAGAGCTCCAAAAGTCTTTACATCTTCCCACAGGAGAGTATCACACATACAGTCTTTGCTAACGATTAAAACAGGCTGTTGTGCGGCTATTCCAACCTTTAAATTGGATCAATGGGCTTTCAAGAGGAATCTGTATGCACTGTTGACCGTCTGATGGTGTTTAAGGATCTCTGACAACGGCAGGCTTTTAAGTACAAACACACAGAGGCTGCCTTTAGTATGATTGGCACTGCCGAGCCATGGCTTTGCTCAGTGTACTATAGATTGTATGTTATTATAAGAAAATAGACATGTAGGAGTGGGATAGTATCTTCTCTGTATCCAATCCAAATATTATCAACACCTCAACATTCAGCCTTATTAGGACTATCATCCTGGTTCTATAGAATATTCATAAAGAGAGGGACACTCGATAACCGTAATGGTGGTGAGTCAGATGCACAGATTACGGCTAACCGATTATCTATTCTCTGAACACTTAAAGCGGCATTACAAAAAGATGCACTTTTCTTTGACGTTTTGGGGCTCTTACACCCGGTGCAAAGTGGCGACAAGTGCAACTCAAGTTTCTTTGCTGGTTTCAGACTGTCAAGCGCTCATGTTGTTTAAATAACAAATGTACTTGAGTCCAATCTGAGCTCCCGTAAGCATGTTAATCTTTAAATGAGATGTGGTCAGGTGCAATGTTGGTGCGTTGCTATCTTGAGGCAGTGGAAAATGATTGTGAAATTGATCCGACCAAAAACTTAAGTCAGTTGTGCAATAATTTACTGTATTGTATCGCTAAGGAAGTCTGTTTAATCAAGGCATATGCACCATCATGTGTGATTAGACTAGGTTATTGTGCCATTGCTTTCATATCGGCATATACTGTACGTGTTTTGACACATTGAATTATCATGTTTGACGCCGCGAGCAAGTGGCTCTGCCCTGCACACAACTTCATTTTTATGGTGATCATTTTGTGTGATGAAAAGTCAAAGTATTGAGTATCAGCAACATATCAGCAATAGCTTCCTCAGTAAAACTGCTCACACACATTGACACAGGTTTGAATAAAGTAAAGCATAATTTTGTTGAGATTTTTATTGTTGTGTTGTAATGCATTTTTCATCAGGCTTATAACTTTATTGTTACAGATATTCTAAAATATCCAATTCACTAGAAACCTAAATTATTTTCACACAGCAGATAAAAACATTACAAACCACCAGTTTTAGGCCTGATAGGGTTCATGCAGTGCAAAGGAGAGAAGATTTTTTTTTTTTTTTTAATGATGGGAAATGACAAACACTAGATAACGAGAACAGAACTTTTCGGAGGATTGTGAGTCAGGGAATTGAGCCAGTCTGCAGTTTGAAGAACAGTACTCACTTCTAGTGAGGTTAACCTTAAACCTCTCAAAAAATGCACCTTTATACTTATATAATGAATCTGCATGGCTTCATCCATTTGTCTTCTATTATCTGCTGTATTTTACATTTGTTTATTTTGTTGTCATATGTGCTAAATTGTTAATGGTGCATAATCGTTAATACTATTGTTGCTGCTTTGTAAATTTGAGTGCAAACAAATGCAGGGCAGCCTTCAGGGAAATTTCGTACGTGTTTGTGCTGTTAAAAGGATGTATCACCTGTTCTGCTTGCATGTCGGTGGTACGGTGCTTGATACTATACCTATGATAACATGCGCCCCCAGTCTGGCCATGTGGCGGACTACCTCATAGCCGATTCCCCTGCCTCCTCCTGTCACTATGGCAACCTTGCCATCTTGTCTTGGCATCACTGGCAGAGGCAGAAGAGGACACACAGATATCAGAGAGAATGTCATTTGATAAGAAAGCCTATTCGGGACAGGCAGATATTTGTAGAGATGACCAAGTCCTTGTAGTTACACCTGTAGATTCTCTGTAAAACTCTGACTTCATGGTTTTTATTTTTTAGGGTTCTGCATAGAACATTTTCTCCGCTTCCTTAAAGAATGTTTTATCATAGAAGTTCGATGACATTGCTTTATTGTCTTTCAAATGATTACAGGAAAAAGCTAAATGATTTCACGTAAGATTAAAAAATATTTACGGTAAATAAATGAATCACAAATTAAATAGAACTTTAGCTGTAAAATTAAATAGAAAAATGATATCGTGATAATGAAATAGTCACATTTGCATGTAAGTCCAGTACAAGTGATATTGTCTACCAACACGAAGAGGTCATTATTTGGAATGAATGATTGAATTAGTGCATTTCTCTTTAGAAGAGTGCTGTATTACATTGGTATTCATTAATGAGTTGCACTGAAGCACCTTCGCAGCGGTGGAAGAAGGATTCAGATCCTTTACTTAATAAAAAAGTACCAATTGAGCGAAGTAAAAATCACAGGTAAAGGTCCTGCAGGAAACATACTTAAGTATAAGAACAGAAGTATTAGCAGCAAAAATGTAGTTTCATGTATTAAGGTAAAAGTACTGGTGTGGTCCCTTTGACTGATATATTATTATATATCTCTTTCATTAGATTATTGATACTGAAGCAGTGTGTAAGCAGCATTTTACAGATAAATCTGAGGGGTTATAAAATGATTCCTGGGAGAGGGAAGAAGAAGAAAGTTCTGATCCACAAATCTGCCATATTTCCCACTGAAACGTGGTGGAGTAGAAATATGAAGTGGGATCTAACGGAAATACTCAAGCACATGTGCCTCACGATTGCACAATTGCACACTACTTGAGTAAATGTACTGTCTTTTGTCGCTCTTTAGTCGGTTGTACTGAAACGCCTTGATTCTTCTGCATTGTACTCGTCTCTCGGTGATAGCCACGCCAGCCCAAACTGCATTAGATTTAAAAAAAAAAAAAAAAAAAATCCAGATTCAAACCCAGACTGCTTGGCGACAAACATAAACGCGCTGAAACCAAACGTTGAGGTGATACGCAACTATGAACTTATTGTGGGGAATTCGGCATACATATGACACCGGAAAACACTTCACTAAGCAGATTTTTTTATTATTTCGACTTCACTTGTACCAGCTAACATTGCTAACTTAGCGTTGACATTTGGTGCAAGCACGATGACAGCCCTTACCGATATGAATAATGGCTGCTGGATAATACGCACGAATACTAACTCGTGTATTACAACGCACCGACGGTCATGAGTAAAACGTCGTGTGCGCGTTACGGACAGTTGCGCAACACGCTACATTTCTGATACGACTCGTCAAACTAATGTTAAGAGGGAATCGAACCGACCTGGCAACCTCAAAGGTCCGCTCAACAGCTGAACCACCAGGACCTTCAAACCCAGCAGATAGAGCTGGATGACTGGTAGGAGGTGAGACTTAAACGCGGACCACATCTCTGTCGGGATGTGTAAACAAGTACCGCGGTGAGCAGCCAGCGCGCAGGCAAAGCAGACAAACCCGGGGAGCACAATGACGGGCTCCGTCTGTGGGACACGTTCCAATATGAAGTCGTCCGACCTCGGCTGGCTTCCTTCCTTATCGGATCTTTCATTTATTTACATTTAGATATTGAGATTTTGAAGCCTACTCTGTCCTCAGACTAACAACCCTCCTGTTGTGTTCATTCACTGTCAATTCATTTAGATTTCTCGGTCCAAAGCATAGACTGTAGGTCCAAAATGTAATTATGAATCCATATATATATATATATGTATATAAATTATTAAGAACATAAGTTTTAAATTTCTATTTGCTATGAATGGCCTTGTAAATATTGATAGAGTCTTAATAGAGATTAAATAGCAACAAAGGGGTTGTTTTGACTAGGCTATAACAAATAGGCCCATTTAGATGAAACATAATGCACTAATTAGACTACTTTGTGTCAAACAAGCATATTTGTTTTGAAAACACTTTAGATTTTTAGCATTTTATTACAAAAAAAAAATACATAAGGTCAAAATGAAAACTTTACCAAATTAATGTCTAAGAACAACAGTAACACGAACATTATTTCTAACAATTTTCACAATCTGACAGTCAGTGAATTAGTATGCTATGACCAGAATGTGACATCAACCTCATCACTGGACCGCACCACATCAGCTGTTTCTTGGATGTTATTCTGTGTTGTCTTCAACTTCTGACACTTCCGCCTCCAGTGCATCTTCACTGTTAGTTTCCTGGCCTCCTTCCTCCTCACCAGTGTCACGATCAAATATACAACACAGCCTTGCTTTTATTGCAATTGTTTGTCAGAATAGCCAACCGGCCAACTGGGAGACAAGTATGTCCATGTGATGAATGAGCATGTGTGTGAAATCAATTTTAAAGCATTAATTGGGGTCTCACATATTCCTTTCTATTGACCAGCCATTTTTGACCAGGAACACCACCAAAACAATAAATGAAACTCATTCAAATGTATTTTGTGTGTTCAGATGCCCTGTGAACAAAGTCATGGAACCTTATGACAATCAGATTAAATGAACTCCTTTTTTTTAGAGGGCAAACTACAACACTGTAGAAGGGTGGGCTTTCCTTGAAATGACCAAATTGACAACTTTTTTCCTCCAGTGATCCACAAGTTGACCTGGAAAAATGTGATCGCCATCCCTCACTTGGCTGTATAGAGGGGGAATTAGTGTATGATGGAGGGCACTCGTCGCTGCTGCTTGGCTGCTTGATGTGCCGTATGATCCTTCTCTGCAGATCCAGCATATATTGCTCCCTTCAGCTCACTGACTACCTCATTAACTGCTGCCAGAGAGGTCACACACAACAGAAGCAACAGAGGGATGACACACTAGTCTGATTCATATTTTCCCAAGATAGGCTTTAAGAGCATGTTTCTGGAGCAGTGCAGCTCCTGTCTGCAGCAGCATTGTTTTGCAGTCAGTTCTGACAGACTGCTGGTCTTTTCTCACAAATTCTATGATTCAATCATCACAAAGTGTTCCTTCAAAAGACAGGCAACATTTTTTTTTACCGTGATGTATGCCACAATATGATGTAACTCGGTTATGATGTTTGTGCCACAAAAATGCGATATGTTATGATTTAAAACTGGTACGTGCAAAGATATTTTTTTAGATTTTGTAAACATAATTACAAATAAACATTTATAGCGCCGATCATTACAGTGAAGATTCAGACTGCTGTAACAGAGTGAAATCATTTTCCACTTCCAGAGATAAGCGACTGACACCCAATGTCACACACCATGACTTCCAATAAGGACCGATGCTCCCTGCGTACAGTATACTGAACATCTTCGACCATTTCACTACAGGCTCAAAGACGGAAATGTCAAGAAGACATACAAACTGCCTGTATATAAATAGAGATGTTTGGTTGAGCAGCTGATTAAAGCCAAATTTGAATTATGAGAGAATCCTATGTGCTTGTTGGTTGTTTTTTACAGAAGTAATAAAACTAATTCATCCACCTGTTATTTGAGCGACACGCATCCTCCTACAAAAGCTCAGATGAAAGTAGATACACACTGCAAGTGGTTACATGAATACCCAATTGTGTGTAATTGATGATTGTGAAGCTATCAAGCATCTATTAAAAGAGCAGCGTTCTTATGTTGGATGAATGTTTATTTCTGTCTCTTGAAAGGACACCTGCTGCACTGAGTCACATTCCCATCGCATGTTGAAATGCTAACAGAAATCACTCAGTCAATTCAAGTGGGAAGACCTGCATGAAAGTGGAAATTAATTAGGGACAATCACTGAATCAATACGGCTGCTGGTTTTTAGATACTGAAGGAGAACATTCAGTTTTCGTTGTAAGGTATGCATGATTTTGAACGAGAGAATTTTGATAGTCTTTATTGTATCAGCGATGGAATGCAGTTTGGGGAGTATATGTACTCCACTTGAATAGTTCATGTATGCTACAACATCTATTCTTACAAATGACTTTTTACATTAAAAACCATATGATAATATCATTGAATGTAGTATTGTTAAAGGCTGAACCATAGATTCCTAACGTCACCACCTTTGAATCTATAGCAAAAAAAAACATGTCTTTTTTTTTCCGTTTTATCAATTTTTTTTGTTTATAAGTTGTTAACAGTTTCACCAAAGAGACATCTCCCCTCTGAACTTCTCATACTGTTTTATTTAGATAAGGTCCAAAAAGATAAAATCAGATTCAAGGTTCTAAATAGACAAATAAATTAATATATGTGGAGCAGAATTATTATTTTTTTTCTTCTATCTTAGACCCATTAATCTTCTTTCGATTTCTCTGATTTATCCTGTGAGTACAGGTCAGGAGTCACTGGAGTAGATACCAAACTGTAAATAGTTAAACGTTAACCTGGCGTTACTGGGCTGTTGTTCACAGTTTCAGTTTTAATCACTGTGATTAGAGATTGGAAACACTGTTTGCCAGAGTCACGCAGTAAGACACGGCACTGCTGTTTGCAACGTTCATTCTGCCACTCTGATCATGGAAATATTCTGACATAATGATGTCATGCATTACACAGAGTCACGGTAACATACGCAGAGCAACAACAAGCATCGCTGAAAGCTGCTTTATTTTATACAGAATGTGAATCTTACCCTGATGTGCTGTTGTTGTTTACAAACTAGAACCAAGAGATAATTTGAGTTTACTTTTCCTAAATATTTGAAGGACAACTGTTACATTTAGGCTGACATAAAACTAAAACTTATATAGTTTAATTTGCAGGTCCTGAAAATAAATGATACAATTATTTTCAAATATCTACTCATATAATCAAGAATATTGTAATTCCCTGAAATATACTGATATTATTTTAGGGCCATATCCTCCACCAGTATTGAACAGCCACGACATTTCATTGACAGGTGACTGACAAACAAACTGCAGCGATAAATGCTTGGTCCAAACTACAGAGACAAAATCAAATCGACTATTACCAAAAAGATCTCTGTAGCGTTAGAGACTTTTTTCAAGTCCATAAACCACAAAACTGAAGAGATGTTCTGCTGCAGTGTTGGACTGTGTTTGGTTCACGAGCCCAGAGCAAGCTGAATTATCACTGGCATTCAAAGTAGGCCAACCCAACTCTTCCTCATTTCAATACAATTACAATCATTTCTGTTAAAAATAGGTCTGGGGCATTCACAATAATGTCCCTTTTTCTCGTGGCAGGGAAATCGTTCGTATTAGTTTGTGTCTTGCCGACTAAGTTCAGGCCAGAATAGCAGCACTGACAAGCAGTTGGCCCCAGTTATTAAAGCCAGCTCTGGAAGGCAGTTAAAGGAGCAGCAACATAAAGAGGCCGTGTCATCACCACTGCCCTGATGGAGGCTGAGCTGTGGAGGATGTGTGCGTATTCAGATGTGCATGTGTTTCTGTTAATGCAAGCTGAAAGGATGTGTGTCTGTTCGCGTGCGCATGTGAATGTTTGTTGTGCCGCAGCCTGAGAGGTTGGGGGGTCAGCAAGGCGAGCTGGCCCGCTATTGTTTAAAGGAAATCGCATCTCACGCATGACTGTGGGATGATTATTTGGGATGATGGGACATCAGGGAGACACACACATAAATCCACAGTCGCACACACAAAAATGAAGACATATGTAGACACACGAGACATGTCTGGAACAGTGCATGACGGGAGGGTGTGTGTGATGTAAATAACATGTGAACAGCATCAAAATAGCTCCAGCTAAACAGTCACCTAGTCTGATATGACAACCACTGGCTGGCTGCAGAGCCTAACTTGTCTTGTTTTGTAAATCCAGGCTGACAACGGCTCTGCGGGATCTCTCTCTGTGTGTATGTGTGTGTGCTGCCAGTTAAAATGTAATCTTTATTTCATGTTTCACATCGACTTATTCCTGGTGAGAAGACAAGGTAGACCATATTGGATATTTTTAGCAGAAAATGACACTCAGAGTTTTCACATTGTGTTTTGACACACTGTTCCTTACCCTTGTTTGTTTTTGTTCGTGATCAGCTGCCATCCAAGGGAGATGGCAGGTGAAGTGTCATATTGTGACGAAAGGGAATTTTCCAGGTGTGTCATGGGCAATTTGGGCTCCGGAGTGCAACAACTTGTGTGAATTGATGTTGTCTTTTTCTCTCAGTTTGAGCCGCCTCTTTCAGCGCTTTTCCTCAGAAGCCATTTGAGAAGCAGACGATCAAGGTTATACTCAAAGCTCTGACTTAGACAGAGCTGCAGCCTACTCAGAGTTTAGCCCAGAGTAGTACAGCCTGTGTAAATGTATATATAGGACAGAGAAATCCATTGTAATATCCTCATTTTGCACCCTAAAGCACAAAAAGGTCTGTGTGCACTTTTTCTTGAACGTGTTGTTTCCAGTTTAGCAAATTTACACCACTAAAAATGTGATCAATTAGCTGTTAATTCCTATGTGCAATATAGCCATAGACCTATGCTGCCTTCTAATGAAACTCATGGTTTCTTAACCTCATGGTTTCTCCCTCATGGGAGGGCGTGTGCATGCTATGCTTAGCACTCAAGTAATTAACTCGTCAGAACATTGCTATTAGGCAATGGCAATGTGGACGGGATCTTGATGGCGCAAAGGCTAACAATTTAGCAAGCTAGCCGGCGGGTAATGCAAATGCATATTGACAGAGGTAAAAGATGACACCATCAACATTTTCTTCAGACGTATAATTAAAGTGCAAAGAAAAACTTAATACGACACAAATTAAAATATCTATTTCACAGCCTGCCACAATTCTGAAAATATCAGCAAAAACTTCATAATTCATGAACTCTTTCTGAAAGCTTTCTGAAAAGTTGAAGGTCTGAAGACATGAATGCCACAAGAGAGGGCGATCTTCTTATAGACTTCTCATGGGCGAGGTAAAAATGACCCCATTTAAAGGCAGAATTAATGGAAATTATCACTGGAATGAAAACATCTGAACGGTCAGTGTCTCTTACCTAATGCGTGAGTCGTGAATATATGGATGTTTATTCATGATAGATCAATTCTTTGGGTCGCACTGAATCTAAAAATATGTGTAAAAGACGTTATGACTCAGAGAAGAACTCCCCTCGACCCAAAGTTGCAAAATTTGTTTCCCACAGTGTATTTTCCAAAGTATCTGAGCCTCCCCTTTGACTCTGCTGCACTGGCACACCTCAGTTTGAAGACTCTCTGTCCAAATCTAAACTTGGACATATTTATATTGCGCTTATGAACACAAGAGTTGTACCAATCTTCTCATCTAACTATTTGCAAGAAAGTGTATTTTTGCTCAAGTAAATTTTGAATGCAGTGCTTTTAATAATGCATTTTTTTTGCACATGATGATATTGCTGCTTTTGCTCAGTGCAAGTTCTTCTCCTTTTTGTAGAACCTCATATTATATAAATTGCCTGAAAAGGATTTGTGGGCCCACAGCAGCATAGGTTTTCAACCCAGCACCAGCTCTCTATTAAGACAAGGAAAAACTACAGAGCAAACAAAAACACTTCAGACTGTAAGTAAAAAGAAAAAAAAGAGAAGATACCCCAGCAGAGGCAATTCAGAGAGAGATCCCCCATCCACGGATGGTCAGAGGTGCACTAGCTGTGGGTCGGAAAAGGCAGTAAACTCTACGTTGGCAGATTAAGTAATTGTTGTGTTGACTCAGCGGCAGCCACCACAGGTTTTCTGCGGGGAGGAAAGCCAAAGGCCAGCTTGTAAACATAAACGTGAAACCTGAGATTTTTGCATGTGTTTGCAGTGAGCAACTGCACACACAATATAACAACATCCTGGATTAGCAGTCAGTCTTGGACCTTTGTTGCATATTATCCATCTGTCTGTTTTACAGGCATTTTTCTGTCTTCATTTGTAGCAAAAAGTTCATAGTGCCCCAAAATCTTTAGCACTTTTATTACTGGGAAGCGATAGGGGTAAATCTGGGAGTTATTACGAGGGTAGCAAAGAGTACATTTTTATGACAGCTTGTTAACTAGGTTGTAGATATTTTGATGATAAACGTCGGACGGAGGTGCATTTTAAAATCCAGTCTTCTAAATATTTTATTCACTTGCTGTTTTGAACTATCAAATCAGTTTTCAGTGGCCAAATACGCATATTTAAAACTTTACAAAGCTTCACACAACGGATCAATAATAACTTCCTTCTGCATGCCGACCAGAACACGCCATCCCTTGAAATGTAATTGGTCTTTCCTTCCAGTTTTCATGCTAGATAAACATGCTCGGAAAATGTCAGATATCTCCAAACAACTTCTGGCCCTAAATGGGGCAAGAAAGGTGTGGCGTTATGACTCTTTTTTGGTGCCTAATTTAAATGTAGAACAAACTGCAGTCTATCAAATACAAATACTCCGAATTTTTAAGTTAGGAAGATGCATTTAAAGGTTTCTGCATTTCTGTGTATGAGAAAGTCTGTTACTGCATGTAAGCTGCTGGAAAAAGACATTTCTTCTAAATGCTTGTAGCTGTGTTTTTGCACACGCAAACAGAGTAAAGATAATATTATTACGCACGTAAATTGTGTGCACACCACCACATGTTCATCCTTGTGTGAGGGACCAAAATCTGTGAGTGTGTGTGTGTGTGTGTGTGTGTGTGTGTGTGTGTGTGTGTGTGTGCGCACTCATCTTCATCAAATACATCCTAACAGTTTTTCCTAACTGTCTGGAGGGAGTGGATGTCTTTCTATTAGTAGATGTAGAATAAGGAGCAGTGGGAGGGATATTTGCTTGCACCAATTAAGACTGTCATTAACTCTGTGCAGCACACTCTCTCACACACACACGGTGAGACAAACATGCACACACACAGTATTTAACACATTTAATTTAACAGTCTGTGAGTCAGTGTGTGCGTGCTTCTCTTTCTGTCTGAAACCTGTTGTCAGTGAGAAAAGGACTGTGAGGAGACTCTTTCATCTCTCGCTCTCTCACTTTCTGTGTCTCTGCTTTTCTCTCCTCCAGTCTCTCACTCCAGGATTGTGTGAAAACGGAGAAGCTTTAAGGTGGTGGTGGTGGTAGTGTGTGCGTGCGTGCGTGCATGCGTGCGTGCGTGCGTGCGTGTGTGTGTGTGTGTGTGCATGCGTGTGTGTGTGTGTTCTGCCTTGAAGCCAAGGAGACCTTCAGCTACCCCTCTGTAGCAAGCAACAACAAGCCAAGACATCAGTCTAGTTCTGGATTAAAGTCCTGGGTTGGTCATGTTTACCAGTATTGATTGAACTGTCCACCTGGCCGGAGGGATGGCGGATGTGATTCATGTCTAACGTGGTGTTTCCGTCCCAGTCTGTGCTGAAATGCTAATAATGTACGCTTTTCGGGCCAAAGGGAGTCCATTACGATGACTGTATCACATCTTTGTCCATTGGGGGACACACACTGGGGAATGGAGACTTAGAAAGGAAGGAAGAGTAAGAGGGAGAGAGGTTCGCACGCATATTCTGGGATATGTGTGTGTGCGTATGGTTATGTGAGTGTGCATTAAAGCTTGGACACAGCAGACATGTGTCACCTCAGCTCCAGTGCCGTCAAGCTAAACTGACATAAACAGCCCCGGGCGGCCCTATCGGAGATGGACTTTACATAACGGCTGAGTCACTCACAATCTATTTTTATGGCTTTGAGGTGTGTGTGTGTGTGTGTGTGTGCGTGCGTGCGTGCGTGCGTGCGTGCGTGCGTGCGTGTGTGTGTGCGCTTCTATCTTCATGAGAGCCAATTTGAGTTTTAGACCTTCAGAATGAGGACGTGTTTGTGACATTGGGTCATCCTGACCCGGCTTCACTGCTTCCAGGGAACGTTTGACAACCTGTCAAATGTTGTCAGGTTAAGAATTGAATCAGGACGAGGTTTAGGGGGGCACGCATGTGGTGCTTTTTTGAAAACTATTCTAGGGCAAATGTTTGCCCTTATGAGAGAGAACAGTTGAGAACTAAATAGTGGGGGACGAGAGAGACAAGGGGGGGGGACACGCAACAGGATGCCCCGGACATATAGCGTTGATGGTAGTGAGTGAATGTGAAAATCCAAATACCACAACAAGTGTGCACTTTGGAGAAAGGAAAACTGGATGCTAAACCTGAAAAATATAACTTAATTATGAAAGTAAAAAAAGGTGGCACACCAATGAGACAGACTTTTCAGAATAAGAGTCTGTCTCTTCCCCTTGTTTGTGTGTGTAAAGGTTGGTAAGTAGATCCTGAGCAGTGATGGATTTTTGAAGTTCATACCAATGTAAATATGTTAAGTGTGAAATTGATTTGCCAATATTTAATTGATGACAAAAACATGTTGCAGGAACTCTTTAAATCTTAAAGAATTGTGGCGAACATCAAAAATAAACTTCTCTTTCAGCTGGACAAACTTGATGATACATTATTCTAAATAACATACAATGTATTTTTGGCATTTCTGATCCAACATGTCAAAACTAATTTAAAATGTTGATCTGTGTGAAACAAGCCATCATAAAATACAAAAAAAAATAAAACGTGTCCTTTATTTTTCAGCCTGTTGGCTGTCAAAGTTTCAAAATCAAAGCATATTAATGGGATATTCTGATAACTATAAGCAAAACAGAAACACTCAGCAGGGCTTCATTTCTATCATTTGCCATCTGAACACAGTTAATTAAGTGCATTTCACTTCAGTGACCACACAGCCACGAGGTAAGGATAAGTGTCTTTGACAAAAGAATGTGATCACTTGAGGGTCTTTGAGATACACAGACACACAAACTGAACTAAACAATGACAAACATATTAATATCATTTCAATTTAATTTAGAATTTCATTAACCAAACAAATCATAATTATTGTCAATGAAAATTAGATTGTCTCTGAACAAAGAGAAGTTGTTTAGCGCGGTCAAACTAAGCGACCCTTTTTCAGCATAGTAGTTGTGTAACACTGCAATGATATGAAAGAGTAATATTAACATATTTCCAATTAGACATGTGGTTGTTTTTTTTTTATTAATTTAGTGGTGAGAAGTTATGGAGCATGTAATGATGGATGTCCATGTTTGTAAGCTAAATGAATCAACATGTTAAGTAGTATTTGCGTCTGTTTAACACAGTAGCACAAGTATAAACACTGTTCAACAAGTACAAGTATTAGAAATGGAAATATACAAAAGTATGAATTATTCATGGTAAATGCCAAAAAATTTAATTATGAAATGTGCCTCTTTTACCATCACGCAGTTTGTGTGTTCTGCTCGGTGACAAACACCACATCTCACCAACCCAAATGGAAAATCCTGACCTTTACTGTCATATTTACAGTTTGATAATGAGAAACTTTTCTGATGGTTCTATATTTATGAAGACAGTGTTAGGACTGTAGGATTCATCAGCTCTCTGTTATTTGTGAGTGATGGCAACACACACACACTCATGCACAAACACACTTTGTCAAATACAGTTTATTCACATTGTGAAGCCTGAAGAGGTTAACAAATCCCTTCTCCACCGCCTTAAGCCTCAAACATTTACATTTATCCATACATATTTTATGACTTCAATCTGAATTGAACTCGGATTTATCAAGGTGTATTAACTGAAACATTCTGGGTGAATCATTTCTGTTTAGCTGCTTCCCTCCAATATAAAGCAACACATTGGGCATTGCTCTGTTGTGTAGTGGGATACATTTTCTTTATTATGAATGTGAATTGTGACTATAAAGATCACATGGAAATCAGAAAACATACTTCTCAAAGGAGTAAAAGTTGAACAATGTAAGGGAAATCCATAGTGTCGCTCTCTGTTTTGAACTATTGGGTAATTTTTTAGCTTTTCAATAAACTTGAGGCAATTTAATGCATTTATGGACGCTCTGACACACACCCCCGCACAAATGCAAGCACACACACACACACACACACACACACACACACACACACACACACACACACACACACACACACACACACACACACACACACACACACACACACACCTGTTTCCCATGCTGAGTCCCACTGAGCCTTCCCTGCTCCACTTTTTTTTTTCATCTGTCATTGTGGTGCATGTCAGTGTTTACCCCCCCCCACCCCACCCACGCTGTCTCTTACAGACGCACACACGCACACACACACTGCCTTTCTTCTTTAACAAACTGCACAAACATACACAGCCACTCAAACACAGCTTTTCTTTTTCCTTCTTTCCACTTTAACACACACACACACACACACACACACACACACACACACACACACACACACACACACACACACACACAATCCAGGACATCAGTTTAGACACATTCAAACAGCTGGAGCACTTGTCATATACCTTTTTCCTCTCCCTCGCTCCTTCTCTCCCTCTCTCCCTCTCATGCCGTTACTCGGGCTGATAAGAGTTAGGACTGTCATTTGCAGCTTGCACATATGTGAGTGTGTGTCTGTGTTGAAGGGGGAGACAGGCTGGGTGCATATCTACTCATGGCTGGCGGAAATCATTTTGTAGTGCGGTCAAAGAGGGCATCTGCCATCCACCCACCAGACTCTCCTTTTCTCTGCAGGAGGGTACACACAACAGTTTAAGAGACTACGGGGTTTCCTCCTCATGGCTGCCTTCAGCATTTAGGCTGCTTATGGATTTTTAAATACAAGAGTGAAGCACCCGTAGCTGAAAGTAAGAAGGTTTAAAAATTTTAAGCTTAAACTTGTACTTTCTCTGTGAGTTAGGGGAGATGCTCGGCTGTTTTAAATCCTCTAGGCATTTATGGGGAAAATAGTGATGTGATGTTACTTTAAAAAAAAAAAAAAGAAAAAAAAAAGTGACTACACTACAGCATCAGCTGCAGCCTGCGATTATCATTCAGTAATCAGCAGGTAATATTTCGATGAGATCAAGTTTTTCAACCTAAATTTATGTTGTAAAGATTCATAGAAGAAAGTGGGTTAAACTCTATTCCACAGGTGAAGATACATTAACTGGATTTTGCTATGGATCCTCCGCATTACATTCCTGCTTAAAGATCCTAAACACCCTAACAAATCAACATGTCCTTGGTGTGTCCTTCACATTTCACTTTAGAACGTGTTAAAATTGTTGATTATCCTGGTTCAGGGGTTGCTGGAGAGGACACCAAATAGTCTGAACCAAGATGAAAAATGGCAATTATATCTCACATGTTTAGCAGTTTAATGGGCCATGTGACAGCAATGTAAGTATTGGGGTCCAACAAGTCATTCATTAAGCGTGGCCAGTATGCAGATTGTATGTGTGTGTGTGTGTGTGTGTGTGTGTGTGTGTGTGTGTGTGTGTGTGTGTGTGTGTGTGTGTGTGTGTGTATGTATGTGTGTGTGTGTGTGTGTGTGTGTGTGTGTGTGTGTGTGTGTGTAAAAGCAAATATCTTCCAAAACTAAGATTGGACATAGCACGGTGGAACAGGCTCACAGATGTCAAGGGGAATAAAAATGCGCTATGCGTAAAAGCATTAGCGGGGGATTCATGATAAGGACGCAAAAACATGGCACAAAACAGATTAGGAAAAAGACGCACAGGAGCCAATGGCGATAATCCTGTTATCTCGTTGGACGTAAAATGCCAATGTGAAGCATCCTCAGAGACCAATATGAACTGAACATGAACTAATGCTGCAGATATTCGGAACGAGGAGAGGTGGGCAAACAATGTTGGCAACCTTCGGTAAACATTGTTGTTCTTGACCTTAAGAGACATCCACGCCGTTTACCGCAATGTCACCGGCGGTCTCCGTACTCCGTTCATTGAGAGCCCACACACGCGCGCCCGCGCCGTCTTCTGTTTGACACCAGTTCGATTTCCCTCTCATGACATTGTTTCACCTTTGAGAATTCCCTATCAGTAATAACACCGGGTCGCTCTAATAGCCTACATGAGGCGTCATTGATAGATGATCTCTGTCAAGTTGAAGAGAGGAGAATTTGGTGCGTTATTCATTCAGGGTTTGGGATACTGGGTGCCAATGGAGACGCACACCAGTCGTCACCTTTTAACCAGAGCGCATTTAACATTTACGCACGACAGGAATGCGCGCGTGTATACACACACACACACACACACACACACACACACACACACACACACACACACACACACACACACACACATAGAGACAAACATCCACGGACAACCCCAAAATACGCCCACGCAACTAGAAAGATAAGACAGAAAGGAAGACAAGTAGACTTACAGGATGACCCTGGGCTCTGCGGGCTCCTCTGTGCGCCCCATTGAGATATTCCCGTTACTCCCGTTTTAACGGAATCCTCAAATGCCGTGGTCGCAGTCCACGTCTCTGCAAATGTACCAAAGGATCACATAGAGAATGAGGAGTATGGCAAAGATGAAGAGCGCTACTAGGATGGCCTTGGTCACCGGAGAGATGAGCGACTGCATGTCAGGAGCAGAGCCGGGCAGAGCGGCGTGGGGCTCCGCGTCTGTCCGTCCTCAGTCTGCTGCCTCTCCTGCTCTCCTCCTCTGCTCTCTGCCGTTCCGGTGGCAACTGTTGAGGACGTAGCCCGGGGCTTTGTCGTGCGCGAACACACACATTTAGAGCCCGACGCGCATGCACACGCACTCCAGTCCGCGACGTGAATATATACCGGCGATCCAGGCGCGCAACGCGTGGGGGCTTCCCTTGCTACAAGCGGCACAGTAGTGGGCTGTCTTTCCCCAGTTCCACTCTCTCTCCAGCTTCCTGTCGCACATCAGAGGAGACAGGCACAGTGGAGACCGAAGTGATAACACTCACGAGTCGTTCAAAGAGGGCTGCAATAAGAAAAGAAAAAAAACACTATCAAATGTAGGTGTTTAGATAAAAACCTGCAGAGACGTTTCTAGACACAGAATGGAGAAGTCCTAAATTGCGCGCCGAGCTGCTGCGCTTGTCGGCAAACAGGTTGATTAGTATTCCTCACGGCGTCGTATTCCCTATGTGTGTGTATAGCCGATGTGTGCGTGATGGCTGGGCATGGCAGGCTATCATTTTATCACATCCCATGTTGGCGTGTCAGTTGAAGGATTAATAGATAGGCTAATCTAGATGAGTATTACTTTAAAGCCGTATCCACTTGATGCGCGCTTTATTACGACTTTTTATGATTCTTATATAATCATAATTAGAGGGTTGGCAGCTTTACGCCTAGGTATCCTTTCAGAAAGAGCTTATTCGATAATGAAGAGCAAATGGTCTAAAAAAAATGTCCTACAACTCCTGTCAAGTGATAGTGATATCGCAGCTCTGTGAAGGCGACGAGAACGGTCGAAGTCTAATTGAAAAGGCTAGAATATATTTTTGAAATCATAAATATCAGACATGCAGTGGCACTTTTGTAACCCACGTGGTCGCAATCACCAGGTCAAATCAGGAAATCCGCACTGATTTGGCTGTTTGGCAATTAAATGAGCAGCCTAAACTACTCCATTCACAAAAAAACAAACACCCCATCATATCCAGTAGACATAACCGCACGAAGCACATTTTCCATTTAGCTTACAACCCACTAACAGGGTCACGCCTTTCCCCGCGTAGATACACTAATCATATTTAGACTGACAGAACACATAACCTGTGCTTCAACCGTGAGAATATTTTCTTTTTTTCAGAACGGTTAAAAAAAAAAAATAATAATAATAATTAGAACAAAGACCAGAGATGACTGCCAAACAAATGTGCAATCACGACATTATCAGTGAAGATCATTTCGAGTTGTAGAAGTAGGTCGCCACAGGAGCGTAATCAGCAGCGTGACGAGGAGCGCGCAGCGCGCAGCGCCACTTACACGCGTTGACCACTAGATGGCGACAGACACGTGCTCCGCTGCCTCCTTGAAATGTGATGGTGTATTTGAATATTCCGCACACCGTCGCTGCACTGTAGTCTTGCATAACAATCATGACGGCCAAACGGGTTTAAGACGCGCAGGTAAGAAGAAACAACGCGGCTTCAGTCGTTGACACATCACGCGCGCGCCACCGGGACGTATTGTTGTTGTTTTCGTCGTAGTGGCGAGCTAGCTCGTTAGCAAACGTTAGCTTCGGTAGCAGGCGGCTGAGGAAGCTGGAGGCGCTAGCGCCAACTAGCCCTGCTGAGTTTGGATGAAACGTGCGTTTTTTGTTGTTGTTTTTTGTTTTTTACGCCACGCGGCGTGTGTCGTGTTGAGAGCTGGAGTTTATTTGTTGAACACGGACACACGCGGACTGGACGCAGAGAGACCGCTCAATGTTTGCAAAGCGAGTCGCTAGCCTGCTTCGCTAACTAGCTTCGAGCAGGCCGCGAAAGGTTTGTTCGTCAAGTCGGCGCAAGTAAAAAAAAGTCACTTCCGGGTTTTCCCTTTCAAAGTAAAAGAGTTCAGCTCAGCGTTTGTCGCCGGCTGTGATCTACTTCGCCGATGTTTGTGTTTTAGCGAGCACGTGTTTCGAGGGTCGCAGCGTGTTGATCACGAGTGTGAATGTTTTAGCGTTTGTCCCCGTTTTTCTTTTTTTTTTCTTTTACTTTGAAGTCAGCTGCGAGTCTCTTCCTGCCACCTTGTTTTTTTTTTTTTTTTTTTTTTTTTTTTCCTTCAACACTTGTTTTAAATGCAGGTTTTGACAAACGCGGCTAGCTCGCGTGCTAAGCAAGCGACTCCCCACCACTTAACCCTGAAGTGACACAAGTGAGTGTGTTTACAAAACGGGACGATGTGCGGGGTTTGTTTGTTTTGTTTGTTTTAAACCGTGTTAGATATTTACCCCCCCCCCCCCCCTGCTGTCTCCCGGGTCAGTCCCGGGTCAGTCTGTGTTAGCTACAGTGTTCAAACTCGTGAACCGAGGCTGCTACGCTGAGTTAGCTTCATCGCGTTGAGCTCCAGTGATCGCTCAACGTTGCTTATCTGGCTGAAGAGGACTTTTTACATCCACATCACTCAAGTAAAGGCAACACGGGTGCAATATTTCGGTTGAAATGTGCAACACTCGCTGCTTTTGTAACTTTACTCTGCGATAGTGAAAATATCCTGCGTGACAATATCACCCGTTTCTGAAACTAATATACTTTTACAGCCTGGTTTTAAATAGTAGGTTCAGGGGAGAAAAAAAAACAAAACAAAACAAAAAATCTCAAGTTTCCTGAGTTCGCCGGTGTTGCTTGCGATTCCCTTTCCACTTTGCACAGTCCCATTTTGTAAGATAAGATGACAGAAACAACAGCTGATCCAGTTACAAAAGTTGACACTTTACTGTGATGAGCTGTTGTTTGGGCCATAAGTGTTGATCATAATGTCTGAACGGCTTTGGTAAGCTAAGGAAAGTCATGTCTAAGAGCTTAGGTAATTCAATGTGAACAATTAGTATAATACATAATTATAACCCCCAAAAAAACCCAGAAAGTGTGTTAAAACCCACCTTAAATGATTGTGGAAGGTCTTTCCAGCCAGATCAGAGCCGGTTTTGTTGACTTATTTTTTTTGCCAGGGTTCAGTACCAACATGGGTATCCATTTCTTAAGGCTTAGTGGTCCAAGGTATTGAAATCAATTAAAAAAAAAATAATAAAGTAATTGTCACAATTTGAACAAGAACATCAATTTATGGCTTATAGGAAACTCAAAAATGTAAGTTTACCTTTCTAGTTATACGTTAGAAATCTGCACCTTCACGTGATCGACCACAGTGGACATGCTGTTGTGTTTTGGACATGTTTTATTCTTGATGTTTTTGTGGTTGTGAAGAATTTGATATCCTCCTTCCCATAATTGCTTATGGAATGAGTTTGTTTGACATTTGGCTTGGTTACACTGTCCAGTTGTCTCTCCGTTCCCTTGTTATTTCAGACTAGAGCTACTCTATGTAAGATGAACACTGAGGACAAGTTGGACGGTTTGCTGCTGAAGTGCAGCAGCGGAGGAATAGACGGAGGAGGGCGAGTCGGCCTGGGAAGCGGAGGAGGAGGACTCGTGGTGATGACCCTCGGGGAACGGTCGCTGGCGAACCACCCTCTGTTGGCGGAGGACGATGATGACGAGGATGACGACGAGGACTTGACGGGGAGCTCGCTGGTTACTCACGACCTGGTGCCCCCAGAGCAGCTGATGATGCAGGAGGAGATGACAAAGAATGGTGGAGCAGGACAAGAGGAGGGAGGAGGCGAGGTGGGAGTGCATTTCCCCCTAAAACTCACCAATAAGTTGCCCTGCTTGCTTCATATGCCAGTGAGTTCATGCTGATTAAGTAGTGGTTCAGGTTATGATACTGTATTTAAAGTGTCCACTCGAAGCAATGTCTGTCAAAGGCTGTGATCAACTATTGGCACTCTTGTCCCGAATAACAACCGTTGACAGTTATAAACTGCCTTAAAGCAAGTTTGCAAAATATTTTTAAAATAATGTGAAAGAAGTTTTAAGTAACATTGACTAAATATTTTTCAAAAGATATTCAGTATCTGCGGATACAGAGTGCCAATAAGATACTTGTAATTTCCTAGATAATACAGATGAACAGTGTGCCATTCAAGTTCAATAAAAAATAAAATGAAGGTACATAATGCATTAAGAAAAAATGTGCCTGCATCCAAGCTTTTCCTTCATGTTTTTAATTTAGTTATCTTTTTACAAAATAACCAAGTAAACAAAAGTAATTTTTACCACAGTTCACACTTAATGAGGTTAACAAAATAACCAAGTAAAACAACAAAAATGTGTCTTTATAATTAGCTCTTATTAATTTGACTTCGTGCTGCATATAAGAAGAAGTAAGAACATACTGCAAATGACTATTATAATCACAATTCCACTTTGTTTTGGTGAAATAGTTAAACTTTTACATTCACAGTCACAACAAATTAAAATCACAATTTCACTTGTTCCACTGTATTTAGTTGAGTGTTTAGTTTTTAGGTTCTGTATCAAGTTAGTAATATTGAACGCAGCTCTGTTACTCTGCCTCGCAAAATGCAGACATTAGAAGTGGCTGTTCTGTTCCTTTCTTTTTTGTTTTCAAAATATTTCCACACCGCAAACATTTAAGCTGCATGTATGTGACATGCCAGCTACACTTACATTTTGCTAAAAATTGTGCACTCGGTTTATGACACCCGTGTAACAGCTGAGAGTAAAAAAAAAAAAAAAAAAAAAAAAAAGAATCCTGCAGGAGCCCATAAACTGGGGCAGACATCAGCCAAAATGTTCTCTTCTGCTCCACTAAAGTATAAAGATAATGCAAATGAGAACTTTAAAAGGCTAATTTCTATTCCAAGTATAAACATTGAGGATAATCTGAACTAATCCACAGGATCAGGCTTCATCCCATTTAGGAACTTTAAGAACTTGAATCCTATTTTCATTTTTTTTTTCCGTCCGTAATTGTTACAGATATTTTATTTACTGAATCTTGGAAAGTGCCTGCATAAATTTTAAAAAGTCAATTGGAGGATCTGCAAACACTGTCTCCAGCCAGCTGGCAGTTGCCGTGTTTCAGCTTTTCCTAATTTTTCAAGTACCTGAGGCTTCCCTGCAGCCTGCCAGGTGCCCTTACATTGGTTGATTATCCTCTGCTTGCCCAGTTGCACCTGCCTGACCTGGATAAACCGTTGGCCGGCCGGGTGGCCCTCAAAGTAGGTCATGTGCCATATTAAATGTCTTGACTATCTATGGTGCTACTTTTACAGTTGAGCATCAAGCAGGAACTGAAGCTGTCTGAGACAGCGGCCCATATAAAGAAGGACAAAAAAGCAATTAAGGATCTGATGGTGTGTCCAAAGAAGAAAAAAAGGAAGCAGCGCTCACCAGCAAAGGTGCAAGTCCAATTTATCTCGGCAATCTTTGTTTTCTTAAAAGGCCCGCGAGTCTTTCAGAGTGACTCGTGAAAATGAAGCTAATACTTTGTTCTTTTTGCTGGTGTAGATTCTCAGCATTAATGATGATGGATCGTTGGGCACACCAAACCCCAAGTGTCACGTCTGTGTGCACTGTAATGCTGCATTCAGGACAAACTACCATCTACAGAGGCATGTCTTCATTCACACTGGTATGAATCCCTCATGTTTTGAAATACTATTATATGAGATTGTTTCTTTGAAATTTACAGTGGAGTATCTTTCAGTATCTGTATTGTTATTTAAATACCGATTTTTATTTTTGCTTTTCCAAACTCTAGGTGAGAAGCCATTTCAGTGCAGCCAGTGTGACATGCGCTTTATTCAGAAATATCTTCTCCAGAGACACGAGAAGATCCACACTGGTGGGTGAAGAATCAATGCAACCGGTATTCACAAGGATTTTGTTTGTCTTTTTGGTCCAAAGTGAGTAATTGTTTAATTTTTTTTTCCTTGTCTTTTTTCCTCAGGTGAAAAGCCGTTTCGCTGTGATGAGTGCGGGATGAGGTTCATCCAGAAGTATCACATGGAGAGACACAAGAGGACTCACAGTGGAGAGAAGCCCTACCAATGTGACTACTGTCACCAGGTATGCTGCTCACGTTTGCTTGATAATTTGTGCAAACAAAACAGTTGAATTTGGTCATAGATCAGTTGTTAAGAGCGTATTCAAACCTGTTCAATTCATTTGATCTGGACTGAGGAGACAAAATCATACATGGTTGCATTTTAGCTCTGGAACATTTTATAGTCACACTGACTTTATACAACCAAATTATGTCAGTATGACAGGAAGTCATACGGACTGACAGTTAAATCACTGTTGTGGCGGAGTCATCCTGTATCATCAGGACGCACGTGGGAAAATCAAATCTCAGCGACCGACCGACCGACGTTCTTCACTTTGATGGTTCTTATGTGCGTATTTATGTACACTGGTGGCATAAAGAGCCCCAAGAACAGAAACAGGATGAAAAGGAGACTCTCGTTGTACAGAAATCTACTGGGATGATTACTGTGGAAATGGGGTTGTAATTGATGTAATGTACAGAAGATACAAAGATATTTACTTTGTTTATACAGATGAGATCACTTACTGAGCACTTCACCAACACCAGAAGAATGCATTGTTAACTACGAACTACACCAGAATTTGCTTGAAAATGGGCCAAGACCATATTTTCAAAGAGTCTCGGCCCGCTTGTCTGGTCTGTTCAGTCATCACCTTTGTCCTCTGACCAAATGGACTGAGTTTGTTTGAACCGGAACAAACACATTTGGTGTGAAGCCACCGTAAGACGGCGCTGATTAATGCTCATGTCTTTATATTTGTAGAACTCACAGATCGGACATTGATAGTGAACAGGGAAGCTTAAGACGATTAACTTAAATACTGACCGATGTCAAAGTAGTTAAGATAATGTTTACATCGACTGCAATAAAGAAAAGAGTCAGTTATAAAACAAGGCTGAAGTCATCCAGTGGCTGCTGCATCACTACTATCACGATAAGTATGTCATTTCTATGAAAACATCTCAGTAATATTGAAAGAATTGAATAAATGGAAAGCAGAAAGTGTTTGACTTGAACTGCCCTCCTAAATGTTCTCTACTGTACCGTGTCTGTTTCCTGCAGCAGTAAGATGTATGTATTGTGTCCTTTGTCCACAGTACTTCTCCAGAACAGACCGGGTTTTAAAGCACAGACGAATGTGTCACGAGAACAGGGAGAGGAAGACTAACAAGTCTGCTGGTAAAGTCGGACCTCTGCGTGAAGCAGATTCTTTAGGGCCCCCCTTTCTTGCCAAAGAGTGTTCACTGCCCAAGAAAAAGCGCCAGAAGTGTGCAGAGAAGAGTTCAGGCGCTCCCACGACTGCCCAGACGGAGGGGCACACTTTTGCTGTCGTAGAAACGGAAGAGAAAGAGGAGCAGAGACCGAATAAAATCGAACGTCTAGCTCTCTATGCTGTGTCCTCCAAAGTCAAACACGAGTATGTTATCGCTGACTACTCTGTGGACCTTCCTGAAGAAACGGGTAACCAACACCAGGAGGAAGAGGAGTCACCCGAAGAGACGACGCCTCCTAAACTAGTCCTGAAGAAAGTCCCCAAGAGGAGTCTTAAACAGTCCAGTGAGCCAACCCCTCCCATCTTGTCCACTCTGTCCTCCTTTGAGGAGAACAGTAAGGTCACGCAGTACACCTTTGAAATCGTGGACAAGCAGGGCCTTCTAGACGTAGAAGGCAACACTGAACTCGAGACAGTCGAGACTCTTCAAGGAGGGCCAACAAAACCAGCAGCCAGCAGCACAAACTACGACGACGCCATGCAATTTCTCAAGAAGAAACGTTACCTTCAAGCCGCCATGGCCAACAACAGTCGGGATTATGGCCTGAACACGAGCAGCATTTCCTCCCAGCCGCCTGTTACACAAACTGTGGTGTCTGCCGTCATCGACGAGACTGTTCCTGCCACCATTCTGGAGCCCCAGCCAATCAACGCAGAGATTAAGACGAGTCACGACAAGAATGTTTTGCCCGACGAGGTTCTTCAGACACTGTTGGACCATTACTCCAACAAAGCTAACGGGCAAGCTGACATTTCTTTTAGCGTGGCCGACACAGAGGTTACCTCAAGTATATCTATTAATTCCTCCGATGTTTCAGACAGCAGCCCCGTGGAGAGCCTCGGCGCGTCGAGTGCACAGGTTCAGCCACCTACTGAGAAAGTGAGTCTCCTGCAAGAATACTCCAAATTTCTCCAGCAAGCTCTGGAGAGGACGAGTCAGAACGACAGCTACCTGACCAGCCAGAGCCTTAGCTTGGTCTCCGAAAACCCCACATTAGCTGGACAGCCTCTGTTCTCCACAGAGAAACAGTTTCCTTCCCCCAGCAGGTTCAAATCAGGGATGAGCTCTCCGCTAAGGTCCACTTTAGAGAAACCTCACTTCGGATTGCTGGTTGGGGACTCCCAGCACTCGTTTTCCTTTTCAGGTGATGAAACCACCCCTCCCTCTGCAGTGTCCCCAGCTGAGGAGGACTTCCTGGAGCAGGTCTCGCCCTCCAAAAAGACGGACTCCTCGCAAGGGTTACTGCAAACTTTTCAAATAAGCTCCTTTGATCAGAACTTTAAATCTCATTTCCAGACATCGAGATCTGCATCCTCGTCACAGTTCACCGTTGCCAACGGACAAGTAAGTGTTCGAGGACACAGCACAGACTTCTCAGAGTTCCCTTTAGTTAGAGTCACTGAGACCAGGTCTCAACTGAACTCCTCCCCTGATGTTTCAACCAGCGAATCATTTGGCTGAAGGAAAAGAGGAGGGGGAATCATTTCTGTTAATAATTTCAGCGGCACTTTATCTCATCTCTCCTGTTTTGCCAAAACAAGTCCCATCACAATTACGCGCTCTTTCTTAAAGTAGTTTTTCAGAGAAGATATTCGTGTTTCTTTTGTGTTTTTTTTTTTCTTATCACTTTAAACTAATGGAATTAATTAACAATTTATAAAATTATACTATAATTAGCATTTCCCCTCTGAAAAATATTATCCTCTCCAGAATGTACATTTAAGAGATTAAGCGACCAAAGGGTAACGCAAGAGATTAATTAATATGCTCTCATACCATCGGCACGGAGTTTATTTTTGATGTTGGTGTCAATCAGTTTGCCCTGCACACAAAAAACGATCAAGTCACTCTGTTGCTGCTTGATGCAATATTTCCACTTATTAAAATGTAGGCTGTATTTATGTATGCCTTTTTGTTCTTGCTGTAGCTACCTCCCCTCGCCGTTAATCTGATAAAACAACACAAGTTGTATTCGGCGGTAGAACCTTTTTAGTCCAGCTGTTAAATCATCCACTGAAATGACAGTGGATAGAGCATCGTAACTCAACAACACATCCTTCACTTTACGTTGAAGTCACTTTATTCTTACCTGAAATGGGTATTTCCACGGGGTGTGTGTACCGAGTAGTACAGGAAAGATCTGACTGATTCATTTTCCATTCACAGATTGGGTCTGATTTGGTGGGTGTGATGGCCAAAAATAATATCTAAATTGTGGATGTATTCCCCCGGTGGCTGGATTTCTTGGCACTGATTTTTTACAAACGTGACTCTAGTGCAAGATGGGCTGTTAAATCTAACATGTAAAAAGTTTTCGTCTCCCCCCAATAAGAGATTTGGGCCTCTTGTAGCTGCACACATGTAATGGTTGCAGGATAAATCTTCTTTTCTTTTATGTGATTTGTAGCTAAATGAATTAACAGGATTGTGCTTAGTGTTTGCACAATTTGCACATTCTTCACTACAGGGAATGTAGTATGTACCCTCACGGCTAAGGAATTTACCTAAAGGCCACTTTTTGTTAAAAATGAAATATGTGAGGCAAACCACTTATAATGAAAAACTTTGTCAGATTTGGTTTATTTGAAATTACAAATCATGCTCTTTGCTTTTGTCAGTTAAAAGGCTGCTGCTCATGTAGCTGCAGTTTTAAAGTACTTTGTTGTTCATAACACAGGTTTTGGGGGGGGAACAACAATGGGATGAGGTCCCTTGTATTCACTGAAGTTGTTTTTTTTGTGGGTTTTTTTGAATATATTAAGAAATATACAGCACGTGGGGAAAAAAAAAAAGAGGTGTTTGGTTTAGCAATTTCATTCATTTTGCATCTGTGCCTTTCTGGAATTTTTTTTTTTTTTTTTTTTGTATTTTTTTTTTTTTTTTATTCCAGAATTTCCTTCACTCATTCCTGCATATGTATTTCTTTTTACTCAGTCCAACTCTTGCACAATAAGCTATCAACTTATTCACCCTGTAATATGTTGAAATGTGGGAGCTTTATTTAATTTTGCCTTTCATATTTAAATTTTTTTTTTTTTATTTTATTTTTTTTTTTTTTAGCAAGATATATCAACAAGTTTAACTGTCAGCCTGTTTATCCGTGGCTGGGTGGAAACGGCACGTCACCGACCGCAGCAGTACGAGTACAGATCTATGTCCGGGCCTTGTTGAAACCATGCAGTTTTAAACACGCGAGCGACGACGATCGAGGCCTCTTCTGTACTCCCTCACACTGTTGATTGTTTCCCATGTGTTCATGTGTACGTGACGTCTTAGGTGCTAATGTGTTAAACACTGTTTTAATCTGCGCCATCCAGCTTTTGGTTCTAAACCGATCTTGAGCTCCCTCTTGTTACGACTCCACTGACAATCAGGGACAGACAGCACCGCATTAAATCATCAAACACTCTATTCCTCCTCGTCAATCATTCCCTCTAGAATGTATAGAAATAACCTGCTGTAAATACCTTGTATATTTTTTATGTTCCGAGAAGTACTGTTAGATCTTTGTCGAGAGAGAGAGACGAGGCGTGTGTGCAAGAGACACTTTTTGTCAGCGGAAGGCATGTTAATTTGTTTGCAAGCATTTATTAGATTCAGCAGTGAAACGCTCACCTCCCGACAACATGTGGCTTTCTGAGGATTGTATATATCTCACCACTGTTGTCAGAGGAAAAATTGGCACATTTACCAAAAATATTTAAAGTGGACTTTGCTGTATAAAACTGGATCATGAAAGTCCCTCACCACCAGAAAATGTTGATGACTCGACATTTTCCGGATCAAATATTTAACCTCAGCAGCTATTGAGCAGCTCGACTTAATGTCAATTCAAATAGATTTTGGGTGGAATATGACCTAAAGATAATTAGTTATGTGGGGGGGGGGAGGCGATATTCCACGAGCTGCCCATTTCATTGTAAGCAATCTTTAAAAGCACAGTGCAGACGCGTAATTCTGCTTTTGCAAATGGTCTCCTGTTAAATTCCTCTTAGGAGAATTTCAAATTCAGTGAAGCATTCACAATGTAAAACCGTTAGAGATTCATTAACTTCACAAGCAGTACCATTATTTCCTTTTAATTAATAATGTCAGTAACCTGGCCATAAGTGTCCTTGTATAAGCTAGAGAAAAAAAAAAAAAAATTTGTTTTGTGTAAAAAGATCTGAATTCTGAATTTTTTGATAAAAACTATTTTTGAAACATGTCATTTAAGCCACTGATATGTACAGTATACCGTATGCAGTCACTCTTGCTACCCTCATTTATCTCTGCACAAGTCATGTGTGTCAAGATCATTCTAGTACAGATGGGAGTCTGAACTTTGGCATTTTCATACTCAGAATTCAGAATTTGAGGAGGAAGCCCCCCTCCCCCCCCCCACACACACACCTGCTTCATTATGAGGTTGGTCTGATGTTAGACAGGTTTGTTTGCATGGTCTCTGACTTGTTGGGTCGAGTGATCTTGTTTTATGAATAATGTGCAGCTTTAATTGTAGCTGATTAATTTCAGTCAAGTAACCCATATGATTAGATTTTTTGCAATATATTATGATTTGTAAGCAATCTGATTAAATCGTTGTTTTGATTGTTGTCTGTCATGTCCTTATAAATAAAACAATTCACAGTATGTGACTTTGAATTGTTTTTGATATGCAAAGGCTGACCAGCTGCTTGTGTCATTTACTCTACATTTTATTGATTCCGAAGCAAAAAAGTAAAACAAAATACAGCGATATAGAAAGATTTGGTTGAATTTGTTGTTTTCTGCTGTGTTTAGAAGAGTTCCTCAGCAAAAAGTCAAACTGCAGGGCTGCAACAAACTATTGTCATACTTTCATAGAATTTGTAACCCTCCTTTTTCAGCCCAATTGCTCGTGGTACAGGGTGACAGCTGACTATTCCAAACCCAAAGACATCTTTAGAGAACCGTCAAGGAACACCCCCCCCCCCCCCATCCCCCGAAGGTTCTTGAAGGTTACAGTTTTTGCAACCTTGGAAAAGAAGTTCGAGGAACCTTCTCTACAGCCCAATTCAGATAAAAGATTCGCAATGAGACGAAACTGTTTGAGAACGTTGCAGGGTAAAGTCGCAGCAATGTGAATTGGACCTTCGTGTTGAGATGACTGCCTCTCGTCTTTATCTGAAGTGCCCTTAAAGGCTATTTTTGTGGAACATTTAGAGAACCCTTCCTAATATTATTCAATTTTTTTTCCACGAGATATTTATATTCTGTTTTGTTGGGTGGAATAATAGATTGGTTGACAGGCAGACATAATGCAGGCCTGTTCTGAAGTTGCAAACCTGTCCTTTTCCATCATAAAATCCAAACATGTTTCAGAAAATAACTCCACAAAGAAAAAGATAAAGGTATTCAAGTAGTACGTGCATTTTCAGCTTTAATCATTAGTCAACCTTACCCACCACAGGGCTTGCCAAAACCAACACAGGATCCTTGTGCAAATACTGCAATGTAACAACACATCCTGGAAAGGTAACCCAGTGACAGCACATCAGAGTTTCCTGTTGGCAGGCAGCTGACGTTTTCTTAAAACACGCTGTCATAAACTGCCTGTATTCATCAGAGGAATAATTAACTAATTTGTCATTGGATTTGTCACTTTTTTTCTTTTCTTTTATTCCTCAGAAGCACGGAATAATATGGGATTGTGAAAGGTAAGGTTTAGATAGCTTAAATTTGGCTGAGAAGCTGCACGAATGGAAACAACGTCACACACCAAACTCCATTCAAAAATGGATCAATTTAAGATCTATCGGAATGCACAGGTGTGCCTCAAAATGGCACATAAAGCAACTAACTTATTTTGACAAAACTTGTAACTATTTTTGTTTGACTTTCCTGTCAGAAATTATTATTTTTTTATTTTTTATTTTTTAGGAAACTGGTTAATTTAAGAGTAAAGAAAATCACAATATGCCCTGGAGCACATTTTACTTTTGTCAAGTTTGCTCAATGGGTTTGGCTTCAACGGTCTTTCCAATATTTTTAAACAACCACAGCTGCAAAACAGTTGATTTTTGCCCAAGTAGATTTTGAAATTGTGACGCAAATAAACGCCATTTGTCGTTCTGTGGACAGGCTGCAGTGTCAACAGCACATCCAGCTGTGTCCGGGTGTCCTCATGCTGTACCTGTTTAACCAGCAGCACCAGTTGCGATCCTGTCAGTTTTCAAGACGAACTCACCTCACACCCTCAACTTGGTCCCTTATTAATCTTTTTTTTTTATTATTTTATTTTTTTTAAACACAACTGTTTATACCTGCAGGTTGCGATGGAAACCCTGCCAGTCGGCTGGGCTACGCACACCTGTGACCAGGAGGAGGCTGGGGCAGAACTGATGAAGGAGGGATCAGCTGACACTAAAACACATGTCCATGATCTGTTCCACGAAGATGCACAGGTAAGATGTTTACCACATAAGCGCCAATATTTTTTCAGACTAATCAGGACATACTGTCATTTACATAAGAATATGTATTTGTCATTTTTGAAGACTGACATTAAACGTCAGAGTTGCTCAAACATCAATGATAACGCTGATCTTTTGAAAATGAACGAAACATATTTTGTGCTTTTGTATTTGGGGTTTTCAGCAGTCCAGTCAGCCATGGTGGAGGATCCAGCTGTTTGTTTGGGAGCCGGTGCTTTTCGGTACCTGGGACGGCGTCTTCACCACCTGCATGATCAACATCTTTGGTGTGGTTCTTTTCCTCCGCACCGGCTTCCTGGTGGTTAGTAGAGACTCTGTATATATTACTGTAGCCTGTGCATCATAACCAATTGCCAAGCCATGTCCAGTCAGAGGCACCGCAGGGAGGCCAAAGATATACAGGAATGCACAAAGTGACAAACCTGACAAAACCTTGGTGTTTGGTGTTAAGACGAGAGTAGTGATGAATTTTTCCTGAGCTTGACTGGAGTACAGTTAAGCATAACAATTTATTTTACCCATCCTGTCAACACAACAACACACCATGGCATTACAGTGCAGACTGTGTTACAGCGACTCCGTGGTCGACACTGCAATGAGGACAGTGTAAATTTACTCATGATTTTGGGTGAGATGACACTTTGGTGCTTCATATACGAGGTGAGTAAACATCGGTGCATGGCTGATTATATAAGTGGACCGATGGTTTGAACAGAATTGAAGGATTACTTCTTGTGTTTATTTCCACTTACTTGATAGTACCTCGTCGCGTGTTTGGTAATGGTGTGGGGTTTACGTTTTTCTGTTCAGTTCCAGTGAGGCTTTTTATTTTTAGCCTTGTTAACCCTGATAGTTTGTCCTAAGCACTACAATAGGAATGTGTGACTGTGAGACACAGATACAAAGTCCCTGGGATTGTTACTGCTGCATCTGTTTTGAGGTTAGTTTGACATAGTTTGTCAGGTTTTCCTATCTGGAATGAGATGCATCTCATCAGAAAATACTTGCTTGTTTTTATGGGATAGGATACCTTTTTTTTTTTTTTTTTTTTAGCTAAGCACATGTTTCCCTGTGTCGATGAGGCTGATTTCAGCAGACAGTCTAACACCCTTGTGCATCATACCCTGTCTGTAGTTTTTATTTGACAGATAGCTGTTGAGGGATATTTGGCAATGAGAGGAGGGAGCATAAATTTTCCTCGGCCACACGCAAACTGGGGACACTGTGATTCATGTTTGGCCCCTTAACCCCCTAAGGATTCCCCACCATCCTTAGTTTTCCTTCACACCAAGGCTAAAATTAGTTGTCACTTGTCACTAAGTTGTAGTTGGAGAACAGTAAAGCTTCTCGTATAAATAGGAATTTTAAAGCAGCACATAGTAGCACTTCTTAGTTTTTATCCAGTTTGTGCATTTTAAACACAATGCTATTGACAATACCAACAAAAGCGTGAGGTCCAACCAAGATACGGACTATTTCCCCAAAAGATGAATTCAATGTCGACAATGAGTGTGCAGGTTAAGAAAAAAAAATACGAGACTTAAAAATAGAAAAACAACTATTGGAGAGAAATGTGATGCTTTCGCAGGTATTTAGTGAATTCTATACAAACAATTCAGCATGTACAGTGTAGCAATTAAAGGTGTGCAGACACGTGTAGTCCAAGCTGTACATCCATCAAATCCATTCAGTTTACAGCTACAGATGTAAATATATGCGCAGTAATGAGTCTTTATGTCATAATGTCTCCTGACGTGATTTAGGGGAACACGGGAGTGCTGCTCGGGATGTTCCTCGTCTCCATGGTCGTGTTGGTTGCTTTGGTGACGGTGATGTCGGGGATCGGACTGTGTGAGCACTGTGGTGTTAGGGGTGGAGGAATCTACTCCATGATCTCCACCGTCCTCGGCGGCAGGGTGGGGGGCACTGTAGGCCTCCTTTATGTTTTTGGACAGGTGAGCAACAGGATGTAGACTTTCAGCTAGACAAGTCTGATATGAATATTTTTTGGTTGGATTTTTTTTTTTTCCCCCTTTTATAACATAACTGAAATATTTTATACAAATGCGCACATTTTAATTTCCATCTTCCTCCTTTCTCGTGTCTCTTTTCATGCCGTCTCTTATCTTGTAGTGTGTGGCTGGAGCCATGTACATCACAGGCTTCTCTGAGTCAGTGGCGGAGCTGCTGGGGCTGCAGAGTCAGTGGGCAGTACGCTGCATGTCAGCCGCAGTGCTGCTGGCTCTGCTTGGAATCAACCTGGCAGGCGTCAAGTGGATTGTCAGACTCCAGCTGCTGCTGCTGGCTGTGTTGGCCGTCTCCACTCTGGACTTTGTCATTGGCACCTTCACACACCTTGACCCAGGTAGGGCTGAGGTCAGTGGTGTAGATTTAAGGGGGAAAGGTATTGTAGGAAGGGTTAAATCATTGCAGATGTTGTTTTATCTGTCCAGTACGCTTTATAGGATTTTTAAAAATCAAAAAATAATCCTTAAATCAATCAGTGTTTAGACTCTGAAGCTGCATTTAGACTAATTGCAGTTATTTAGACATATAGTTTATATTTCCAGGAAATTTCAGCAATACAGCCCAACCATTGAGAATACTTTTAAAATAAGACAAATAATCCAGACCCCAGTTACCGTATCAAAGAAAAGGAAGCATAACAGAAGATTATTTAAATGAGTTAGTCTCCCAAGTAAACTCAATTAAAGTACCTGCAGCTAATGGTGTTTAAACTGGCTGGAGAGCTACAAGTCAGAGGCAGTGCTGTGGTTGTGTCAGATAGGTTTTCAGACTGTGCTTGCATATTGACGCATTTCTTCATTAATTGATGAATTGTCTTTAATTGAGTCTTTAAAGCTACTTAAGGATGCCAACGTTTTGATCGGTAGCATCTGTTGTAAATGAGTTAATGAGTTTGGAGCAGCGGTACTTGAAAGGTGCCATTTATGAAAGTATTTACTGTCATGACTGGCCTGTCATATCACTAACTAATGAGACATGTATGAAAAGAAACCGTTCATGTTGCAAATGATAGTTTATCAGTTAGATTAAACTGGGCTCCACTGTTACAAGTTTCCACAGTACTGTTTGCATTTGATAAAACTGCATTAAATGTACTGTTCTTGTGTGGGATGGGGTGTGAAATTTATCAGTTTTGGAAGCTGAAAAGAGGTGTCATGACAGACAAAGTTTGGGAACCTCTGAACTTTTGACTTGACCAGAGTTGTTAATGTGTATGGCCTGTTCAGGCCAGTAGGTGTTGCTGTCGTATCACTTATTTTATCAGTCTGGTATCCTGCTGAGACTGGTTTGACTGTTAACCAGTTTTTCTCCAGTGAAAGATGAGAAAATGCTCTTTTCCTTCTGTTGTACTTTAAGCTAAGTTTGAGACTGGTGCTGTATTTATTGAGATTTTTCTTTTTGTATGTGTGTGTGTGTGTGTGGTGAGGAAATGTTGTTCTTTTTGAGGAGATTATATTCTTTTGTTGGCCTTCAGGAAGTCCTTCCCCACATTTCCTGTTCTCAGTGATTATCTACTTCCTGTTCAGTGGGAAGAGAAAAGTGGTCCAGAAGTCAAGCCAGTCTGTCAATAACACATTTCAGAAACAAGAATGCTCACTGTACTTTACATAAAAACAAACAGGCAATAAAACACACAAATACATACATATATCCCTGCTTTTACCCAAACTGCTAGAAAGAATCAGGCCACCTGCCCAATGGTAGGCTAGATTTTTTGTTTGTGCAAGATTTAGCTGTGTTATTCAGGTACCCCTGTTCCACTAAAGCCAGGCCTTCATCCTGACCTTGACTTTTACTGCTCCACCCCTCCCGACTTCCAGTCTGCTGTATAGCGCAGTTGGTTGAGGCCAGTCTGCCGTCCTGACAAACTGTGGGAGAACCAGCCATAATGGCTACTCCAGGTTTTTCCAATTAGGAGCTGCTATGTGTGTATTGTGGTGACCTCATGGTTGGCAGAGGACCAGCAGGTCCCGTAGCTGAAACAGCCCAGATGAGCCTGAACTCATTGAACGCTGAGGCACATCCTGGAGGAAAAGTAGCCGCCGCCAAAAATCATGTGGTTTGATAACGTGTCCCCCGTGTACACTTGGCAATGCTATCGCTGTGGTTTCACACAACATTGTCCATCACTGCCATAGCTATGGCATGTCTCGTCAGCCAAGTAATGTACTCTTTCAAAACCTTAATTACATATGGGCTTGTCAGCATGTTTGGCAAATATGGGTTTTTAATACAGTGTTGACTTTGGCTACTTCCCACCTCTCTTATGATCAAAGAGGGTCAAATTCAGAGCTCAACGATGAGTCATTGGGCAGAAAATTACCATCCTTGGTTTTAGCGCCTCTGTAGTTTTAGCAACTTGTATTCCCAACAACAACAACAACAACAAAAAATGGATGGGCATTACTGAATCTATGAGATTTTTTCAGTTGGCCTTTTTTTTGGCAGATAATTTGAGTTAACCTTCTACACCTCCCATGTGATGCCATTCATGAGAACAGTGACCGACTGATGACTCTAAGGTGACATCACGAGAAGATGAATTTCGGGGGATTATTTTCTGCGTATATTAACTCTTAGTCATTTCCCCAGCCACATGCACCTGTTGAGAGGGTGGACTGTGACAAGTCCTTCCTGCAGCACCATAAGAGGTGGAGGCAAAGCTGAAAAATTGAATGACTGCAACGTGAAAGACAGCTCAGAATCGGTGTTTTGTCATCTCTGATGGGAGGAGAAGCCACATACGCTTTTTAAGTGTAGTCAATTAATCAGTGTGGTCGGTAACGCTGACAATGTATTGTCTTTGCGACCAAACAGTTTAACCACAAACTGTTGTGATTGTGGTGCAGAGATGAATTACAATCTGCAACGCCTCACCCTCTCTTTAGTCAAAGCTTATTCCCCACAGAACGGGAAGCCGTAATGAGCTCCTTCGGTCTGGGGTTTAGGGTGTTAACCAGACTCACCCACATTTTTGGAAAATGACAAAGGGAGATGGCCGGAACTGAGATCAGAAGCCTCATGCTCCTCCAGAGACCGACACATCATCTCTCGCTGTGATCCTCTCTGTAATATATAGTTTTCAATCATCGCAGTGGGACCTGCCCCACCTCTGTAAAATCACAGCCTGCCCTGCACTCCATGTGCAGCAGTTTATACTGGTTAGTGTGGGAGAGTGAGAGGTCAGTCAGACAGAGGGAGAGGCCTCAGATGCTCATGTAATCCGACTACACATTCCAGTGTGTATCAGAGGAATGCCGAGCTCAGAAAGCAGCCCCACTCTGCCTATACACTTGCTTTTCAACAAATAGGCAAACTAGAACGCTCGCCATGCAGCTTTGTCAAAAACCTGGATGATCCGTAGGCTTATAAAGCAAAGTCATGATTTCATGAAGGGATCACCAGAGTCTTTAAACTTCATCCTCTGGACCCCATTGATATCTGCACCACATTTCATGGCAATCCATCCAATAGTTGTGAAGTCGTGGCCCTAAAAGTATGTCAGCCTGCTAGTGGTGTGAGAAACAGTCAGAGGATCATCAGTCAAGTCAGAGGGAATTTGTGTTACATAGGACATCATATTTTGGGGCTCAGCACTGCTCCGTCACACTGTTGGCACCAGATATGTAATTTCACAAAATGGAGCTGCACCACGAACATGGGTCAAATTCAATACTGGCCCTGTGCTATGGTCCTGATTGACAAAAACAGTTTGAAAAATCAAAAATAGGACCAGCACCCCATTTCACACGATTATCTATTGCGAAATTGTAGATACATTTATCAGTTCTATAGTTCAATTTCTCCCAAGCTGATGCATGAAACGAAAGTATGCAATTCCTTTTGATGAGTTAAAGGTGCCAAATGTAACATGAGACGATCTCATGTTTCAAGCTGCAGCTTGCATTTGGCAAACATCATGAGACGGGCACCAGGCAAAGCAAACCTTTGTCCTTTGGCACCAGACCTCCAGGTTTATGTCCGTTAGTAATGGAATTTGATTACTTTCAGATTAGTTTGGGATTTGGGAATAAACCACTAAGGTACAATATCAACTGCATTGCAAATTATTGCTATTGTAAGCAGAGACCTATGTAAGAATCTGACTTTCACACAAAATAATATTTCTAAGTCATGTGTGAAATATAATGAAGCTGCCATTTGTAACATGCTGTGTGCACTGTAGGCCACAGGGGGCAACAGGAAACCTATGACCCTCAAACACGTTTCATCTGCTCATTATCTATAAAGTGAAACTGTGTGCGTGAGAGTATCTTGTTGCCATGTTGTATCTGAGCATTTTATCCATTAAGTTAAAAAGTGTTAGGAACATGTGAACGCCCTCAATTGAGAGAGCACAGTTGTGAGAGCTGGCAGGGTCCGGCTCACTTGGATGTTGGAGCATGATGTTGTAATATGGGTGGGGAGCTCCTGGTGCAGACATGGACACAGAGTGCCCTGGATTTGTTGGACCCTGGTTGTTTGGACAGAGGGCGATCTCACCGGGTCCCAACGTTAGTAAAAGTTTGGGCTCAACCCATCTGATCTTCATTTTTACCCCTCCTTATATCCATATAGTGGAGAGCATGCACACTCTCAACAAAGACTAAATGCAACCCTTTGGGTTTTAGCTTTTGTCTAAAACAAAACGCTCACTCTCTCTGTCTCCCTCTCTCGCTCACTTTGATTCTTTCTTCTGTACTTGGAAGCTGCTGAGCTTCTGAAAAGGGTGGTGACTTCCTTTTGAATAAACATGTCATTAATCTGAGAGAACACATTCTTTCCCATCGCAAGATAACCGAGGGGGAAATATCCGGTGTTGTAACATAGGCGGGTCCTTCAGACTGTGTGGTTTAACTGGCCCCCACTAATGCAGAACAATCTCCCCTCATATGTACAACAAACTGACCTGGACTGAGCCGACCTGTCCAGTCTGAAGACGCTGCACCTTTTATTATGTTTCACTACCTGTTGTTGTCGTCTACATGCATGTTTATGGAATGAAATACATGTTACAACCTTCAATTTTGTTGGCTTTGTTTGGTGATATTACATTTCTGACCATGATAGATGCATATTGGTCCATTTGTTTGAGTTTTTTTTAGCACTCTGCTAACTATTTAGATACAACGCAATATTTTCTAAATTTACAATATCTTTTAAGATACAGAGTGTCGGGTACTGTACGTTTTTCCTCTGATAATCCCATGGTGTGTGATGTGTTTTTATTTCCAGGTGAAGTAGTGTATAAATCAATAAAAATTGGATCAAACATGGTGGATAAATTCTAAAGAAAAAAAACAAGCACGTCCAATCTGATCCACTGTAATGATCACTTAACACCAGTGATAGTGATGCAATTAAATCAAATTGTATTTGCAGTTAGCAAAACTGAAACAGAAACTGCAGTCTGGCACTTCAGTCACAGTTGTTTTTACTTTTTTTTTTTAAATGATTTATTGCAAGATAGTCAAATCCAAAACAATTCAATCTTACTTGGACATCATTGTGTAAAAGAGGGAACCATTCTGGAACATTTGGTTAATTTCATTATTGGAAATATATTTTTTGAGTCAAAAGGTAAACATTCAAGGACATCGTTAGGAAATAATGTTTTATTTGTTGCCAAGTCTGGACTGAAGACACGAAAAAGCTGTTTTGGATTTTTCTTCTTTCTCTCCCTGTTTAAAAAAGAAACAGGCTGATGCTTGTAGGCTGAAATAAATTTATCAAAGAATGTGATCTGCACATTTCTTATCAGGAAGTGTTTTCACAAAAAAAAAAAAAAAAAAAGATTATTTTGCATTAGATATGAAGGAAAACGTTCATGTTGTTAAGTCACATGATGAATAAAACACATCTAACAGAGGATATGTTTTTTTCAGTCATCTTGAAATTGTAAATTGTGACAATGACAACTGGACAACTCCATGTGCAGATGCGGATCAGATCCTAGACCTAGACGGACCTTGTGGTGAGATTGCTCTCTCAAATACTGAGAGTTGTTTTAAAATATCAGCAGTGGTGTCGGCACTGTAGGCTGAAGTTATTCAGCCCGACATGATGCACAACAGAACGGTGGATATATTGATATTGTTGATTGTTCACTCTTAAGTTATCCTGTCAGAAGTTTGAAGTGCATGTTGTTGCCTCCTCTTCCAGAGCACGGGTTCATTGGTTATTCAGCCGGGCTGCTCAGCAGTAACACGCTGCCAGATTACACCCCGGGAGAAAACTTCTTCACAGTATTTGGGGTCTTTTTCCCCACTGCTACAGGTGAGAAAACTCCCCACATCTCCTTTTAGATTCCATCGTTTCTGTTTTTCAGGAAAAACGTAACATACTAGGAATAGTAAACGTGCAGTATGTCAGCACTCCAGCCCTGCTTTTGATTCTGTGTTGCTACTTAGGCAATGTGTAAAAATATATTTTGTATTGTACAGTGTGTTGTGTACATATTTGTGGTTTGTGTGTGCCTGTTTTTTTCTGTGTGTCTTGTGTGTAGGGGTTATGGCAGGATTCAACATGAGCTCAGACCTTCAGCGGCCTGAACACAACATCCCTGTGGGAACGCTGGCAGCAGTCTTCACCTCGTATGACAACACCCCAAATCCACCCCCAGCACACACATGACAATATAGTTAAAAACAAAAAACAACATAATTAAAGGGGCAAGACTGCAACTTCAGTACATGTAAACAGACAGTAACTACAGTGGTGATACAGTTAGAAATAAAGACTAACGGAAGGCTAAGGCTTACAAATGGGTCTATTTAATTACACTTTAATATGATATATTGTGATGGAATGATTCATCCAAAAGAGTAATGTCCAAATGTTTAGATTTTATTTTTGAGGTACTCTCACGTCACTATCTTTCCACTTTCACTGGAGCACTAGCACATTCCCAGTACTATCAGACATTCACATGTGAAGCTGTAATGACTCAGGTCTCCTATTATATGTGAGAAAGGAACATTTGTTAATAAGTCCATGTGGCGTACTGTCGGTGACCCACAGGTGGTTCCTGTATCTGGTCTTCGTCTTCCTCCTGGGGGCCATCTGCACCAGAGAAGCTCTGCGCTATGAATTCTTGATAGCAGAAAAGGTAAACTGCTCTGTTTCCATCCTGTGACACAGGCTCTCTAACAGGAGGGGCGAGGTGAGGGGATTCCCTGCGATGCCTCACTTTGTTGGTTTCTTGTGGTTAGTTGAAGCTCTTTGAATTACGTACTCTCTAAATGTTTGATATGTAGTGATGGTTTCACTATTCTCTGGCTCTATGACATTTGTCTCTTGTTCTGGATTAGACGATATGTATCCATGTCTTATCTCTCATTGGTTAGTTAGTTACACTTATGATGTGCTCATAGAATATTCTCAATGTGTCAAGTGTGAGGGTGACACTCAAAAACCACACAAATCTCAACCGTCTAACCTCAGTATTTCATGTTCTGTTTTGAACATGACTTTAAAGTTTTCAATTCCAGTACCTGAGTCACAGCATGCTAAAATTAAAATAAGAGTGCTGATTGGAAACTAATACTCAAGGTATTTATCCTAAAGTGAGCACCAGTTTCACACAGTGTTTATATATAATTGTGTCTGTTGAATGGGCCTTTGAATGTGATCTATGAGTTCCCAGCAACAGACCCTGTGTTTGTCAGTGTTTGGGAGACTAGGAGTGACAAGTTCATTTTATATCGAACGCAGCCAAGATAATGGTTGCACACAATAACACATGCTGGTCATGGCTATTTTTCTTTAGCCATGAAAAGAGGGAGGGAGTGATTGATCTAAATTGAAGATCACTTATATTCTGATCACTTGTGGATTTCTAAAGCAGCTAAGCTCTTCTCTCAGTTGTTAGTTTGCTTTGTAGTTGATCTGTTTCAGGCCACAAACTAGAGACGACTCAAGGATTGTGTAGACCTCAATGAGTGGTTCTTCTAAAGCCATCTCCAAACGAAGTGCCTGACTAGATGTCACTTAATACTAAATTAATCTAACATTATTGAGAGGAATTGTTAAACTGTAATCATGAAATTTACTTCAGCCAGTTGCAAATGTCCTTGACTTCTCCATCAGTAGTTGGTTCTCATTGTTTTTATAAGGGGCTGGCTGCAGCGGAACTGAACTGGGTGTAGCTGTTGTGCGCTCCCGACCCCACCCCATCCTATTTCACCCTCTGTTTGTTTTCCTTCTTCCTCCAGGTCTCCTTGGTGGGTTTCCTCTTTCTGCTGGGCCTCTACATCTCCTCCCTGGCTTCCTGCATGGGCGGTCTGTACGGGGCACCCAGGATCCTCCAGTGCATCGCCCAAGAGAGGGTCATCCCCTCTCTGGCCTTCTTGGGAAAAGGGGTGGGTGGATGAATGGATGGATGGAGCCATGAAGGGAGGAATGTCTGGACTTTGACAGCATGCTGAGAAATATTAGCAAGTCACCATGATGTCAATTGCGATTATTTTTGCGAGGGTGTGTGTTTATGCACCAGTGAGTTCACTTTAATGCTCTAAACCCAAATGAGCTAAACTAAAACAATTTTAGTTGCCACATTATTATCTTTAGATTTTTATTAATATGTCTCTTTATTTTGAGACATTTTACTGCTTTAAAATGTTTTTATTTGTTGCTTATATTCATTGTTAGACTGGATCTGCAATGCAACAGAGTGGCAAACAGTTGACCAACTATTACGGGATGATTTGATGTTAAGGAGTATTATTAGTTTCATACTTACTTGATCTTAGATAACACTATTGATGCACTTTTTAAAAAAAATTTCTCTGTGTGTCATGAGTTGGTGGGTAATCTCAATTTTAGCCTGAGATTAGTTTTATTTAATTTAACTCTTATAGAAACAGCTACTATCAGAAGTACAGAAGCACAACGTAAAACGTCTCCCAACCTTGATGGCTTGTCTTTTTAAACATTATCGTTTAGGCAACATGATTAATCTTTGACTTTTCTGATATTACTTTGACTAAAAAATGTCCAGTTAAAAGTCCACTTGTCAGGTTTTTTCACAGGTTTCAAACATGATGCACCAAACTACTAACAAGCTTTTTAAGAGCTCTATCGCCATGGCAACTGAGCAGACCTTCAAAACTGTGTTATGATTGAAATCTCCAAAAACCTAGTAAAGAGATCTCGAGTTAAAATTATTCATAGATTTTATTGCTTATTTTACATTTAACAGAATTTCTAACTTCTTCTTATCATTATGTGTGTACACATCCTGTCTCCTTCCCCAAGACAGGTAAATCCTGATTTAAACCTTGTATTAAATAAATCTAAACATGCGCTGCATGAGAGGTGCATCTCAGGACAAGAAAAACTCATAAATGTGGTGAACAAGCCGCTGCCAAAAATATCTCAGTCTAATGAAACTGTGAGGATTTTGTATGAACCTGTACAAATGTTTGCTTTAGAAATGTTATGTTAGGCTTAGACTGTCTGAGGATTTATTTCAAGCTAGTTATATTAAAATAGACATCTGCAAATTAGACACTACAGTCAGATAAACTCATTATTTAGTTCATCTTCACACTCCGACATAAAAGGAGCATCAAGGAGTCTAGCTTTGGTAAAATTCCCCCGGTTGGTGAATTTCTTTTGAATGCATTCTTCGGTAATTAAGATACGAGTCATGTGGTGTTTAGAATAGAAATGGCATCTCTGAGTGATTGCAGTAATTGGCATATTGTAATCATGTAAGTGTGCCTCGCCTGAATGTATATGAGGGGTGATGTTTGGACTCAACAGGAAACAGTTAACAGGACTGCCTAATTATAGACTGTGAACTCCATATAAGTGAGTGCACTGACTTCATTTCAGCAAAGAGTTATGACACACTGCTGCTCTGCAAAGGTGCACTCAGTCACGTTGACATGCTGACCCCGTCCACCCGAGTTTTCCTCAGACTTCCCTGGATGGCAGCATTGTCTGACCTCTCTCAGCAGGCTGGAATGAGGCCCTAGACATCTTGGCCCAAATCAAAGCCTCAGAACAAACGCAGGAAGGGCGACGGGCAGGGCCCCGCTCCGCTGTATGCTCTGGAGGCCCGCCAGGCACACAGCAGTGCTCCTCACACTTTGTGGTAGGACCTGGGAAGTCAAAGTTAACTGGTTAGCCAACCACATGTTAAAATGAGTTTTCCAGTTGGATCATTGTTTTGGAATTTCTTTTGTCGTTTAATGATTTCGAGATAATCAGTTTCAATTAAGTGGTTTTTCCTGGGTTGTAAAGTGGAAGCTTCACTTTCCTTAACTTTAACCCGAAAAGGTATTGTTCATCTTTATTGAGGAGTTGTTGACTTTAATTAAATTCAGTGTAGATATATTAATGGAAAAAATAGGATTGATACTTTCCTACAAGTGGGAATAGCTTTCTGATGGGTGTCACAGCTGTCCAGTGTCCGGTTAGCCAGAAAAAGGCCCGATGAAGTCATGGGAAGATTTTGTCAAATGGTTTGTTTTTTTGTAGCAGCATTGTAGTGAAAAAAACACAACTTTTGAGGTACTGTACTGGCAGTGATAGTGAAAGACCAAAATTCTACTGTAAAACCTCCTTACCACCATAAAGTATACTCATATAGTTCATTAATGGGTAATCAGTTCACAGCTACTTCTTGGAAAATCTAACATAAAAATTGAACTTTTTAAAATTGAAGGCACAGCAGAAGCTCCTCATCATCCACAGTTTTATCAATTTCAGATTTTATACGAAGTTTATTTTCATTGTATCACTCTGTTCCTCCGGGCTAATGTTTTTTCCTGTGTCTGTAACTGTCACCCACTTTTTTGGCACATGATAGATGTGACCAAATATCTCAGTTTGGAGAAATAGGAAAAACATTTCTTTGTGTTCACTTTAAGGCCAAAGATGTGCGTATGTTTACGTACTTACAAACCAATATATCTGCAAAACATTGTGAGGTCTGTTTTCAGCTTTATGTCAATGAAGTCTTCAGGTGAAGCAGTGGGCTTTTAAATGGTCAAAATAACACTCCCTGGGTGATGATTAAATTTAGTTGTCTTGATCTTGCATTGGGCTGCAACAATAGACTTTCATGTGTAAAGCAGCGGTCACTAAACACCTTGATGACTCTCTCCAACAGAAAGGACCAAACAGGACTCCAGTGGCAGCTATCTGTCTGACCAGCCTGCTGACCATGGCCTTCATTTTCATCGGTGGGGTCAATGTGCTGGCGCCCATCGTCACCATCAACTTCATGCTCACCTACAGCTTCATCGATTACTCCTACTTCAGCGTGGCCATGACTTTCCAGCATCAGACCAAAGAGAGGAGGGACTCCTTCGTCCTGGCCAAAAGAAACCAGCGCAGGTCCACCAGGCAGAGCTCCAGACCGCTGATTGAAGCCACTCTCCCGAACTATGGGAGCGGAGGCAAGAGTCCTCAGAGTAAAGGCACTCTGTTGGAGTTCACCAGGGACATGGACCAGATCTTTCCATCTGTCGCAAATGCTGATTCTGCAGCTGAAAAGACCTCCTCCGTGCAAGGACTCGGCACCAGATCTAAGAGCAGAAAGGCTACTGCTAAGCAGATGCTGATGGACAGCTTTGGTTTGGACCTGAACAGCAATATATTCTCAGAAGAGAAAGGAGATGAGATCAGCTCAGCTCCACCGGAGGAGGAAGCTGAGCTGCAGTGTGGAAGCCGGGAGCTCGGGGCTGGAGAGCAACCTCGAGTCAAGTGTCGCACAAAAATATGTCATGTTGATTCATCTGCTGAGACTCACAGTCACAAAGCAGGTGATCACATTCATCCATTAAACATTAGACGGAAGTATACATCACAGAAGTTATTTAATACCTGTTTGTACTAACGTTTCTGAAATCTTTCAGCTGATGGAGATAAAGCAGAACACCAGAGCTTTGAAATCCAACCCATTCACAATTCCTTTTATGCAAAGTTGTGTAACCACTGGATCGCTCTTATCGGGGTAGATTTTTTTAATTTTTTTGTCTACACTTGTTGACCGTCATTGATTTCTTATTTTTAGATCATTTTCACAGAATTTAAATGACGTGATCTTATTGTTTGTTTTCTTCCAGGCATTAAGCTCCATATTGATTATGTTTGTTATTCAGTGGGTGTATGCCCTTGCAAACATAGTCATTGCCTTGCTGCTCTTCTTCTACATCGGGAAAACAAGTCCGGGACTTCCTACAGGTGATTTCTAGCTTTTCATATTCTGTGTAGAGACACTGAGCATTGCTTCATAGTTAGCTCCTGTTAACTTTATTTGCAAAATGATGGTCGCAGACTCTTTGTATTTGTCTGATTTGATTTTTTTTTTTTTTTACTTTGCACTGGGGTGCTGTGCTTGGCACCAGCAGCTCATGTTGCTGTGACCTCATCCATGTTTCCTCTGGTGGACTGAGTATCCACCACCAGTCAAGTCCTATGGTTTGATTTTCAATCTGATCTTTAAACTTAAGAGATCAGTTAAAGTTCTGTCTGATATTTCTGTTCAGTCAGTGCACTTTGTTGACAGTACATTTTTATAAATGATATGCAGATTTTACTGAACTTAATTCACTCCACACTTTGTTGATACTTAATCAGTACTGTCAACTAAAGGAGGAAATGACTTCTCTATTACTTGTTTTAGGTTTTGTAGAACATATACAACATATTCCATAAACTTGTGAAAGTTGAGGCCTTTTATTACTCTAGTGTAATCTACAAGTAATGCCCGAATCACGATTATGTGTCATTAGATCATTTAGATTATCTCATTATGTCCTGCAAAAGCCTTTTAAGCGTTTGGATCTGGTCCCCCTTTGCTCAGTCATTATGTGACCTGGTTATACTCTGCTGGGAGTTTCAATCTGCTGGGAGTTTCACTTGCGGTTTCTTTGGCCGGCAGCTGTTGTGGCTTAGGATTTCGAGAATAGCTGGATGGGACACCCGGCAACTGTGCATTAAACTCACCACATTACTTTGTGCCGTAGCTGTCCAACTCATGACATTTCTGAGCAGAAGCACTGCAAGTGTCAAACATTTGTCCCACAGGTGGACGATAAAACTTTGATATGTCTCAGTGTGGTTACTCCAATTTGGTGCAGCGCTACATCTTCAGATACTTTTGACATTAAATAGGTTAAAGTTGAGGAAATTGAAATTTGTTATTATTGCAGCAGGAAAACATACATATTTTCCAGATAATAACATAACAGTTTGCGGTTTATTTTGCAGGTATTGCAGCTCAATTTAGTTTTTTCACGTGGCTCAAATCAACATTAAGCAGCATTTGCAGGTATTGTGTGATTTTGTTGTTACAATAAAAAATGTTGTGTCTATGTCACAGTTAAAGAATGAGGGAGTGACTGCGAAGTACGGAATTTTGATGTCACTTTAATCTGTAGTTTTAGTGTCAATTAAAAAGATGTTTTCAACAAATTGAAGCTTTATTAACCAAAAGTCTCAAAACTTTCAGTAAATAATCTCTCCTTACTGATAAAACACAGACTGAAACCAGAGTTAGCTACTTTACAGGTTGTAATTTAAAAGTACTTGCATTACTATGTCATAATATGGAAGAACTTATATGAGTAAATACTGTAAATGTCAGCGATTTCAGTTTTGATCTGAAACCGTCTTCCTTGTATTTTAGGAGAAAAGGATCTCCCCGGGATGAGATCGTAGTGACACCCTCTCTGTCAGGGGTCGGGATGAAAACCAAGCAACTGACAGAGGAAAATGATGACTTTGCCTCCCGTCACCCATATCATCAATCCTCATTCATCAGGACGGACAAGATGGTTCAACCACTGTTTGACTGACTGACTTCAACTCTTCCTCAGTTAGATGTCATCGCGGACGGCCCGACACTTTATGCCTCAATCTGTCTCGCGTTGTTCTGTCGGACTCAACAAATACTTTCAGTGGCTCAAATTATTTTCCGGTGATGGTTCAAGGAAACTTCCTGAGCTTTCCTAAGAGGCGCACAAAGCGTGAGTGCTTGTATGAGAGATCAAGAGACACGATAAGAGGCTAGAGACAGAGTATCTAAGACTTTGTTTATATCGCGTAAAAGGAAAGGAAGTTTTGTCTTAATATAGTAAACTTTTACTTTGAGTGAAAAATCACAATCTGAGGAACTCTCCACTGTTAGAAGTTAGTGCTCATGTAGCATTCAGATCCCGTGCACATGTGACACAGCAGTCAAATTAAATTATTTCAGTTCATTGTTTGCTGAAGGCTTTTGTTGAGGCTGTTAAAATGTTTGCCTTTCTATATTTGTCAGTGAAATTTCAGAGGTGGCCGAATCTTCTTTTCAGACATTCAATGGTTTAAAAATAACAAAATGACAAATATATCATACTTCGTTATGGCATCTGATAGTCAAATCAAAAACAAAATATCCTGGAAACTGTATTTGAATGGATAAACAAATTAAAGGTTTTTTTTGCCAGCAGCCTGTTGTTACGCAGATCCAGCACAAGAGAGAGCGTCAGATCAGTTTTTTTCTCAGTCATGAAAAAAAAAGTAATTTAGGCGGTATTTGGTGTGATTTAAAATAAATGCTGTATATATTTCAAATGCAATTTGGGTGAACTGCATGTGTCACAGGGTTCGCTTTTTTTTTTTCTAGCAGCTTGACTGCAAGGCTCTGAAAACCACTTCCTCTCAATATTTTGTTAGAGCAGGAACCTGCAAGCAGGCACAGTTTCATCTGTCCTGACACCACATTATTTCCATTGGTCTCGAGATGACACAATCTGTGGCACTGTTTACCTGTTTGTCTCTGCAGCTTCTCTTCACAACCATCCACATGCCAGTGATCACACCAAGGGAAAAACCCTCTGGATGGTTTAAATCAGTGTACAGTGAAAAAGTTGCGATATGAATTTCAGTGGAGGCACAGTGGCTTGAAATGTGAGCAGTGTTAATGAAATACAGTTGGGGGACAGGCCTGAACATGACACGTTTTAACACAGGATATTTTGGCTTTATGGTGTGTTTGAGTGAGTTAAGAACAAGAGCAAATGTTTCAGGTGAAAATGCAAAAATTTTAAATGCGCTCATATTACAGTTATTTGGGGTTAATACATTTTCTATTTTCATTCTAAATTGTAGTACCCATAACTTTTTTTTTACAGTACTGTAGGCTATACTTCAAAGTGTTGTATGGTTTCCCTGCTTTAATTGATAGTTGTCAGATGCTTCAATGACTTCCTGGTATGTAAATATGACTACTTCCCTGCAGACACTGGAGTTAACTATTTTGTTTAGGCTTAGTACGTCAAGGGAAATCACCACGATTTAAAGGGGATTTATTTTTTTTTGACCTGCTGTGACTTGCTGGCATTGCGTGAACTTAAAAATTCCATTTCCTAAACCAGCAATACTTAACAGCTTTGATTTGTCACCTATTTTTTGGATTCCCATTAGGAAAACCTTTAATTAAGTTTGGATCATAAAATCATTAGTAATATTAGTTATACTATAGCTACGTATTGTAGACACAAATATCATAGGATATCTTTTAGTAAAGATTTCAGAAGCTAGACTTATTATTATTACCTGAAATTTGAGATCCTCCATGGACATTATAAATCGTAAGATAATTGAACAGTTATTCTAACAGTTGTGATGGGGTACCACGCGACCCGCAGCAGAAGGATTATTTCTCTATAAACTTCACGTCTGTGGAGCATCACTCTCTTATGGCTGATAAAGGGACATTTTTAGGGCTTCCGACACCTGCAGGCGGCTACTGGTTTGAGTAACGGGACGTGTATGTGTCTGTGTCTATGTGTGTGTGCGTGCGTGCGCGCAGGAGGAGGAGGAGGAGCCCGGGCTCCTTCGCCGTGATAACAGGCTGCAGCCTCAGCTCTGTTATCTTCCGTTCCCCGCCGTCTGAGCAGCGGATCTCCTCCGGACCTCCACCAGGATTTATTCATTTCCCATTAAAAGTTCCCTAAAGGCTGCAGCGCTCCTCTCATGGTGTCCCCGGGAGACTCCCCGGCATTCACTCGACTTTACGGAAACTATCGGCGAACGTTTTGGGGGTCTTGAAAATCATGGAAACGTGGTTTTTGAATCACGTCCTCGGTTGGTCTCTGTCGGTCCTCCTGCTCGGTCTGCCGGGGCCCTTCGGGGCAGGGACCCCCAGCAGCTACAGCACTAGTCCGGTAACGGATGGATTTCATCATTCGGCGGCCACAGACAAACTCGGCAACATGGACAACAATGCAACTTCGACTTCATACTCCAGCGAGAGTTTATCACCATCACAGAGGAACCTCCTGCTCACAGACACTGCTGAAACACACGCTGCTGCTGCTGCAGGAAACTTCGGTAAGACCACTGTTAGTGAGGCCTGCCAAGACAAGTGTAACTCCCATTACGATGAGAAGTCTTCTTTTCCGCAAACTAAAACCTCAGTAAATATTTGTATTTTCGCCCTGTTAAAATGAGCTGTAGCTGGTGGATGCAGCAGAAAGGTTCACATATGATGGCAGTTTGAGGTAGCCCAACATTTTGTGTTGGGTAGTGGTCATCTCCTAATTACAACTATGAACTGAAAGTGCATTGTCTGAAGTGAGCACTGTTTATTTGTTTATTTTTTTTACTGTTTTGGCAGAATGGCTTCAATTCTAAATCAAAATGCCACTGGAATTATGTTCCTTTTGCTGCTGTGTACACGCCACAAAGTATAGAATGAAATCGCATTATTTTCTTGATGGATTGATTGGTCTAATAATTGTCAGACACTGAACAAAATGCCCACCACATGTGTCCCTACCCAAGTTGATATTCAGATACCCAGCTTTATTCAACCAGCAGTTTAAAACCCACATTTCAAAACCCATACTCTCTCAAAGTCTGAGGTTTTGAGAGATTGCAACAAGTCAGACTTTAACATTTCCACTGAAACTACAACCCTCACAATCCAGCTAGAGCTGCAAGAACTATTTTAATAATCGCTAATAATTTGAGTCAGTTCTTAAACTCTCTGTTTCCAGCTTCTTAAATGTGAATATTTAACAACTTTGGAAAGCACTGGTCAACACGTCTCATCATTTTCTGACATTATAAAGGCAAAATAGAATTGAAAAAATTAGACACTAACAGTGTTAAAGTAATTCAATAATTGCAGCACTAATTAATTGGTTATCTAAATTGATACAGATCATTTCTTTGTCCTCTCGGTTAATCAGACACCAACTAATTGTTTCAGATCTCATCCAGTATGAGAAGTCTTATTAACCCTCGTACGCCCACTTCTGGGGTTCTAATAGAAGAGGATTAACTGACCTTAAAAATTACGTTTTATAATAACCACTGATAACCGCTCATTACATGATCAGCAACCTCATTTGAGGAACTTAACTTTTTTAGTTGAGGTGCTGCTGTTTGTTATCCGGCTCACACAGGTGTTGATAAGGTGCATGAAATTGTGCCTTCCTTAAAGCTCAGCTTCTTAAAGACAATTATATATCAATCATTAAAAAAAAAAAAAAAGCTGCCCCTGAATCGAAGCAGACATGCAATTGAGGCTGCAAAAAACAATTGTTTTCATTATCAGATTAATTTGTTGATTATCTCATTGACTGATCCATTAGCCGTTCGGTCTTTAATATGACAGAAAATGGTGAAAAATGTTAACGGGTGTTTCCTAAAACCCAAAGTGAAGCCTGAATTATATTGCTTTGTCCCAATCAAAAGTCCACAATCAAAATATATTTAGTTTGTAGAGGACTAAAGAAACCAAAAAATATTCACATTTAAAAAGATGGAATCAGAACATGTTAGCATTTTTTTCATGGAAAAAAAAAAGTCAAAACAACTAATCGATTGTCAAAATAGTTGTCAAAAAAAATTTCTGTCACTCAGCTAGTCAATTAATTGATCATTCTTGCAGTACTTTAGCAGGATTGTGATGCATTTTGGTTTGGAGAGATGTGGCTCACACACAAGAGCTGCCAATTGAACTCTTTTAGATATTAAGTGGAGGGAAACCACATCTGAACAAGCACCCCTTTTCACTTCACTTTATAGCTCCAGAAAATTGGAAGGCAGAATGGGATTTCAGGCTCAATTTCCTGTGTGCAAGACCCCAATATCATCCATCAGTATAAGAAGAAAAACTTCGTGGGTAGAAACAATTTTCAACCAAAAGGCCTGAAGTGGCAGGAAAGCATGTCTCAAAATATTCCTGCACCACTGGGATTTTTCCTCAAAGCAATTAAAGATAAAACATTAGAAAAGCCTTTAACTGCTGATACACGTTCTTCAGAAAACAAAAGTTGTATCCCTCAAGTGAGTTGCTATACTGGAAACAGAATAACTCTTCACCCCTGAAGAAAGGAGGATTGAAAATTGAAAGTATGTATGAAAAAAAAACAAAAAACGTTTTTACCATCAAGATGCTTAACGCAACCATTTACAAGGATGATAACAAAATAATGTACCATAACACATCCAATAATGACTCGGATCTCGACATTAGACTGCGCTAGCTGTAAATAATTAGTCTTTTTTAAGGCAGTTTTGCTGCTCTAATTTACACTATTACACTGGTATACTCTCAAAATCACAAAAATGCAATTGCTGTCACGCTTAAATACAAACCTACTATGATTACAGCTATACTACTGGTAATAAATTCTGTTTATCAAATACTTCCATAAATCCTCTGAAATGGTTAAAAAAAAAGTTGAGAAAAACTAGCAATCAGGGATTACAGTAATCAGCGAAGGTAGTAATGTAATGCAAACCTAAAAACATTGGTCTTAATTTGTGTCTGTGGCAGTAGAATACACAGCAAATGCTGCACTACAGTATAGATACTCCTTTAGTGCTACAAGTTTAATAATTTTAGTAGAATTTAAAACGTATTATTCTTATATTAAAATGTATGTATTCATTTGAAGAATTTTTGTGATGCAATCTATATTTCCTACTAATTTAAAAAATAATGTAACATGTGGCAGGCTAATAAAGAAAATGTTTTTATTCCTATTTGCCCTGTTTCGTCTAGCCTCGAGTAACATTGCGCTAACTTATGTCAATGTTTTTAACGCAATTTAACATTAAATACTTGAGCAACTGCAAAAGCTTATGTTACATTTAAGCTACTTATAACTAACGCAAGCTAAACCATACCCTCCGTCTTCATCCGAACTTTTCATGCTTATGGGTGAGGCAAAACGTGACACTGACACGATTTCCCCTAGTGGACTGACAGGAGTATTACAAGCTTTGGTGTGATACCAGCTGCAAGGGTTTGAAAGCCGTGACATTGAGCTTTTCATTGATGCTGCAAAGGAAACTTAAGACAGAAAGAATTTATACTTTCTTCACCCAGATTTTACTCTGAATCACTGCGCCTGCCCTAAACCAGCCTTTAAAGTCATCCGGCGTCAAACGTACAAAACGGATTATGAACATCAACTATAACCAAAAACTTCCTATTTCCTATCTGGACTGTGAAATGAATATCAGCAGGTCTATTCACAACACTGCTACAGTATCATCTGAGCTCATGGATATGCTAAATACATTAACTTGAATTAATGTGCGAATTGCACCGTTTCTGAGGTATAACAGATGTTAAAAGATGTTACTGACAACAGTTGAAAAATAACCAGCAGAGGATCTGGGAGTGTCCATCACTTGCTGCCAACACCACGTTCCAGTCTGAGTTTTGATGGCCAGACTGGATCCAGAAAGAGAAAAGAAAGTAATAAGAGAGACACATGCAGAGGAAGTGAGAGAGGAGAAGAGTCTGGTGGTCCAGCGCTCCTCGTAGATTCACAGTGAACAGGCTGCTGGCAGCACTGGCTCTCATCCTCAGAGTGCTGTTGTTCCCGTCCTGGACACCAGCAAAGTGAAAGGCTGGCAGACGCCACGGCATCAGAGACAGACAAGAGAAAAACCTCTCGCACACAAACGTGTTGCCCGGCTGACTCGTGTTTTAGTACTCTTGATACTTTAAGGCTTTTGTTTGTGAGGTGCTTGTAGGCTACGTTAAAGCTGCTCACCGCACTCTGAAGTTCAGCAAACCTTCACGTTGGATGAATGCTCCCTAAACAACCAGGTGTTACGCCATAGCCTGTAAGGCCGCGTCAGTCTTACATTTTAACTCGCCTAAGCGTGAAAAGTTAGTTGCCTTCATTTTAGGCACCAAAACTCTTGTGGTTATCTTAAGGAAAAGATCAGGGTCTAGGTTGAAAAAAAAGTAAGTAGGTACATCACGTAAGCAACTTAACGTACGTTATATTTGTTAAAAACATTTCATAATGAAAGTAACTTACTTACATTACACGGACTCGGATATCGGTCCCCCAGGTGAAAGTCCTGTGTTTGATCTATCCAATCCCTCCTCCTTCAACCATGGTCATACATGCATGCGTTTTTCACGCCAAGACGAGACAAAATGTGATTGACACGATGTCCTCTAGTGGACTAACAAGTGTATTACATGTTTTGGCACAATACCATGCTGCCCTAAAAGGCCATTTATGAAGGAAAGTGTTTTATGTTAAATTAATAGATACGGTATTTGACCAGTGCCAAACATCCAACAGACAGTTAACAACAAACTTGCAAACCTATATTAGTTTTGAGCAAACAGAATTTTTACTGAGCATTTGCTGTAGAACAAAACAGCTAAAAAGACTATTGGATCAAGCATTGGACTTTTACTAGTCAGATGGCCATAACTATGATTCTAAATGAATCATAATGTTACCCCTTGTCCCATTGCATGTGTAAACAGGCAAAGCTGAATGTGTTCCTTTGCCCTCAGATAAACATATATAATCACTAAAGATCTAAAGTAATGTGTTCATATACAAATGATTCAGCTGTGGATATTAGACATGAAAACAATGTAGATGCAGAGTATTCTGAGATGCATGCTGTTTAATTGTGAGATTGTGACACTGACTCCAGCCGGGGAAATGTGTTGCATGTCATCCCACTCTGCCCCTGGTTCCTGTCGGTCTCTTCTGTCAACTGTAAAAGGCAACATGCCAAAACATGAATCTAAAACAAGATTCCTACTCCACAACAACATTCTTTTCACTTCTGGATGTGTTCAGGGAGTTTAAAATGACTTAACATTTTTTTTTAACCAGACTAAAAAAGACTGATTATGAACACACACACACCCAGATTCATGGTGACCGTTTTTTTCTGCCGGGGCCTTGTGCTCACTCAGCTTTAGGAAGGAAATGGCTGATTCCCAACAGAGACAGTCACCGCCATATTTAGGAGTTCAAGCCATTGTTAGAGTCGACAAGCTGGCTGCCAGTTGTTCTCCACCCAAAATCATTGCCCATGTATGCAGCTCTCTGCATTCTGACAGCTTCTTGTCACTTTCTGCAGCCTAAACAGGTCAGACACAGCTTGGAGATCACCCTCTGGTGGCCACAGATTGAATTGACTGCAATGTGAAGTAAAATTGTGTTGCGAAAAATGAAAAGTAACGCTTTAGAGATCATAATTCTTTTTTTAATTAGTGCGATAAGATCTATCAGTGTTTTTTTTTAAATAAACACTAAAGTTCAGAGCCTAACGTGACATGCAATAGTACAAAACCCAAATACCTTAAATTAAAAGCCTTCTAAAACAGAGAGGCTGGAAACAAGTGAGCTTTTTGGCATTTTCGCTTGATAATTGACTGAAAGGAGTATCAATATCGATAGAGGTGTACATTATCTGCTAGATAATTGGAGCACTATTTTATAGAAGTTTCTCGTCAGTGCTTCCAAATTGATGTGGAACCAGTATTTTGGGGTAGTTTTTCTGATTAATAACATCAAATAGTAAATAAACCATAAAAATGTTGATGATGAATTTAGTGAATTGAGTGTTTGATTGATTGAATATTTAGTAATGATATGTATTTTCTTCTTCATCCACAGACACTGAGCAGACACAAACCCTCACAGAAACAAGCAGCAGGTCTCTAGAGGCCATAAATCTCTCTACTGAGCCAATCACCTCCACCCTTGTAACCACCACTGAGGCCAGCAGCAGCGACAGCGTCAGCAGCAGCACCGGTGGCATCGGCAGCAGCATCGGCAGCAGCAGTAGCGGCATCAGCAGCAGCACCACCGGCGGCATCGGCAGCGGCAGCAGCAGCGGCGGCATCGGCAGCAGCAGCACTGGCGGCAGCGGCAGCAGCAGCAGCAGCACCGGCGGTATCGGCAGCAGCGGCAGCAGCAGTAGCAGTAGCGGCATCAGCAGCAGTAGCAGTAGCGGCAGCAGCAGCAGCGGCGGTATCAGCAGCAGCAGCACCACCGGCGGCATCGGCAGCAGCAGCAGCAGCGGCGGCATCGGCAGCAGCAGCACCGGCGGCATCGGCAGCAGTAGCAGCACCAGCACCAGCAGCAGTAGCGGCATCAGCAGCAGCAGTGGCAGCAGCAGCAGCGACAGCATCAGCAGCAGCAGCAGCATCGGCAGCAGCAGCAGTAGCAGCATCGGCAGCAGCAGCATCGGCAGCAGCATCGGCAGCAGCAGCAGTAGCAGCAGCGGCAGTAGCAGCATCGGCAGCAGCAGCATCGGCAGCAGCAGCATCGGCAGCAGCAGCAGCAGCAGCAGCAGTAGCAGCAGCAGCAGCAGTAGCAGCAGCAGCAGCAGCAGTAGCAGCATCGGCAGCAGCAGCAGCAGCAGCAGCAATGGCAGAAGCAGCAGGGACTGGAATGACTTTACAAACACAGACCAGATGCCAGGCATCTCCCATTCTGTATCCTGGGAGGCCAGGTCCCGGGTGTTTACAGAGGACACCAGCCTGGCCCAGGACAGCCCAGACACCACCGTCCGACTGGGGGACGCCACGGCTTTGGTGTCGCAGACAGCCGACCTCGACGACAACACCTACACCACCACGATCAGCCGAGCTGGGGAGAGGACCCTGCTGTCCGTCACCTTTTCCTCCAGCAACAGCACATCATCTGCTTTTACAGAAGACTCCAACTCACATCAGCCTCCCTCCACCTGGGGGATTCCGCCGAGGCCTGCGGAGACTGAAGACTACACCTCCAGTGCCGCGTCCACGAGGACTACTGGAAGGGAAACGACCGACCAGCACATGACCGACTCCTTCAAGGGGACATTTTCAGAGACTGGGATCCCAGTGGGGTCAAGAGGAACCCAGAGTTTAACTGGACGACCTAACACAACCCGGCATCAACACACGTCAACGCCAGAGGAAATCTTCGACTCAACACCACCTCTCAGGGTGACGGAGCCCGGCACTGACCAATCTGAAGTGTCCGTTTCCTCCACACCTCCTTTCACCTCAACCGCAGGAGGTCCTGCCAACATCTCGGGGACAGACCAGGGGTTGGACTCCAGTGTTGGAGCTTCCACCGAGTCTTCCAGTGGAGCCCAGAGCTCCAGCACTCAAAACCTGGAGGGCACTGAGGGGCTTTCACCCCAGACCAGAGAGGACCATGTGGGCTGGGGTCTGACTGCCGTGCCCTCTACAGTCAGCAGCAGTACATCTGAAATCGATGCGTCAGTGACAGACGGGCCCATGCCGGTTACTGAGGTCTTCCTCACTACCACACCTGCCACTGTTACAGCAAGGTATGTTTTATTGTTTATTAAACAGAATTTTCTTTTTGTGAGAAAACATTATTTTGGCAGAGAAATCATGCTCTATACTGCCCAATGAAGCTAGGTGGAGAGATGGTCAATGCCAAGTTGGAGCAAAGCTAAAATAAAATAAACTTTTTAATTCTGAAAAATATTCATTCTAATGAGCTCAATGGTACCTCAGCTTTAAGCTCTGGTGTGGTAAAGCTACCTTGAAATTATGTTTTTAAAAGTAATATATAGTAAATGTATTTATTAAAATAATTTTAGCATGAATATAAGAAGGGATGGACACTTAGCCAACTATGAGCTATGGCCCCAAATTAACCAAACTATGTTTTTTTTTCTAATTACAGTTAAATAAGAAAGCTCAATGAAGGCATTTTACATTTTGGATTCCATCGAAAGGCAGATTGTATCATTTGCAGTTTTTAGACAGTATTTAGGTTCCTTTTTTCTGACTTTCTGACTACCTATTTACTGATCTCTTACTTTGTAGGGCAGTATACTGTGTAACTTTAAAGGAGCAGGATTTAGTGGTATCAGAGTGTAGATAACTTAACGTCCCTCCTCTCACCCTCCCCTTCGGAGCGTTTAGGAGAATCTCCGGTGGCCATGAACCTCACACTGAAGGCCCTCTCTAAGGCCAGAGTTTGGTTTGTCCATTTTATGCTACAGTAAAAATATTGCAGTGCAACATGGCACACTCTGTTGAGAAGGACCTTCCCCCCCATGTAGATATGAAGGGCTTATTCTTAGGTAACAAAAATACATCTGCCAATAGATGCCACTGAATCCTGCACGTCAGTGTCACGTCAGTCTAGAGGTGCATTAGTCTTTGTTATGACAACGATTCAATGTATTTTTTTGAGAGACTTAATTGGTTTATCTTTTCTTTAACAGATTTCAGACAACAGAGGAAGAAACTTTTAAAGCCACCGCCTTCACCAGCACGACGGCCGCCACCACTCCTCCCCTGGTTACGAGGCCCAGTAGTACATCTAGTAGCTCTATTCCAGGATCCCCTACTGAGGCAACCGTCCCATACACTGCACGCTCCACCACAGCCTCCACCTTCACCCTGCAGACCTCTGCAGCGCACTCAACTCTCAGTGGCTCACCTAACCAAACGCCTGGACTATCTACTGGGACGCCTAACCCTACCAGTGTCAGCACCCTGCAGATTGAAACAAGCACAGGAACTCATAGGATCACCACAGCTCAGAGCCAGTACATCACTACAACCTACACCCACAGCACCCCAACCAACCCGACAGAGGCTTTCCACACCACCTGGAAACAGGCCGACAGAGGAACCACAGAGATGGTGGTGACAACACCGACCACTGAAGTTCAACCCACCAAAGTACCACCACCACCACCATCACCACCCAGTGAGTGCAGTGACTTTTTCCGCTTCAAACAGCAATCCTTGGCATGCAGTTTTACAGCAGTTTCACAGTTACTCTTTTTTTTTTTAATTTAACTGTGGTGGCTTGTTGTTACATGATTTTTGTATTCACTATAACCAAAACAGAAATGTTCAAGTACATCAGGTCGTATGTAGCAGGAAATTTCCCCTCAAAACTTAGTTGTGCATTTTGCAAACGTATCTCATTTCAAGCAATGTTTCTTTTTCTTTGAGTAGACTACTATGGTAATAATGTTAATGTTGAAAATGCACTGAAATTAATTTAAAGTATGATGGATTATAATCTTCCAAACACTTTAAAAATCATATCACTTCCAGGTCATTCGTCAGGAGATATACGTGTTGTCTTGCATAATGTATGGTATAGTGCATAAGTATGAACTTTTAAGCTCAACTCAGCCACAAGTTATTTGTTCAATCAAGTTACGCTCTACGGGTTTTTAGGTTTCATTATAATTGACCGTTACTGAGTGCAGACACTTTAATTTGAATGGATAGGTTAAAGAAAGGTAGTAGTCCTTAACAAGTCAATACGTATCACTGATGTCATTATACAAAATAAACACTGATGTCCATGTATCTTGGAAATGTTAGGAGCGTAAAGTAAAAGAGTTTATTTAAATGACCACTGATCTGTTTTCTGAAGAAGGTGCTCCCTTGTCATTGATTAATTTTCAAGTGATACACTTTTTGGAAGGGCCTCTGATGTGCTGATCATACTGCAGTGATGTCTACACTTGATCGTATGAGTTTTTAGAATAATGCAGAGAAAAGCAGACAAATAGAAAGATACTGAAACCAGGTCAGGTGTGAAAACATGCTTCATAAAACAATCACTTTATGAGACTGATGAGAAGTCGGTGTGGAAACAATGTACTCGTATGTGCCCAAAGAACACTGTTTTTAACTTTTTAAGGCTTCAGTTTCTAAAATTGAAGGTAAAGCCCTCTTTTTATTCTTTGAACTCCAGGTAACCCCTGTGTGTCCAACCCTTGTATGAATGGAGGGATGTGCGCGAGCTATAAAGGGCATCAGTTCACCTGTCACTGTCAGCAGGCCTGGACAGGACAGACCTGCAACCAGGGTGAGCATCGCCTCTCTTCTCCCTGATAGTTTGATAACAACACTGTCAACGTGCATGCTACCACAGGTTCTGTTTCAATGCACAAAATTCTTTAAATCTTCAAAATATTTCAAACTGAAGTAAGTTTTCGTTTAAAAAAAAAAAGTTCCTGAGGGTTGAAATTTGAATTGATATCTATGGATTCAGTGAAGTCCCTTATAAATGTAATATTGTAATGCCTGCATGTGCTGTGTGTTTAGATATGAATGAGTGTGAGCAGGACCCCTGCCCTGTTGGCTCCAGATGTGTGAACACGCGAGGCTCCTTCAGCTGTGAATGTCCGCTGGGCTTTGACCTTGAGGATGGACGCACATGCTCCAGAGGTAGCACCGCTCTACATATACATCTACATACAAGTATATTATCGTTATTATCTCTGGAGTCTTAAGACCTTATTTTAAATCACTGACAGTATAATTTTTTTCTCTCCACAGCAAAGACATTTCTGGGAACTTTCAGTGTTAACAGACCGCCACATGACCCCAGTACTTTCAAGAGCGCCACCATGCATGAGCTCCAGAGAGAGATCATTCAGCTGGTGAGAAACAAATCTACATCGCTGTGCCTTCTCTGCACATTTCGGAGAAAATCTCTACTGGATTTAAGTCTGTTATATCATATGCTCTTGTCTCTTCTGCAGCTCAATGTGTCGCTGTCAGTCCTTCGAGGTTACAGTCGCTCCACACTGAGTAAGAAGTAAGTTCTTGTTATCACTAAACTTTTTGATTTCTCTACATTTTTTGTTGTTGTGTCATATTTTTTAAAGAAAAAAAAGAAAAAGCTTTCACAACCCGTTTTTTTTATTTATTAGAAAAGAAAAACAAACCCACACTGTAAGATTATCTTTGCAGTTTCCAATGCATTTCTAACAATTCTAAAGTGATTTTCTCAGTATACTGACACATTTTAAGAATGCTAAAACATTCATGAAAAAAAGCATCACTTGTCATCATGAAGGGGGTTGCTCACGAGACAAAGCAGTGCTCTAACATTGACTTCTGATCTCCTCCCCACAGAGAGGACGGAGTTCATATCTTGGCAGTCAACATGTTTTCCATATCCACTGACGTGACGACTGCTGAGGTCTACAACAGTATCCAGATGTCTCTCAGCAACTGCAGCTCCTCGTTGGCCCACTGCCGCATGGCCCTGCACCACCAGCTCACTTACCACAGTGAGTATATTAACCAGAAATAACACGTGCACATCGACATGATCAGCTGTTTTGTTTTAACGGGTTTAATGCTATCTCCAACTTGTAAATTAGATTGAGAGCAGAAATTTAAAAGTGATTGAGAGTATATTTACAACCACCAGAGGGCATAGCTTGGCCATAAATAATTATTCTGTGAACAGTAGTATGATACGTTTGAGAAAACATTATATACATAAACTACATTGTACAAAAACATCATGTATATGCTATTTTTCACAGCATAATATGACAAAAAAAATCCGATGGTTAAAATGTAGGAAATGGTGCTGGACCATTCAATGCTAAACTATAGGGTACAAACACCATAATTTATATACAGCATCAATGAAGTGCATTGGTGTTTTCTGTATTCTCTGACTTCTAATTTTGTCCAAGTTATGATCTGATTGTTAAAGTCCTGAATAACGCTGTCCTCACTGTGTTCCAGTGGAGAGTCTATGTGTGGCTCAGAGGACTCAGTGTGACACAGAGCGCTCCACCTGCACAGACAGCAGTGGCACAGCCCACTGCCAGTGTCTTCAAGGATACTACAAACACAATCCTGATGACTTGTCCTGCTTAGGTAAGGTCTTCTTCAGTTTCATTGTATTTTTGTTTATGCCCATAAACTAGATCGTGGCAACCAAGTGAAGGGAAAGCATAATATTATATAGTTAATTTACTGAAAATGATCTAAAAAGTACTGGCTTTTGAGACCTTTTATACCAAACTCTGTAATTCAAAGTTTCCACACAAAACATTTCGTTTCAGATTGCGGGGATGGCTACAAGTTTGAAAATGGCACCTGTGTCCCGTAAGTTATCCTTTTATTTTATTTTAGTATCAATCCAGAAATGTTGAAAGATTTAAGTCCACTGCAACTTCTATTTCTATTTTTCAGGTGCATGTTTGGGTTCGGAGGATTCAACTGTGGAAATTGTAAGTGATTCTCACAGACCAATGTCAGCTCAACTTGAATCTGTAAATGTGTGTTTTTGTAAGTGCAGCATTAAATGTGTTGTTATTTAACATTGCAGTTTACAAGCTTATCGCAGTCGTGGTGTCACCTGCAGGGGGCGCCCTGCTCCTCATCCTCGTCATTGCTCTCATTGTCACCTGCTGCAAGTAAGATTTCTCCTTGGCTTGCTATTTCTTTCCACTTTATCATTATATTTTTCAACATTCTCTAATCAGTACAGTAATCTGCCATGTTAAACCTTAATTTCAAGGCATCCTTTTTTCCTGACCTATGCAACTTTGCTAAATGACTATAAGGACTAGCGTTACCAAAATTTCCACGCACACTAGATTTGGTAAAGATTGGATGAAATATGGACAGTAGGAGACACTACAGATATCATTTGTTTAATGTCATGCCATCTGGCGGCCATATTCCACAAGTTTGTGGGTGGCTGCTCGGTGCTCCTATGTGCACGGTTGTCTAAAAGTTGGTTGCAAAACAAAGATCCATTCAAGAGTTATTTGACTTTGAATCTTTTGAACACCCAAAAAAACCCGCCCACTCAAATTTGGGAACCAATTGCAGGAGAACGATAGATAATATCACAAATGATCTAGGAAATCCCCAGAAAAAAATAAGAGTTTTTCCGCCATGAGTAATGGTGTGGGAGGTATTAACAGTAAACTGAAATATTGAATAGTGTGCCACGTGGTGGCACTATTGAGGGGAAATGCCAGCAGTCTTAGTTGTACAAGGTGTGATAACGTTTGCAATTGGATTTTTTTTTTTTAAATATTGCAAAATAACAAAAACACCTCCATTTTCGCTACTTTTTTGCAACGTCAACAAAAAAAAAATACAACGGAGCTCGAAAAAAAAAGTCATAGCAAACCATTCCCAATAGGGTCACACCACATACTTGAATTTGGTGCATGTTGTCCCAAAGCTGTACGAGTTATTCGGTACGAGCACCCCTCATCATCTGAATCAGTTAACCTAAATTACAAAAAACATTCTCAGTTAGTTTGGTGATGTAAATTTTGATGAACTGTGGTAACAGTTTTACTTTTAAAATGTTTCAGGAAAGACAAAAATGACATCAATAAGATCATTTTCAAGAGTGGAGACCTGCAGATGTCTCCATACGCAGACTTCCCTAAAAATAACCGGATATCCATGGAGTGGGGCAGGGAGACCATAGAGATGCAAGAGAACGGCAGCACGAAAAACCTTCTACAGATGACCGACATTTACTACTCCGTAAGGAAATATATAATAAATTTTTTTTTCTTACATTTGTATTTCTTGTTTAAGACTTAGTTTTTGTCTGTATGGACGCAGCTGATGAATCGCATCACGGACTTCATTTTCTCTTTCTCTTCCCCCTCAGCCTGCCTTGCGTAACTCTGACCTAGAGAGAAATGGCCTGTATCCGTTCACAGGTCTGCCGGGCTCACGTCACTCGTGCATTTACCCTGCCCAGTGGAACCCTTCTTTCACCAGTGACGATTCACGGAGAAGAGACTACTTCTAAGTGCCTCGCTTTAACATACACGCCCTCAGAAACGTACCATCTGTCACACTGACAAAAGAGATGTGTCTTGATGGTTTTCTTTCACGGTCACAATGTGAGCGGCACTGTTTTTGAAAACCCATTTGACCGGCTGCATTCAGGGTTGCACACTAAATATGTAAATGTGTGTCTGCACATTATGAAAGTACATATTTTTGCAAGTAAAATGTGTCCTTGAGTAACCATTTCAGTGTTTTTGCATGTTTTAGGTCATTTACTTCAGCTCATGTTACCTAATATTTTCCCCGCCTTACATGAAGCCACTGATTGTCATTTGCTTCAGTGTGGAAGTAGGTGATCCATTGCGGTTAACATCACCCCTGCCCACCTGTTGTCGGAGTTATGTTGTTGCTGCCTGGTGACGCAGTGCAGATTTGTTTGAAAAATCTGCTCTGAATTAATGCACACTGATAATAAAAAAGCATGGATCATTTTCCTATGTGGGAATACACAGCAGTAACGTGTGTTGTGTTGCAAATAGACTAGAACATGCAAAAACACAGATGCTGTGGTTCATTAAATGCTGAAATATGAATATGGACACGCCACTGCTGTGATTTTCAAAAATAATCGTTTTCATCTTAGATTATAGTATGAGACCAAAAAAAAAAATACACTGAAAGATGCATAAAGTTGAGTTTCATGCCAATAGAAATTGAGGATGACTTTGTAATCGGATGCCAACCTTTATTTATTCCATGTATGTCCACACTGTTGACATGTAGCACAATGGACGTATCATACATACACACTGACAGACTTTACAGGGATAAACCTGTGGCTTTAAGTGTGTGAGTGTGTGTGTTAGTGTGTCTGTATCTGCATTTGTGTGTGTCAAAAAGAGACGCTGAGCAAGTATGTGCATCTCTTTAGTATTGATGTGTCTGAGGTTTGTGTGTGTTTGTGTGTGTTTGTGTGTTAAAAGTACTTATCTGTATACCAGAAGGATCATAACTGTCAATAAGTATTTGAATGTAAAGATGTATTATAATTAGCTGTTTCTGTTGTGAATTCATATTTTTATGTGAGTGTTATCTTTCTTTGTGTAAATATGGTCTGTTGATTCTGGCGTTTTAGTCAGAAGTGCTTATTTAAGTAAAAACATATTGCACTGCATTTTGTCTCTGACTCTGATTGAAATGATCGTTGATTTTTTTGTTTTGTTTTGTTTTTAAACCCTTCTGATCCTCCGAGGCTTTTATGTTGTATAGTTGACAGTTTGTGTCAAAGCTTAAATTAATATATTTAAAAAAAAATGTTCAAGCTTAACATTTATAAAATTGAGCTGTCAAAATAGTATCGTACATGGTTTCATTTTTAGTACAATTCTTTGTTTTAATATTTTGGTACAAAGCAAGGAGGACAACAAGTATACCTCATACTTAAAAAAAAAATAAGAATAACTTTTTTGCATATTTCCAGAGCTTTAGTTGCATCTCTGTTTTCATCGCTGGATGTTGTTAATTCTGTTGTTATGGTGATAGCTTAATTGTCACTGCAAGTATGAAATAGCAATAACAAACTACCCTGAAGTTAAGAGAACCGAATGGCACCTTCATAGCTGTTACAATAGAAACCAAATTCCATATTAAGTGGCTGTGAAGGATTGGAGTTCATAATTTAAAATATTAAATTCGAAACAGTCAGTGCTCCCAGCTGTGATATCGGGTTTCAAAGTCTTTTTTAAAATCAGACATGCTGATGTGAAATTATGGCACACAAATGAACTCAATCAGCAGACAGCAGCGCGCAGTAATAAAATAATTCACGTCCACATTTCATCCATTTTTAGACAGGTGGTATTATTTCATATGTTCCCACATTTTCTTTGGACTGGTATCTGTACAACTGACCTGTCCACAATATAAATTACTCTATGAAGTAGAATAATTCTTAAACAGGCTATTAATGGCCTGATAATTCTGTGTGCTGTTCTTATATTACAAATAATAATTAAAAAAAAAAATCATAAAGCACTCTGGTACTCTTTTTCCTAAAGTACCAGACTTTCATTTCACATACTGGACGACATATGACATTTGTATGTTATTTTGGACGATATATGAATGTATGAATTTAATTTTTACATTTTGGAGGACATGCTATACGATGATATTTTCAGGCCATTTTGGATGACATACAATAATATGTTAAAATAGGGTTACAGTGAACTTGACCTTTGAACACCAAAATAGTTCTTTCTTGACAGAGCTGATTAACTGAACAGCAGAAAAGAAGACTACACATTCATGACCCAGTAGCATTATTGCTGGCTGAAGAAATGTGAACTGAGGTGAAAAACAAAAAAAAACAATATTGTAATTGTATATCACATAGAAATTACATCTATATTCCGAACTGTGATCAAAAGAAAGTGTCTGGTTTGTTTCTCTGGTGCCTTTTCCGACTAGACAAAATGCTGATTGTGGCAAAGGGGAAATCATTTTAATGTAGCATATCTAGAAAATGGAATATGCAAATAAATGCCCTGGAATTTAAGTCCAACACTGGGTCTGTAATTTTTATTAACCAGAATAAAATAATGTTGTATTGATGAAAATGCAAATTAACTGTTTTTTGGGGTTTTTTTTGCACTGGTTATGTTTCAGAGTCCTGATGTTGTGCATTCTGGTTTACTGCTATGGCTTGCTGGGATGCTTATTAGACACTTGTTATTAGAAACAACTGTCAAAAATATGCCATCTAAGGAACACAAACTCATTAACTGAGCTGCACTTATGTGGAAATCATTTCCCCTGGTAAAGTGTGTATATATATATATATATATATATATATATATATACATGCAACTGTCACAGCAAGCTGTGTGTTTCATGTCCTGTGTCTATGTAGATATAGCTACTAATACACCAGGTGATGGTGTAACCAATTATTCCATCATTAAACCAGAATTTATCCAGATAAATGACAAACAGTTCTCACTCTTCTTTATAAAAATGTGGATGTGGTTGAAAAACAAATACAATAATATGATAATGATAATGATAATTCATTTTTTCTGCCCCAATAATCTACAGTCATGTTTCAAATTTTCCATAAAAATCAGTGTCAAGTGAAGCCAGCAATGGACACTATGCTACCTGTAGTGCTAAATGTAACCATATTATGATTGGACTGACATCAACCAAATGTCAGCGGCTGTCTCGTGCAGTAATACAGTGTAGATGTATTGTACCTACTGACAGGAAAGGTGCTATAATGCGATGATATCACTCCCCTCCTGTGGTTGCCGTTATTTCCATAATGGCAGTGACTGATCTGGTTTCATGCTGGTACTCTTATAAGGCTTGTGTGGAAGAGAGTTTGACATAGACAGAGGCACAGCTACCTTGAAAGATTTTCCTTTTTGAAAACCAGCAATGGTACGGCAAATAATTGATTTGGGTGAGAAGGCTTTCTTATTAACCAATGGTCTTCTCATCTTCTTCAACATCCCTATAAACATCTTCTATGCATTTTGCTTGATCTTCCCGTTGCGCAGCAGACAACAACTCCAGCAGCCTTTGAAGATGCTACTGGGGTTTCTTGTCTGGTTTCCCTGTGCTTATTTTGTTTCTCTTACTGCAGTGTTTTTTGTGCAAGAAAGCTTTGAAATGTTTCTTTTGTTGTGGCTGTTTCTGGTGTACTGCACATGCAGCAGCATGACGTGTTCTGTTTGGCTGAACTTTTACTTCTACATCCAGATTGTCCCTCCAAAGCGAGCTCTTTTGATCTGGGTAAAGAGGAACATCGGGTCTTTCATCTGTGTGGTTTTGACTGTTGACTGGATGCTTTTTTTTATCTGTGAAGGTGTCAGTGTTGCAGATGAACTTTCTGTAACTTATACTTACATCAACGGTACATGGACTGAAAAATACATTCATGAACTGCATTTCACCAGGAAAGTTTGTTTCTTCATCAACCACATGCATATCTTTATCTGTTTGTGTATTATGATGGTTTCCAGCTTTTCCACAGCTCTCTACCTGCATAGACACGTGGGAAACATGGCACAGAATGGCAGCCACTTCACCACTTCGAACATTCAAAGTCAGAAGAGAGTCACCATCACTGGGATCTTTCAAGGACTGTTCTACTTCTTCCATTATGTGTTTTATCTCTTTTCTTCATTCATTAACTTTGCCTCCCCACACTTTGTGTTTGGCTCTTGGAGCTCCTTCACGGTCACCTCGTTGTACATGTCAGGGGCCACACTCAGCCTGGGCATCGGTCAGGCTACATTCAGGCAAAGGTTAGCTAATGGTTGGAAGACACTCAAAGCACTGTGTGGTATTGGCATGGTAACTGATGATGTGAAACTGCACTCCAGCCGGCTGACATCGAGCGAAATAGCGAATATTGTAACTGTTGACCAAATGTCATTGTGAGTACTGAATGAATGATATGGTATTTTTTTGTGTACAAATTTCTATTACATCTTAGATTTAAATTCTTCAAATGTTATAGTTTATGTGAATTTAACATGTACATGCAACATGTAATGACCAAAAAAACAAAACAAAAGGAATCATAAAATGTAAACTTTTTTTTGGGTAAATTGCTCCTGATTGAACTGTAACTGAGGCATGTGTCACCTCATTAAAGGGACACTCGGAACAGTTTTAGGGTTAGTTTAGCTTACTTGGGAGTAATACTCAGTCTGTGAAAACAATTCTATGATATATTCTGGGACTCCGAAGGAGCTTTTCAAAATCTGAAAAGATAAACCTGATGACATCATCATCATAACTCAGAACAACACAATTGCAAATATTGAATGTACAAAGTAATGGACTTATGTGATTTTTACACCCACATTTAATTTTCATATTCTAATGCAATTAAACAACCACAGATTTGCCACATTGTGCAGAGTTGGAGAACCTCAAAGATCTTAGTTGCAAGAGCACCACAAAGGAAAAAGACATCAAACCAAAAAACACAAGCAAAATGAAGATCAATGAAAGGGGTCAACGGCATATCTTCAAGAAATGTGCAGCTGAATCGGATGCTTCTTGCAACAAAACAGCAAATAGCAAAGGACTGGAAAACAATGATAGAACAGACCAACACTGAAGTGTCTCTACCAGATTGATAATGAGGATGGAGTTTATAACCTTTATTAATCAGATCTTTGCTATTTCCAACAATAATGTAATTTACATGTTTTGTGTGGTCTCTATGCTTCATTGATAAAAGATAAAGCATTAAAACCTCTCCTATGGTCCTTGACTTGCAGTACAATTGCTTACCTGATGCCATCTATTGGGATGTTCTATTCTGAGCAAAACTAACAACTTCAATGTCATATGGCCTCATTTGTGATTTTTGTTTGCAGTTTGACCACTAAAACCCACTCTTTTTGGCTGAATTTATTTTACCTCTGAATAAGATATAATATCAAACCCATCATAATCTGCTTTTGTCATGTAGGGAAAATATCAATTTGATATTTTTGCCATTTTATAGAACCAATCTCACATAATATTTACCAAGGCCTTTAGACCTTTATTTACTATAGTTTAACTAGCAAGGACCTCCACCTGAATTGGGTATGAACATAATTTATCGATTATGGTACGGTGGTATGCGTTGGAGCTGAGCAAGACATGCGGTTTGGGGAAGGCTCAGCTGAGAATCCACTGCGGCTCTCGGGCCTTGCAGATCCCCCAGGTACTTATAAGAATCACAGAGGGAATAGAAAATAGAAGGACGAGAGGGAGGGTGGGTGGGTCACGAACAACGGGAGCAGCGCACGTACACCAGTAGCAGACAGATGTGCCGGATAGGCAGGTATTTGTAGGCACATGGCCAGAAGGGGAGTGTTTGAGGTGTGGTCCTGCTCCTTAAATTCAGATAAACTTTATCTCCAAATGTCGTCCAAAATGTGGAAAAAACGTCATACTATGTTTTCCAAAATGTAAAAAAAAACGTCATGCTATATAGTATGTCGTCCAAAATGTCATAAAAATGTCATACTATTGTATGTCGTCCATAATTTAAACCAAACGTCATACTAAGTGTGCTGTCCAAAATGTAAAAAAAATGTCATATGAAAGTATGCTGTCCAAAATTTTTATAAAAATGTCATATGTCACATGTATGTTGATCAAAATATTAAAACATTTCATCAGCTCAAATGTGTAAAAAAAAGTCATACTATAGTGTCTTCCAAAATGCCATAAAAATGTCATAATATAGTATGTCAATCAAAATATTAAAAAAAATGTCATACCATAGTATGTCGTCCAAAATGTGGAAAAAACGTCCAAAATTTGAAAAAAATATCATACTATAGTATATTGTCCAAAATGTGATAAAAAAAATGTCATAATATAGTATGTTGATCAAAATATTAAAACATTTCATACCATAGTATGTCGTCCAAAATGCAAAAAAAATGTCATACTATAATGTCAAAAATGTCGTCCAAAATGTCATTCAAAGGTATGCTGTCAAAAATGTAAAAAGAATGTCATACGTATGTCATCCAAAATTTGAAAAAAATGTCACACTATAATATATTGTCAAAAATATGAAAAAAAACTTCATACTATAGTATGACATCCAAAATGTCATAAAAATGGTAGGTCGTCCAAAATGTGAAAAAAAATGTCATATGTCGTCAGAATTTTTATAAAAAAAATGTCATCATGTAGTATGTGTAGTATGTCTTCCCAAATGTCTTAGAAATGTTATACAAAAGTATGCTGTCCAAAATGTAAAAAAAAAACTATAGAATGTCGTCTAACATCTCAAAAAAATGTCATACCATATTATGTCGTCAGAATTTTTATAAAAATGTCATACAATTGTATGGCAAATATTTTTGACATTAAACTTCCACGTCATAAAAATGTCATACTTTAGCATGTCGTCTGAAATATGAAAAAAACATCATACTATGTCGTCCAAAATATGAAAAAAAAATTATAGTGTAGTATGTCTTCCAAAATATCATAGAAATGTTATAAGGAAGTATTATGTCCAAAATGTCAAAAAAAATTAATTTATTAAACTTCTACGTCATAAAAATGTCATACTTCAGTATGTCATTTAAAATCTCGAAAAAAATGTCATACCATACCATTTAGCATTAATAAAGAACTAAATACTGAGAGTGTATAAGTTTTTACACACTATATGGTCTTTATTAATGCATTTCTCAACAATTCTTTCAGTGGGAACAGCTGTACAAACATGTAACAACTTAAAATGTAGTAAAGCTCAGGTGTCTCAAAATGTCTTAATAGAAACATTGCCATACTGTAATACAAAAATCTTAACAAAACCTGTTCACCCTGGTATTAATCATTAATACCAAGTACTATGTTTATTCTAACAAATGCTCCAAATCACATTTTTGGGATTTAGAGGGAAAAACATTAAGAATAACAACAATACCCTCCTGCCAATGATTTTACCTTTTGTTGCTGACTAAGGCTGAAAGCTTGAAGATGCTACTAATGTTGTAATCTAAAATACATAGGCCAAAGATGTATAAATGCAAGAATCTTTGGGATCTATGTATGTCCTTCCCATTCTTAAACAATTTCTGTGTTGCAAAATACATAATAAACTCATGTCCAACACTTCATGAGTTGACATTGTTTGGTTTTCCTGTCACATCGGGATGCAGCTGTGCCAAAGCCATGACTCAGACACCAAATCAATTGTGTGATGGTGAGCTTTTCACCTCACATGATCCATCTCCATTTTAAGTTTCCCTTTATGCATTTCTAAACTTCAATCATTGTTGTGGTGATTTCATGTTTATGTGCTGTATTTTCATATTCTAATTTGCATGTAATGCAAATACCTCAGATTTATTACATTGCTCAGAACTGGATGTCTCACTGGCTTCATTTGTCAGAGCACTACAAGATCCTGAAATAGAAAGAAGACACAAAATGAATCTAACTTTGGTCCTAATTAATGGGCCTCTTATTATTTTTAACATCATGGCTAATGCATTTTACACGTTTTGCATGATCTGTCCAATTCATGGAGAAAGGATCAAGCAACCTCTTGCGCTTCTTCTGTGGTCATTGATTTGGAATACAACGGCCTACCTGATGTCATTTTTTTTCAAGCTTTTTACTCAGCTTGTTCCTGAAAACTACAAAATCGCAAAATTGTCAATTTTGCTGTCCATCTGCAGCTTGCTCCCCAGTATGAACTCCACTGTTTTGCTGAACTTCTTTTACTACACCCAGATTGTACCTGCACAGAGAGCATTCTTCATCTGCATTAAGAAGAATAACAAACCCATCATCTACTGCACGTGGCTTGCTGAGAAAATGCTGCTTTTGCTATATTTTATGACTATGGTCTATGACTTTATTATTTTTGATGGCTTTCGGTTTAATAACACCACTACAATGGGTAATGACACACATGTGCCTGAGAGAACTGTCTTGATATTGCTGAACGATATTGCATTTGACTTAATGCAGACCTACTTCTGTTTCTCTCTGTGTGTTATGGTGATGTCAAGTGGTGCTACTATGGTCTACCTGTGCAGACACATGCGGCGAATGGTAGCAAATGGACAGACTTACTCCTCTCCACGATTCAGGAGTCAGGTGAGGGTCACCGTCACTGGCATCTTTCAGGGGGTCCTGTTTGTGTTCTTAACTATGTGGATTATGTACTTTTTTGTGTTTGACTATAAACCCTCTCCAGTCAAAGACCCATTCATACATTTCACTGTCTTCAGCTTGCACATGTCAGGCACCACGATTAACCTCGGTGTTGGTCAGGCTGTTTTCAGGCAGAGAGCAGCAGACATTTGGAGCAGAGCAGCTCAGTGGTTTAGAGCTTCTAAAGTACATGAGTCCAAGCCTGAATCCGAAGATCAAACCAGAAGACCAGGACACTGATGAGATGGGCCTGCTTAAAACATTATTGACATTTTCTTCAAATCTTCAAGGATGCAAGCTGCCCTCAAGTTTAAAGCCTACCTGTATATCTAATCAGGATTTTTTTTTTTTTTTTTTTTTTTTTGGAGAAAAAGCTGCACATTTTAATTAGCAATTAATTTGTCATTAGTACTTTGTTTGTTCACCATCAAAATGTTTTTCCATGTTAACTTTTTAGCAACACAAATACACTGCATATTAAGCTGGGTTTCAGGTTTGTGCAAGCAAAATGTTCAACGCATATACCCTTATTTACACATTTGATCTATATACAGTAGTTGAATGTAAAAAAGAACATCTCCTTAAATCCTGTAATTACATACAATTTTGTTGTCGTTTAATTAGCTTTTGTTTTATGTACACCTCATGCCACTAATGATTACTACAATTCAGAAGGGAATTTTGTATTTATTTTATAATTATTTTTTTGTACTTATTTTATATCATTACAACGACATTGTATTGTATGGTTATTCCTTAGGCTACATGTTTATAAACTAGCCTTCTCTATATCAATGCCTGCTGGAAGAGTTGTATTTGTTGCTTCCTGTCAATGTTTTCATTCTTAGTTGCTGACTGAGGCTGGAAGTTTAAATATGTTACTTGTGTTACAACCTATAGATATATACACTGAAGATTTATCTAAGCATTAATCGTACGGGATTTGTGTTTCTCCTCCTCATTCTTTGTAAATTAAACAATTTCTGTGTTGCAACATACCTAATAAACCCATGACCACTAATCCTGCCATTAGTCAACATTGTTTGGTTTTCCTGTCACATCTGGATGCAGCTGTGCCAAGACACTTGGACTCAGACACCAAAATCATTTGCGTGATGTTGGGCTTGTAACCTCACATGATCCTGCTACTGTTTGAATTTTCAGACCGTATTAATGCTGTAACCCCACACATTGTACTTAGAAAACAAACTACTCATATTTCTTAATTGCTACAAAATGTGTTTTATTTTCAAATTCTAATTTGCATGTGATGCAAATGCTTCAAATTTGTAACATCACAAAGAGTCAGATTGCCTCACTGGTTTCAATTGTCAGAGCACTAAGAGGGAAGAAGATATCACATTAGAAAGTGTAGAAAAAGTTAAGATGAATCCTTTAACTTGGGTCCTAATTAATGGGCAATTAATTTGTCATTAGTACTTTGTTTGCTCACCATCAAAATGTTTTTCTGTGTTCACTTTTTAGCAACACATACATTGCATATTAAGCTGGGTTTTGGGTTTGTTCAGGCAACATGTCCAATGTTTATCCTACTATTTACACATTTGATCGATGTAGTATGGAAAAACAGTGTACACTGATGAATATATATATGATATTTTTAAGCTCTGTAAACAAAGTATAGCTCTTCGCATCCACTACCATTTGCAGTGAAATATTGTACTTGATACAAACTACTAGCAACAGTACAATGCTGTTTATATATGCATCAGAGAAAAGTCACACAGTGGGGATAGCTTTTCTTCATTGAGGGCTTTAACTTGAACCTTAAAATTAATTTTGCTGATAATAGGTAACATTTAAATGCATGACTTCCCACCTGTAGTGGAGTGTTTTTATAGTGTGGTCCTTTTACTTCAAGGAGATGACCTAAATTCTCCCTCCACCACTGTTGATATGTAAAGTAGCAACACATCAGAATTATAACAGCAATTTTCTGTCGTTTTTGTCAATCGGTGGCAATTTTGAGCGTCTAGCCATGAAACTACAAACTGCTGTAAATCTCATGTACATGGACTGACCTTCTCCAAACGTTACATGTATGATAATAGTCCGGCCCTGAAGACATCTGTATGGTAGTATTTGCTCATAGTCATAGCGCCACCTGCTGGACACAGGAAATTACATTTTTCATACTTTCAGATGCTACATTGAGCTGGTTGATCACATGAACCTAAATTCGGGTCAGAATAGCCTTAATGACTATTTGGGTCATGTTTTTGACCACATACTAAAGTATGATTTTTTTTTCATAATTTCGATGACATGTTATAGTGTGACTTTTTTGTCATGTTTTGGAGGACATGCTATAGTATGACTTTGTTTACATATTTTGGAGGACATGCTCTGGTATGATTATTTGGTCTTATTTTGGAGGACATTTTTGGATATTATCGTATGACAAAAAAGTCATACTATAGCATGTCGTCTAAAATGTGACAAAAAAGTCAAACTATAGCATGTTGTCCGAAATATGAAAAAAGTCATACTGTACTATGTCGTCCGAATTGTAGTCATGTAGTTGAAAACTGGAAAAAAAAACTTTCCAGCAATTTCATATTTTTGCCTTTTTTTCATAACTTGGATGACATGCTATAGTATGAATTTTAAGACGTCACTTTTTGTTTAGCTGTTTGTGAAATATAAGTATGCTAATTACAAATCCTGTATTTCATTATAATAAAGTATGACATGATGAGAAAAGATCTTAGTTGCTATTCTGTATCTTCCCCAATAAAACTCTAGATTTTATTTGTACCTTGATTACAAATATTGCAATTATGAAACAGAATTCTTTTTTGTAATCATGACAAAATCTATAGCTTTTTTTTTTTTTTTTTTTCCAGATTTTGAATTTAAGTGTTATTTTAAGATTGAGATGCACCGTTGGTGAATGCAATAGAGTTATAATCAATAGGTATAATCAAACCTTACTTTTATTAATGTAATGTAAATAAGAAAATGACATTTAGGGAAAAAAAAAATTGTCTTTGGAAATGTGGAAAAGTGGTGGGAAAATCAATGAAGCACGTAATATTTTGCGTGTGTAGAAACAACATTTTTATTTATGACTGTGTCCATCAGAGTCGGCTTTACAATCCCATTTTGCTGCAATAGAAATGGCTGAAGTGAAATGAAAAGACTGAATATATTATTTATGTAAATACATTTTTTTTGGGGGGGGAGGGACATAATTAACACTCGAAAAAAAAAGGTAAGAAATTGCAATACTTAACATACTGTCAAATGTCTTAAAATCGTAACAAAACAGTGATATCGTAACAACATCGCATCGTGAGTTGATTAACGTAACAACATCCCGCCTCGACTGCGTGGAGCCATGTATGAGCTTTTGGAGAGGCCGTGAACGCATCACCAGGAGTCTGGTCCTGCCCCTCCTCCTTCAGATGTGCTTCGTCCTCTCGGCAGTTGGTGAGAGGAGGAGGAGGAGGAAAACCAGAAGGAGGAGAAAGAGGAGGAGGAGGAGGAGGCGCACACACACACACACACGGAAAAAAAAAAAAAAAAATCACTTAACAGGAGAGCGGATCTGTGTCACAAATAAGTGTCACCGTTAGATCGCCATACATTGCACCGGTCAGGTGAGTCGACACACTTTAACCGGACTTTAACGTTGTTGTAACGGCTCAGCTATCTCTAGCAGTTACAGTTGGCAGTTAAATGTATTTTTTTTTCTTTAATGTTAAATTTAATCAGTGATATTAAACCGCTGACTTTTACCTGAGTGATAAACTTACGGTTCGTTTTTTTTGTTTTTGTTTGTTTTGGTATCTTTTCGCTTCACTTTTCAGCTCCGGTCGCGGTCCGTTAGTTTGGTCGTTAACAAACAGGGAATCACGGTGACGCAAATGAACCGTACAGCGGGGACTCGACGGGGGAGTTTGTCCTCCCAAAATATGCGTGTCATGACCATAATTATTGTTTGGAAAATCTTTCCTCAACCGGAGAGGACTGGTGACTAATTCACGAGCTCTCGGGAAGCGTCCGCACACCGTTACCCGTTAAACCATTAAAAAAAAAAAATGCAATCAACGTCAAGCTAGTTGACGTGCACTTTCTTTGGTGTTTATTTTTTTGCCGCTACGCTTGCGCCAGTCTTTTATTAACAATGTCAGTCTCCATTCGTTGTCAGTGACTTTTCCAGTCTTGTCCTGCCATTTGTTACGTTCAGTTTTCCATAGACTGTATTTTCGTGTTAGGATTCAGTGTTGGAGAGTAACAGGTACTTGACCTGAGTTTATTTCAATTTGATGCCAGTCCTCGCTGCACTACTTTTCAGAAGTAAAGATTGTATATTCTACTCAACCACATTTAATTGACAGATTTGACAGAATAGATAGTATAACAAGCTTTTTAAATACAACAATTTGTTTAAGATTAAACCAGAGATTTACACACACAAAAAAAAGGTGTTGTAGTTTGGGCCAAACTTTTTTCCCCCATAAACTTACCAACAGATGTTTTTCTTCCTGCCAGATCTTTCAAGGTGCAGCCTGTGAAGTCTGCTGCCTCAGCTGTCTGGAGGGGTATGGCCCCAGCCCTGAACAAAATCCTAAAAAATGGCCTCGGGATCCACTTGTCCTCGCCTTCTGCCTCTGTCAGACTGGACTCAGACGGGAGAGTCATGTGCAGCACTGAGCTGGAGCCTCACATGAGATTGACAAATGATACTGACCTCCAGAAGATGTGGCTGAACCTTTCCTCGTTTCGCTTCCTAAGCTCCTGCCTCCCCTCGAGCCTCCTGGATGCCCCTGCCGACCGTGTACTTTCACCAGGTCTTCGGACGTCTGCCAGCATGTGTGAGACGGCGCCCCTGTCCAGCCCGGGCTCCCTTGTCGGCTTCCTGTCCCTCAATGAAGACCTGAGAGATTCTCATCGGGTGGCCTCTGTCTTCCCAGGTGTACCAGACATATTTTTAGTCCCCCTCCCTGAGCACAATAGCCAAGAGGCTTGTCTGCTGCATGGACAAAGTGCTGCTCCTGAATGTAGGCCAGATGGTGGTGATGTGCATCACTCCTCACTTAGCCTTTGCAGTGTTTGTCCTTCGTATTCCCATGGGGAAATTAAGTCTCAGGGCTGCGCTCCCTTTTTTGCAACCCTTCCTACATGGACAAAGGAGAATGTAGCTTCAGTGCAGCCTTGTATTAACAAGGTGAATCTTGATCAGCATGCATCCAGAGCTGTGCTAGAGGAGGCTGTGGAGGGGCAGCTGTCCAGGCAGGCAGGGCTGCACGGCCGAGCTTCGAGGCTTCAGAGGAGACTGCAAGTCCTGCTAGGAGAGCACGCTTTGCTGCACTGTGACCAGCAATTGGATGGGCTGCAAAAACACTGTCAACTTGGAGATTTGTCTCTTGAAAGCCTGGACTCTACACATCCTGGTATAGTACATCTCCAGGCTGGCAGTAAACCCCATTTTTCTTGGCCAGAGTCGTCCACAGCCTCGTCTTCCTTCGCACAGGTTGGAGAGTTCAGCCACTCCAGCCAGGTGCTTCTGAGGGGCCTGCAGGAAGCCCTGGACTCTGAGGCCACGGCAAGCAGCAGCTCAGATGAGGAGCCTGAGGAAGACCAGATTCAGAGCAGGATTTCACCTGTGTGAGTATCCAGCAAGTGAAAATATGTACAGTTGCATGTGTTCTGTTATAATATGCACACGAGTCAACAAGACTAAGACTTAAAATAACAAAGGTGGGAGATAGTATCAGCTGACTGAGTGGAATGTAGTGCCTGTTCAAAAACATATTTTCAACTCAAAGAACATGGAAGGGTTGGTTTGTTTGAACAAGATGAAACAAGTTTCCTCTTTTCTTTTGAGGTCAGTTTGAATTGAAGTCTGGTTCTTATTTTGAAAGTGTGTTGCTGGCACAGCTGCTTATTATAGCTAAATAAACCAGCTAGAGGAAAGACTACGCAGATCCCCCGAACAGCATATTTCACCCATCAAGTTGAGCTAAATCACATCATTTCAGTGTCTGACATCTGCTAATGCTTGAAAAAAAACATTTCACAAGGTTGCGCTTTTCTGGGATTTGGTTATGATAAAAACAGCTGAAATCACTGGTCTTGTTTTAATTCAGACAAGTGGTGGGTACAAAGAGGTAAACTTGCACAGTGTGGTATCAGTCAGTTCAGGACATTAAAGGCACTGCAAACATAGTTTGAGAGAACTAGAACAAAAGTGGCACTGAGATGGTGTTGATTGCAGATAATGAACCTATTAAGTTAAATTTGTTTGACATTATGGACATATCTGTTAATGTGCAACTACAGTATAAATGACAAGAATGACCCAAGAAATACACCGTTTTTTTTAAGATGACAGTATAAGTTTTGGAAAGTCAGCTGCGTCTGTGTAAGAGGTCCACAGAGCCTCCGCAGTGTAAGATGCATGTTTTACTTGGCCCTCAGCGAAGTCAACAGTGTGGTTGTCATAAGTAGGAGGTTTGTGCTCCCAGCTGTGGAGAGTGTTAGGACATTTTTTTTTTTTTAACCAATGCGCTCACATATTTTTCTCTTTCCATGCTGCAGTCATAACAGCTCTCTTTACCCACAGGATAGGAAATAAACACAGATTTTCCAGCAAGCCAGCTACTTGCCAGCCATTCTGTGCCATCACGCCTCGGCTCCTCCTCTTTCTAGTGAAAAATACTTTGAAAGTGTGTCTGTATTAGAGGTTTGGATGCCTGCGGTGCTGCTTTACTTTAGTCCTGGCTAAAAGGGCGTTGTATTGCCCCAGAGGGAAAAGGATGAATGACTCGTCTCGAATGAAATGTTGTGACATTCTGGAATCAGTGTATTTTGTGACGTTAACAAGCCACAGGAAACATTATCAAAATCAGAATTTTGCACATATTTTGCCACTTTGGTTAATGTCTTTGAATTTTTCAGGTTAATATTGTAGCCGATGTCCAAACTAAATAAGGTATACTGTAGGATTAAATGCATGGAAGGGGGACATTTGGGCTAAAACTGATCTATCTAATCTAATAGATTATTGATTGTCAAAGCTTTGCTGAAAAGTAAATTGTATGCTTTGTTATTGTTTTGTTTTTTATCCATCATTGCCTCATCGTCATGTCTACTTGAATACAGATTCTGGATTTAGTTTGGGAACATATGTTAGAGCAAATCTTTTTTTTTATTAAGATTATTTATCTGGCTGACTGTAGATAGTGTCAGCGGTACTGATTTGTGGACCTCAATATTTATCTTCAGCTGCTAACCCACCAGGGCATCTTAAAAAATAGCAGCATTATAATCATTCAGGGTGAAGATTTGGAAGGTGTGAATATAACAGAAGACGAGAACATGATATTGTCAAGCTTAGACTGTATTTATTTTGAGAGCAAAACAGTACACCAGGCAAGGCTCCCACACTAACTAACATACATATTCACTTCAGACGTTCCTGAGAACAAAATATTTGCCTGGGACTGTGTAGTGTTGGTTTAAATTTTAAGCTTGCATCACCCTAACAAACCCATTATGTCAGTGGTCTTGGTCAATCCCATTTAACCTTTGTTTTACCACTCAGATAGGGTCCAGCTAAAGTGTTTTGTTTTTTTCCCTTCAGTAAAATATTCTGCAGTTCTTTGACCACTCTGTTGGCTTCCTGTGATTCCTCAATCACTGCAGTAAACAAACTTAAAATGGTTATGAGGTCTGAAAACAGGAAGGAGAAAAGATTGTTTTACGTGTTTGGTGTTGTGTGACCTTTTTATTTGGCTGGCTTCAGTCTTCTTGGAAGTGTGTGTGTGCCCTTTGTCTGAGTCTGCTCTCCTTCTGTACGGAACAATGCTCTGCGCTTCATCTGTAAACCTCCCCTGGGGAGTTTTTATGCTGGGTTCCTCCTTGAAAAGGATAGCCCCTTGCTGGGAAGGGAACGGGCCATTGAGCACCTTCAAAAAAATGTGGAAATAGTTTACCTTTAACTTTCTACATATAAACTTGTGAAGCAGTGACACGGTTTGACTTTGAAAACCACATGTTTATATTGCGCATTTTCTGCACTGGCAGCAGTCCTTTGCACCTCCAGCTGTTGCTCATTTTTTTTTCTTTTCAGTTTTGTTTAAATTTACAGTAAGGGAATATTTGATAAAGAATCATTGCTTCAGTTTAAATGAAGGACACACCCGGTTTTCTGGGTGTGTCCAATGCGCCTGCACGAGCCAAGAAACTCAAATAGGGGAATTTGTAAACCCAAAACTACTTGCTGGAGCCAGGCATTTATCCAACTGGGATTTGGCTGCGAAATTGCATACATTCTCACAGTAGAGGATAGCCATTGTGTCACTAAATCCCATATTTTATTTAGCAATGTCAATGCCATCATGAAATATGTATGTCGATATGCAGTTAGTGAACCTGCACACTAACAGGTACGAAGCAGCCATTTCCCGTCCGTGCTCTTCTCCTGTCTCGGCTAATGCCCGGCAAATATTCCTGGAATTTTCTCATTATACAGTTGGAAAGAGCTGCAGGGCGGCCAGGTCTGATCATTGTCTGTGGAGGAGAGAGAGAGCCTCCTGCTTTACAAACAGATATTAGCCCAGGGTTGAGTGAAACTCATCTGAGAAGCATTCATTAACCACATATTGACTTTGCTTTTGGCTGCTCTTTTTCATATTGGACATAAACTCAGTAATCGTGTTCAGACAGGCCAACAACATTTAAGGTATTTGATTAAACAGGCTAACAGTGAAATAACTACCTCATGATATCAAAGGGTATTTGTAAGGTACACTGTGTGTGGCTGCTTGCTGACTCGCCTAACCTTTCCCTCTCCTTCATCAGAGTGTTTGAAGTGGGGGAGTCCCTCTCTGTGCTAGCCGAGGTCCAAGAGCACTACCATAGCAACTATTGCCCTGCTGAAGTCAGCCAACCACACACACAAAGAAGATAAACGCTAACTGAACAGGCTACTGCCATGGAAACATACTATAGACACACACCACACAAACCAAGTGTTTTATTCTGTGGCCTAGATAGGCTTTTGTGCTTCAGCAATATTCAACCCCCCATGCTGTTAGAATGCTCAACAATTTACATGCTACAAGGAAACATGGCTGTGGAAAATAGGTCACATGTCGGCAAAGCGGGAACACAAATTTGCAAGCTGATTAATTGTTTTTGGTTTGTGTTGATTGTCTTTTTGTTTTTCAGTCTCTTCCCTCTTTCCTTTCTTGTGTCACTTTTCCCTTTGTGGTTCGTATATGCTAATCTCTTCATGCACTTTCCACTGGTCAGTTTCAAAGATTGCATTCATCGTCTTGAAATACCGCCCCATTCATGCCTGAAATCCAAGTTGTTTTACAGATTTAAAATTCTTTTTTTGTGAGGCTGGATCGGGGTCTATATTTGACAAAGATGAATATACTATTATAGTGATATTACATGGGTGTAACTGTCATCCATCACCCTGCCCTTCCTGCCAGCAGCAGCAGCAGCTGTGAGAGGCAGTGGCTGGAAGAGAGAGCGGAGCTGAGCAGCAGTTGGAGCTGGTTGCAGCTGCGTCTGGCTGAACTGGATGGGAGGATACAACAACTGATGGCGCTCCACAAGCATATACGCACCACCAAGGTATGACAAAGGTTGTCTGTAACCACCTAAATAAAGGGCAGCTGACACAATGTACCAACTGACTCAAGTTCAAGTCTTAATAAAAAAGTCTGTTTTGTGTAGGGATCACTAATTTAGCCTGCCAATATTTAAAACTGAAACAGGAAATGAAGTTTTACCAAGGGTCAATTAACCTTATTACATTATTACACATTACAGAAGCTCTAAGCATTGTTTTTTTTTTTACCAGTACTTGGCAGAAAGATACAAAAACAAACTCACAGCAACTTTCATGGACTACAAGCGCTGTGAAAAGTGAGCGAATGAATGTGAATATGAACGGACAAATATATGTTATAGATAAAGGTGTAACGTTTGCTATCTCTGTGCGTCTGTGTGTCTGTCTAAGGGTGGTGTGGTGCTTGCAGACTCCCAGCCTCTATCTGACAGGCTGATTAAGCAGACCCTGCAGAAGGAAAAGGCGGGGTTATCTTGCACTGCCACAGATGCTGACACTGATTCCTGCAGCCCCACACGCCTTCTGCACAACATAGAGAGACAGGTAGGAGGGCGGGACTATTACACACACACACACACACACACACACACACACACACACACACAATACCGGGTGTGAGATTGAAATCAAGAGGATAAGGAATCTATAATTCTATATACTATGTCAGGAGATTGTCTTTTTCCACCTTATTATCTTACTTTAAAGTGTGGTGTGTAGAAAAGCGCAGGAGGTTCCTTATCTGTCATGTTATATCCTGGTGTCAGGTTGAGAGGGTTAAAATAATCAGTAAGAGTATGCTTATGGTTTGACCCGTGTGTTATCATGCTAAAACAGAGGCTGCAGGTGGAATTAATGAATTCCTGCTGCTTTATGAAGTCTACTCGGAGGGAAAGAGAGCTTTCATTGTTCCAGCTGTTGAAGCTGACATCGCAGCCTTTTAATCTAATGCAGTACGGACTGTCTTAATAGCATTTAAAGTTGGACTTAGATGTGCATATTAATGTGTTCTAGTTTAAAATATTAAGATTGATACACAAGTCAAAGTACAGATTTCTGTTCAGATGGTTGTATTTCACACTTCGATTTCAATTGATAAATTTGGGAGATGCATTATTTTGGTGATGTCCTCATTGCAGAGCGCCCAGCTTAGCCAGATCATCAACAGTCTGATGCCCCCTCTCAGCTTTTCACCGCTCTCAAAACAACCACAGACCTGGAGAGGCAAGAGAGCCTTCATAAGGTAGAGAGGATATACAGTTAGAGTTTGTAACTCCCTCAGGCTGTCACACGCAGGAAATTTTAGTTGAAGATTAATTGTCACACAAATAAGTGTGATTAATGATTTAATTGTCTTTTTCTGTTCATTTTATGTGACTACAAGCTTTATCATAGTTTATTAATGCATATACAACTTATGAAAGAGAAGAGACACTCGTGGTGTTTAGCTTTGTAACTAAATCCATGTTAATGTCAATAAATGCTTATTGAAATGTTGTCGGTTGAATATTAAAAGTTTCGCACCTCAAGATAACCAGTTGGTGGCGCTAATTTTCTTCATGTGCATTTAAACCACAGCAGAAGAAAGGGGCGAGACGAGATGACATCATTAAAAGAGCTCCAGTCAAACCTTAAATGGTTGAAAATTATGCAAAAATATTGATGGAAGTATGAAATTAAGCGAACGATTCTAATGATGATGATTATGGTCAAATACATGTGATCAGGCGATTATGTAATAAGTTACAAGTCTAGTGACACCTGTATTACAATAACCCGTGCAGTTTACGAATATTTTCACAAACATGAATTCAGAAACATTTAATATCTGTGGAACTCTAGATATGGACTCTTGAGCTCATACTAGATTAGATCAGACACTTTTAATCTCCATTGAAAGAAATAGATTCGAGGAGAAATAACTAAAACGTGTTTTTGAAATACATAGAAAGCGAGAAACTTGAAGTGATTGAACTTTGACTGTTATTTTTATCAGGCATAGGCTGCAAACAAAGTTATCAAAGCTGAAAGCATGCTCCTTCATGTAATATAAACCAGAGAAACTGCCTGGCTCTCTTCATCTAGACTTGAATAATCCCTCCATGTCTCCCCTCCCTGCTGCCTTTTTAACTCTGTCTGGCTCTGAAGATAAAAGCCACATAATAAATGAAAGACATTCAAATGTTTGTTCATTCATGTACAGTAACAAGTGGGTGTGAGTTGGTATCATTTGTTTGTGTTTGTTACTGAACAATATCAAAGAGATCAATACCTTAAATAACTCAGATTTTTCGTACGGGTGGTGTGAGCATGAGTCATAACAATGAAATTTCCATGACCTCATCTGATCTCTCTCCGGCAGTGGTCAGAGCGGAGACGATGTTTTTGCGCCTGGGAGCTCAAAAAGAAGGAGACTGGGAACCAGGAGGCTCTTCAGAGCGGACGTATCGTGCGTGTGTGCCCGCACCCGACCCCTGGTCACCTACCACAAGCCCAAACTGTTCACTTTCAACACCTACAACCCGGGCAGTCCACTGGTAGGTTATATGTCGGCTCCTTCTTCCCTTAGTCTGTGTCTAACCATCTTCATGCAATATGTACTGTAAATGTCAAAGCACAAATCTCAAGATTTTGTTTTCCAATATCTCAAAATAGATACAGCGCATGCACATATATCCTCCAACAATAGATTTCTGTATCTCAATATGGAATACCCAAATAAACCTATTTATTTACAATAAATCACCTTTGTCCTTTTATGTTAAAGGTTGAAAAGTTAATCAGTGTGACAGCATAAAGAAGCTATAAAACATATTTACTCATTTATTCAATTACATTTTTCACAGATTCGTGTGAAATGTGGCTTCAAAGTAGTCGGTCCTGGTCAGGCTTTAGTCGTTGAAAGCCATTTAGCTAAAATAGTTCACCAAATTAAATAGGAATTAATGTTTAAAGCCGGACACCGGCTTTTAATTAAACAACGATGTCTCGTGGGCTCACTTCACATAATCAAATGCATGGTGATATTTTAAAGCCGTAGCTTTGATTCAGCCTGTGGGCCAACACGTAGTGCCGCAAATAAAATCAGGGGGTGGCGATGGTGGTGTGTGTCAAGTGGTTGGCAAAACACTGCTAAGCTTCATACCCTTGTAGTAATGAACATTCATACAAATATATGTACATATTCAACACATTAAAATGTCGACATGCCTTTGGATATCCAACGCCAAAATATTTATAGAGTTTTAACATCTTGCTGAACACTGCTAATCTTGCTGGCATAGAAACCCAGAGTGATTAAATCTTCTCGAATGAGCAGCCCTCAGCCGCCACCATTGTGATATTGGCAGATGACAAAAAAAGCTTTTAACAGTTTAATTACATTGATCAGTGTGCTTCAGCAGAGATCAGTTTACTTAAAGCTTAATGACTCATTCCCAAACAAAACACACAAGAGAAGCCAAAGTAAACATTGTATAGGGAAAGTCTGTGTCCTGACTATTGAGCACGATGTGGTGAATATGTTTTCTCTCTTGTTTTCCTGCTCTTGTGCTGCAGGACTCGGGAAAATCCACGTCTACTCTCTCGTCATCTTCCTGTTCATATTGCTCTTCTTGTGACCCTGTGGTCCTCTGCTCTGATCCTGACTGCAGCTCCAGTACGGTCCTGTCTTCCAGCACCCTCAGCTCCAGACCTCACTCTGTGTCCTCTTTTTCATTTGGTAGGAGAAACACAGCTATTGTTGTACATGTGCAAGAGTTGTAAGCTAAGCAAGGCTTTTTTATGTTCACTTCTCCAGTGTTGTCTTAAAGGTACAGTTCTAAAGAGAAATTTATATTTTTCTAGAGTTTTAATACTCGTAGATTCTGGGAAATAGAACAGTTATATTTCTTACTGTGCAGACACGTTGAAAAAATGCTAATGTGTGACACGAGCTGTAGTAAACAATGGATGTACGTACTTTGATATGGGTTACATGACGTGTTGCCCTTGATTTTTCCATCAAGAGATTCACTGAGTAAGTGATTATAAACATATAAGGTTGCTAAAATTCTTGTTTTACTTTGGCCACATACTTAAAACTGTGTTGTCTCCTCCCAGAAACCTCCATATGCCACTACGTACAGAGGGTCCAGGCCAGAGAAGAATGGTCCCAGAGACCTTTAGTTATCAACAACCGACCGTCCTGTCCAGCAGACTACAAAAGACGCAGCTCCACCCCCCTGCACAACAGTAAGATCCTTTCTTATACCAGCACTGATTACATATCCTATCTTATTCAATGGTGCTCTCTCCTCTTACATTCTGTTTAGTCTACTTCTGCTCTAATTAATGTTGATCATACTTTCGTTTACATAACTCAGGACAGTTCAGGAATAACCTGCGGCATTGGAATCATTGTCAAGTGTTGAGTAATATAACAGTGAAAGGCAGAGGTGCCTCTGGATTTAAAAATCTATAGCCACAGTGTTATTATTCGTCTAACAAATAGGACCTTGCTGGCTCCACTTTGCTTTACTTTGATCAGTAAACTCTCTTTCAATAATGCCTTTTATAAGAATAGTACTGGTTGTACTTTTTTGTTGCGGTTTTGTTGTTGCACAGCACAGAACACCATGAATAACTTATACATGAATCATTGGTGTTTACTTTTCCATTCAAATGTATTGTTCATATATATAACTGTAAATAACGTCAGTTTCATTTGGAACTTTCTTTAGATCACATTGTCTTCGTATGATGATTCATACATAATTATAACAAACTGACAGTTCCTCATATTGAGACAATAGTTCCATTTACTTCTAATCAGTGAAGGGAAACAATAACTCTTAATAAAATGGATGCTTCAAAGTCGACTGCTCCGTTTCCTTGTTATCTCCCTGTGGACCATCATAATTGGTTCCTAGCATGTCAGATATCCACTGAGTCTGTATGAGGCTTCCAGCTGAGCAGCTGATGAAGCATTTTGCCAGTGTCAGTATGTGTCTTTGTATATTTGTCAGAAGCTAATACATCTGTATTCATATACCTGTGGCATAACGGTATGAAACAAAAGGTAGATTTTAGGTATCAATCTATTGATTCCTGTTTTGTGTTCCTTCATTACTTCTGCCTCTCTCCTGCTTTTCTCTCTGATGAAATCTAAACCATTTTTTTATACTTCTACATTTGGCCAGCCCGTTATGTGTAATCTGATTACGGCAAATAAATCTGGTGTTGTAAGGGGAGAGGCACTTACTTGTACAAAAAATACAGCTAATGGTGAAGATTTTAGTTAAGGAGCTTTTTCTCACTTGCGAAAAAGTGTAAAATCCCTATTAAACCCCCATTAACTCAGATTGTGTGTGTGTGTGTGTGTGTGTGTGTGTGTGTGTGTGTCATTATAGGTCACAAATACAAGCAAAATGCAAGGCATCCAAAAAACAGAGTCATGGGTCTGTCACCAATCAGGTTGTCAAGCTCTGCTCGGAGTAAACACAGCAGAGCCAATCAGAGGAAAAGGAAGAGCAGACACATCCATAGACTGATACAAGGTGTGTATGTACAGTGCAGGTCACGTTGCATTGCAGGTAAATCCGTCTGTGATTAAATGGCGACAGTGAAATCAGCCAGGCTTTAGAGCCCAAGCGGGAAGATTGATTGCTACGGTTTACTGTCATCTGGACATTTGATTGGATTTATCAACAATGAAACTGATGACTGTGAACATGATTAACTTCTCTGTAGTTAGAGGAGAAGTCTGTGCTAACATTGTGGTTTAGTTACATTCAAGGTTGTAGTGCTATTTGTCTAAGAACAGAAGTGTGCATTTGATGTCTCCTACGGTGGCAAATTTACATAGAACAGTCAATAACGTATATTTTCACATCTTAAATTTAATGAAGTCAATGTAATCATGTTTTATAATCCTGCGATCTTCAACTGTTGTTCCGGATTACTCATCTCAAGTGCCATCGTCCGATTTTATTCATAACACTTTCCTGCAAATGTTTCCGAATAAAAACTTTTCCGTCTAATGAAATGTTAGACGGCATTTAATTTGAAACAGATACAGCAAGTGTTGCGTTTGTATTAACAGCATAATGCAGTAGCTTTAATAGGACAGAGGATCGGATCAAAACAACTGCAAACATTTTATTTCCTCGCTCGTGTTACGTGTAGGGATGATGTTCATGTTTCTCAAGAAGTGAGATTAGGGTTGAATTTTTGTTAAACTCATTAGAGTAAAGTTAAGATTTTATTTAGTCTTCTTTATGGTAAATAGTGTCTGTTATAGCTACACACTCGTCTGATATGTGTGTTTGTGTCGAACCAGATAATGAAGATGTCCTGGACCAGCTCTGTTACCTAGAAGAAAGTTCAGATGATGTGCTGGAGGAAAACTACAGGCATGTTTCACGCAAGCAGGCCTTACAGGTAAAACGATGATTTTTGTATCACACCTGAGCATTAACTTTGTGTTAAGTTACACAGATGACATAGAGGCTAAAAGGTCACAAGGGTGAAAGACCAAAAGTGAAATTAGTTACAAATTACAGTGTTAGAAGCCTCTAACCTCACTAAGGGTTTAGTAATGGACTTATTTACTTTAAATTAAACAATTGCGTGCGATGAAGCATTTACAGAAAGCCTTTGTCACTGCAACCTGGCAATGTAAAATGACTTTGTAAGGGCGAACACTTCTGAATCATTGTGAACTGTCACGTTGGTCTTACTTCAACCTGGCCGTGTTCTCTTCTAGGGCTTCGCTCGCAAACGCCAGGGAGAGAGTGTGTACAACATCAACAACATTGTCATCCCCATGTCACTGGCTAAAGTGGAAAAGCTGCAGTACAAAGACATTCTAACTCCCAGGTATGGAACATGAAGGAGTTTTGTGTAACGGTCATAGACTGTATATAAAAGTGGACGTAGCTTCCGGCTCTGAAAAATGAGGCTGATGCGGAAGTGCCTTGAACTGTGATACCAACGGGTACCGCTAGAGGGCGACTCTAAAAAGCCTTCCCGTTCCATAGACTCCCAATCAACTAGTCTTGTGAAATTCTCAGTCAGTAAAATTTCTCCATGATTTATGTCGGTTTTGCTAGCTAAAATCGTTCCTTCTCATTAGTTTTCTGTCCGCCCATCTCAAAATAATCCGGTCATAAATTATAAACTAAGCTTCAAAAAGCTGTGTCTGTTTGATTGACAGATCTGTGGTGCAGTCAGGTTACGGCTATTGGTGGGCGGGACGTAGTATCCAATTAGATCGAGTCAGAACCCTCGCTCACTCCACCTCCCGCTCGCCCAAATATGGTCACTACCGCCTTGAAAACGCTCGGGATTAGCAAGATGGCGCCGGCCGAATCCCAAACTCGAGGCTTCATAACGGCCGTTCACAAACCAGTGGGTGACGTCACTGCATGTTGCCGCTTGGTTACGGTTCATGAAATTCTCTCTGGAAAACTAATGGCCACACTTAAGGTTCATGAATTTTTCTGCCGCTTCTGCAGTACTTACTCATTTGAATAAATGCATTTTAATATTGTATATAGTAATTTAATATAAACTTGAACATTGGGTGCAAGCTTTATAAGTTTTACCCCAATTTCCAGGTTTTTACATCTAATTTGTAATAATATAATTTGCTCGTACTTGACTTTTACTGTTTTAAGTCATAGAAAGCGGTTTGGCTCACTGTCCATCATCGTCATCATAACAATAACAGACCAAGGTTTTCCTTCTTGCAGTTGGCGGGTAGTTGAAACCGAGTCTCTGATGGAGATGGTGGCAGAGGAGGAGGAGGAGGAGGAGGAAGAGGAGGACAATGAGGAGGGGCAGGTAGTGTCTCATCACTTTGGACATGAACAATTTATTTTAATTTGTGAACAAACTATTATCTTCATCCCTCTGTGTTGTGTTGTACGCAGGTTGAGGATCTCAGTGATGAAGCTTTTGCTCAGAGGCACCTAGCTTTGGCGCATGGAGAGAAATTACGCTGGTCATCGTGGGGAAAGAGAAAATGCTGCAGGCGTCCTACAAGGTGGACACACACACACACACACACACACACACACACACACACACACACACACACACACACACACAGGCTCAAAAATGTAGTGTAGTGTTTTCCTACCATTGTCTTGGGAGGCGGTCCGCCCCGCTGATGCAACTCCTGCCCCGTCCGAAAGAAACAAAAACGTATGTACTCATAGAACTGCAGTTACGTCTAGTAACTACTATTTATTTACTTAGTTCCTGTGCACTTGTTTTTATTTTAACTGTCTGTTTCTCTGTTTTCTTAAACATTTGAAATTTTGGTTAGCGTTTGTCCTATTTCAGTCTTTTATTAGAATATGATTACAAAGAGGTGCATTTTGACCAATAGAATAAATCCCTCACTGACAAATACTGTGCTGAAGATGCAGCTGTTTTAGCCGTGTTTTTTTTTTTTGGTCTACATGTAAATATAGCTCAGTGGAATGTTGAGAAATGTTTTCAGAGTTTCATGCTTGTTTTTTCTCTCCAGATCTGGCAGCAGGCTGTTAGGCAGTGGGGGCGGCATGTACACATCAGGCGAGGAGAGCTCTGTGGAGTGGAGTTGTGCTCAGCTGGATGCTGATGAACAGCTGAGGTCAGAGCAGCGGCTGGTAAGATCAAAAGCACTACAGCTGAAACTTTGAATCCCCCAAGACAGTGTGCCAATCCAGGTGACACAGGAAGGCAACTCATACACAAGTCAATGCACAGCAGGTTTCTTTTGGCTGTGACATTTTTAATGCCATTATATAACATTGTTTCCCTTCTGTCACTAATATACAGTTTAACATTGACTATTAGATTTTTCAACACTTGTCTCTTCTTATCTTATGTAAGAAGTTAACCTATTTAAAGGTGATTTTGGTGGGCTGACTTGCGTTGTACATAGATCATTAGATTTTGTACAATTTCGTTTTGTGAATGGTTTTGTCGAAATTTCCTTTTGGAGTTTATTAAATACAAACCACATACAACTGTAGAATGAACTCCTCATGGAGGACAACCATAAAAAAACAAAACAATAATAGGCAAAGGGTCATAGCAGTAAAATTATTCTCATGACATCAAAGAGATTAAAAAGAGGAACTCTGTCTAAAGAGGTTAAGTAACTATAAAGAGTAGATTGAGAAACATATTGCCTATAGATAATCATGTTTCACTTCAAACCCAAACATTGCTCAAACAATACTTTCTCTTAACATTCCCCATCAAAGATTAAGCAGTTTTTTTTGTGTGTCCTTCAGCAGAGAGGACGAATATAAAGCAGCAAAAATGAGTTGAGAGTGAATCACTAGATGTTCCCATTTATCTTGCGTGAGCTACAAAGAGATGAGTTCTTGAGAGCCCACACAGATAATTGTCTCCACTCTTGTTTCATCTGATGATGCTCTGATTGCAGAGCTCTCCACTTTGGTTTGAAGATGGAATGAGTTGCGACTAAGCCAGACTTTCATAATCAACCTTCTCAACACCACAAACATCCCCTTCTTCACTGCTCTGCACTTTTTATGTGATCCGGCACCCACCATACCAGGCATGATTAAAGCACAACCTTCTGTCATGCACATATACAACACCACCATTACTTTATATTCAATGAAAGGTCTGATATGGAAACATCCCTCATAAGTTATAGTTTACAATTGAAAATGAGTTTTGAAATTCTGCATGTATCCCTCTCATGAAAGTCATACATATACTGGTGAATACTATTAAAAAAAAAAAAAAAAAGACATGATGCTTACTGACCGCATCACTGTCGTGCCAATAATCACGTTAAAGTACACCCTCTATACAACAAGTTACCAACCAAATAAAATATATAATCTAAATGAATTCATGTACATATATTTGAGGGCAATTCGCTCTCAAAATATACAACTTTTTTCTTTTTTTAGCAGGAGCTCCCGTTTCGATGGCAATACATGGGGTATGGCTAATACATGGAAAACAATCAGTCGCCTTAGTGGAAGCGGATGCAATGTTTACCACTCCAGGAAGTAGACCAGCCCTTAGCAACCACCGAGCAAGAGAGGATTTCTCGTCCGTTTTATTGCTTTCTAGAGATTGTTTCTCAAACTGAATAAATACAGCACATAGAAACACTAAACTGCTTAGCTGGCGCAATCTCGTTGTAAGTAAGATATCTGCTGAAAAAAAAAAATATTGATGGAGCCATGTGTTTTTAAGATTTTAGCACCGTGTCATGTGTTAAACATATCCGGTCAAGTTAGCCGCCACTCAGACTAGCTGTAGTGTTACTGTACGGGTGCTCGGAGCGACAAAAAAAGGATCAAAAGAGGCCAGATTTCGCCAAATGGGTCACAATTATTAGACCTATAACAAGTAAAAAACCAATATTTTATTGCATATGATATGAAATTCAACTCCAATTATATATTCCCATTGAGATGGAGGAGTGATATTTCTAGTGATGAGCAGGCCGTGATGCTTTATGGTGATTTGAGCACGTTCCAAATGCACAGTTGGACCAATCAGATCTCTGGGTCGGGAACTACTTGTTGTGTGATGTCACATCATATATACTCAGGTGTACATGTGAGGAGAACACACGGAACTGAATTACATGAAACCACGAGTCCTCTCTGCCCTCCTGCAGCCTCAGACCCCCTGGGAGCCACGGGTATTTCCTTTGGACGAGGAAGAGGAAGTTGCCCTCCTCTCTGATAAACTGGAAAAAGTCCCGTGGGATTGGACAGAGTCGAGCACAGCCTCCTCCACATCAAAGAACTCCAACTCCCTTCTGTCCACATCTCAGTCATCTTGTCCCACACTGCCCTCTCATGGACAAAGCAGGAGCAGTTCACCCGATGGCAGCTGAGGTAGCAGTGCCTTCCTTTTTACATGTTAGCTGGGAATTAATTCATGTTTATTGGTATGTTCATTTGTAGTTTTTTTTTTTTTTTTTTTTTTTTCAAAATATTTTTCATCCTCAACAAATTCTTAATGTGTTCATACATTTGGCACATATTTAGTCATTCTTATAAATTAAGTCTTTAAACCATGTGTCTCTTCAATTTATAAATCACTTAAAATCATTTTATCACTCATTCAATAATTTTGTTACTCATTCATCCATCCAGTTATACGTTTATGGTTTTATTATGTATTACTATAATTTGTCTATGTGTTAATTTTAATTAGATGTTTAGACTTTATTGTTTCATTAATTTTCATTCATGAAGACCGATTTCAGGCTTTTCATCAATTGAAGTTACGTCAATACAGAAGAGTGGACTCGAAACTAAACATTCAGAGTCAACATGTAGAGCTGCTTTTGACGGTTACTTATTGTATTCAGAATAATATATTTATCAATTAAATTAATCATTGTATGATTTCTTCTCCAGAACTCCTCACATCAGGGACCACAGCAGAAATCTGCCCTGAGGACCTTCACTGGGACATTTAATACATTCCATGAGGAAAGTGATTTAATGTATTTAATGCTAAATACTTTTAAGCAAAATTATTATTTTGTGAATATTGTGACACATCACAGTAGTTTTAACTGAACTGTAAAGCTCCGGCTACATTTTCAGGTTTTAATATAAAAGAGGTACTGTGTGTAAAGTAATATACCAGCAACTCCACTACAGTTACAGGTTTGAAAACTATATGTAGTTGTCACATGCTATTTATTTACATAGTTGTCTTAAAATGTCCTTACTTATATTTGATTTAGATGTCCGTTTTAATTTCATATATTCTTTTTGTTTAAAGATGTTGTCAATTTAATATATGATTTTTTTTATGAAAAAAAAGTAAGGTTGTTAGTAAACATTGTGGATGTCGTGCTTTAACATCTGGTTCATGTTTTTTTGTGTTTGTTTTCCAAAGGCTAATTATTGCTCAGTAGAGTTTATGCTTTGTAGAGAGGCAGTGTGATGGTTCATGTTCTGATGTGGGAAGCTAATGAGGGATCATATCGTTGTTGCTGCACTAGCAGCCCCCTACTGGTGGGTTTGAGGCCACACTTGGAAGGAGCTGAGAACTGAGGGATCGCCCTCGATCTCCACATGCATCATCGTCCTCCAGTAAAGGATTTATTTTGTGTTGAAAATAAGCAGATAAAACTACTGTGTGTATCAGATCAAAACTTGGAAAGAAAGAAGAAAACCATAACTTAAAGGTTTCCTGAAGCCCATCTGGAGGTTTTGAACTGTAAGCAGAAATGGAAAAAAATATATATATAAAATGGAGAAATTAGAAATTAAACGTGCATGCATAATTTGATCATTAAATAGAAAATCAGAAATTAGAATTTGATGAAGTGTTAGTTGCTATTAAACACTTAGTCTACAAATGAACAAGTAAAGCATCTGGTCAGTAAAAAGCTCTACCGTTTTTCTTTCAGTAATGTGAAGGATGTTTGAAACTCCTGCTACGTCTGCCTCAATAGGATGTGATTTATAAAAGCTAATACTGGATGGACAAACCATTGCCAAGGTCATTTCAGTGATTTGCTTGATTACCATTTATGGAGGTCATAGTTTTTTTTAAGGTCACAGACCCAGTAAAACAGCTTTCACTCAGATCCTGTATGCACAACCTCCTCTTAGAATATCCTTCACAGCCACCAGGAGGCCTACTGGGCAGATGGTGGTCAAGGTCATTCCTCTCATCTACATGTATGTATGTCATTTGCGTCACAGGGAGGGGGTACAGAAATAGACACTCAATTTTACAGAATTAATTTACAGATCATAATTGGCTGACTGCAGGTTTGACTAGGTGAAGATGGTTTATCTGTTCATTGAATTTAACCGGAATATTTCATAGAAAAAAAAAATCATATATGGTCGAGAGTATCACGACAATGCCAACAAGTCAACACCTCATATTAACAGGTGGATTTACTATCACCCCCCCCACACACACACACACCTCTCCTGTTAGACTTGGCAATAAAAAGCTGAAAAGCATCCAGATCTCTTGCTTCCCACCCGACCCGGACACCTCATCTCTCCATAGAAAGTGAAGGAGAGCCAACAGTTTCACCCCCATCTTTCTTCTCCTGAGCCACATCTGTCTAATTCCTGATAGCTGATGGGTAAAAATAACCTCAGATGGCCACATGTGGGCCATATTGCTTCTTCAAAGACAGTATAAGTCTACAAAATATTGTATCTACAGTACATATACACCAAGATGAATGTGTATATACACTTAGCTGCATTTGATGAAATTAACAGAACAAACAGCAAGTGAATTATTGGTGAATTAGTATTCATTCATACTCGTTTAATAGATAAACAGGCGTGTGCCATAGACTCAACTGTGTAGAGCAGTCATGTTACATGGCTGTAACTAAAGCAGTAACTCACTGGAGGGCGCTCTTCGACCAAAACATGTCTTCAACAGCCCACAGTCGAATTTATACAGCTTGATGTAAAGCAGCAACAATAATATCCTTCTGCTGCTTTTATCACGTTAAAGAACCTTACCATGTAAAATATAATGTAGATTTATTGTCCCCTATTTGTGAACATTAGGGGCTGTTTTTTTTTGTGTGTTTTTTTTTAGTTCCACAACACCGTTCACCAGTAGAATCCAGAGTCAAACCATTTCTGGGAAGACCTGCCTATTTCTGATCTATTTTTTTTTTTTTTCAACATTTGAGCTGTTTAAGCACATAAGATAACATTTATGTGTGATTTGTGAAGTAAAGCACGTAACCTGTGCACAATATGCATTACTAAAGTTATTTACTTACACTACATGTGTGCCATTAAGGGACAGCTACATTATGTCCCTAGGACATTCAAGCCAACATCCCACATTTTCTAACTTACTGTCAGCAGTTTCGAGAAAGTTGATCCCCGCAATACTTTTAAGTTCCCAATAAAAAAAATGAGAATCAATTCAAATTTTAGCTGCTTTTTTGTGGCTGTTTTTTTTTTTTTTTTCCAACAGAGTGTATTCTGGAGAAGCTCATTTTTAGCCTGTCAAGCTAACGGCAAAAGGTTTCTTCATGCTTTATGTTTTTGTTTTTTTTAATTTTGTTTTTTTTAATTTTTTAATTTTTTTTTTTAAGTAGCAAGTATTTTAACAACAGCAAAAAGCCAGACAGCTTAAGCCAGCACATTGCATCATTAAATTAGTTTTCACTGTTTTTTTTTTTTTTTGCATGAAGTTGGACCAGCTGCTGTTGAGTAACAAGTTAATCAATCTTTTACCTTTACGTTAACATTACACGTGGATGACTTCTCTCCTAATTGAAATGCACCCACACGTTTTTTTTTTTAATGTCACCGTTATATTGCAGCCTCTGTGGTGATTTCTGCGACAGCACCGTAAAGACTGGTGTAAACCTACATCCGATCTGTCCGCGTCACTAGTCCGGTCATTACGGTAAACGCGGGCTGCGGAGCCTCGGAGTCCGACAGACCCGGAGTTGCACTGGAAGACACTGCGCCGAACAGGTACTGAATTTACACTTCTTTTTTAATTTTTTTTTTTTTTTTTTTTTAATTTTTAATCTCTGTATCAGCTTCATACTGCAACCTACGAATTCACGAATGGCAACGACTATAAAGAAACGCGTGATAGTGCCGGTCAGAGTAAGTCTTTTCGAGCCGGCGGGAAGGGAACATTTCAGTGAGCTGAAGCTGAAATGATGAGGTGCCCCTCTCTGTGAGGATGGAGAAAGGACGCATTGTTCGTCTACAGGAGAACTGGGTCTGGGTTCTTACACGCGTCTGAGCTGTGGTTGTCTGCCAGGTTTAGACGAGCGGAGGGTCAAAAAAATATGATGTGAAATCACAGCCGAGCTGCTGATCTGGAAAAACGAAATCTCTTAAGATGGGTTCTGATTGACCTAATTGCTTTGCCTGTTGTTGGTCCGATAACGCACTTATTTTTGTTGACGGGGTTGAACGAATAACGTCTGCATTGTGCTACTTAGAGGCTTCCACCTACTGCGGTGACTGCGGGAACTCACTGTGCTGCGGTGGCAGTGCACGGCTATCAGGCTGAAGGGGTCTTAAAGCACATTACAGAGCGCTTTAATAGGAGGCAATTGTGAAGAGAGAGAAAAAAAAATCATTAAGAGGAAGGAAATATAACAGTCATTTATAATCTCGCTAATGAGAGAGAAAGAGGGAGGGGTGCAAAAAAAAAAAACAGGTGCTGAGTCATATCCCTCTCTGATTGATCACGCAAATTAAAGCTCAATATGTGCATGTTTGTAATTGTCATCATTACCATTGCATTTAGTGTGACGCAATTCTTGCAATCATTTGGCTCAGCTAATTTTACTTGATTTTAAAAATCATGCGATAAAGCCGGCTTCATTAAGATTCTCTGTTGAACACCTGCTCCATCACAAACCCCAACACAGCAATTGCAGCCAAACAGTCCTGTGCTGCTCCACCTCAGAGATCCTTTTCTTCCTACGAGCTCATACATGATAGATTTCTTACAAGGCACATTTAGGGTTCAGTCCCATCTCATTTCCATATAGGGGCTGGCTATTGATTTCCCTCTGTGGAGTCTACTGGGCATACATTCAAATGCCTGATGCATTGGGGATGAGGCAGGAATTCATTGAGTCATGCACAGCCAAGGCCGGCTGCTACAAAGCGCCTCCTCGCTGAAGGAGTGGGCTCATGTTTCTGGAGGACCTGGCTGACGGTTCCACCTTAGTCTTGCCTTTCTGCCCGCCTGGAGCAAATTCAGCAGTATACTGACATGATCCTTTGGCCGTTGCATATTTCTGAGCGTGACTGACAGGAAGGATAGCGGAGGGGCTGCGAGCAAACATCGAGGAGATTTATCACGGTTAGGATCTGTACTTTGTATGGAAATGTATCTGTTGCTTTGTCTTCTGACATCCTTTCTCCTTCATCCTGTATAGTCGTCATTACAATTTTCTGCAGCACAGCAGGTTTTTATTTGCGACCTCTAAAGTGCATTTGGCTTATTTGAATTTGCATCTGTGATCGTTTGTGAGTGTTTAGGTCGCAAAAAAACCAATGGCTTTTAGTGGTGAATATGAGAGAAAAATGTGTGAGACTCAGCGTGAGTGACGAGGTGGGCAGGCTGAGTGTTGATGTTTGGGTAAAGGCTTAGAGAGGAAGCAGCCATCTGAGATGGGAGGTGTGTGTGCCAGTCTTCACAATAATGTGCCTGTCCTCTACCAGTGGTAGAAGTAACCACTTGAGTTTGAAGTACTTTAATATGGAAACTCATCCCCCCCAAATGAACTTCCAGTGGATACAATATTGGTGTGGAAGAAAAACGTTTCACGGTAAACTGTGGTAAAAAAAATAATAATCTTAAGAGAGGATTTAACAACGTCAATAGAAGGGGGAGAAGTAATAGTGAGTTCTCCTTAGTAATTACATTTTTACAACTATTTTTTTTTTTTTTTTTTTTTACTACCTTTGTCTTAAGCTTTGGCCTTTATTCATTTACGATAACATTTCAATCGCAAACTGCTTAGCTGAAATGTGATGAACAGCAATGCAGCTTCAGCACAAAGACGAGAAAGCAAAGGTGACACACTTGTTATGTAGGATTCTTGTACGTCGGCAGGGGGGGAGGATGGTTTGGGTGATAGATGTCACCTCTGTTTACAGCTCGTGGTAAGATCATTAAGATAATTAAGTTAATGGAGGTCTGCTTGTTGTCTGACAACATGTGTTACTCGCCGTAATGTTCTGTTGCAGGGTCACTGCATTTTCATGTCGGCAATTACGTCTATGTGTAAAATGTTCCAAAACTTGATATGGATTCAATGAGAAGAACTGAAACAGTACAACCCGAAAGTAATTCCTTTTAGACCCAATAAAAAAAAAAAAGACTACTAAAATGTAAAGGAAACATTCACTGCATTAGTTGTTTTTAGTGTCTTGAGTGAGTCCCAATGAGCAGCCCAAGAAGAGGTGCCAGCCAGGTTACGTAGCACCCCGGCCTGCCAGTTCACACGCGTGTGCTGTGCCACATAGGTCTGGTTTACATAAGCCTTGTGTGTCAGTGAGAAGACCTAATCCTGATTCCTACAAAGATACTTAGTCAGCTGGACAGGCAAACACACACACACACATGCACGCACACACACACAGACACACACACAGACACACATACACACACACACATGCACACAGACACACAAACGGGCAGTCCTCGTTTGTTACATTGGAAGCTTGACGTAATGCTGTGTGTGTGTGTGTGTGTGTGTGTGTGTGTGTGTGTGTGTGTGTGTGTGTGTGTGTGTGTCGGCGTGTGAGACAGAGAAAGCAGTATGAAAGAAGAGACACTTGACGGTAGCTTTGGCAGCAGCTCTAACACACTCAACCGACATGTCTGCCAGCTAACTGCCAATCTCTCTCGCTCTCGCTCTGCCTCGCCGGCTGAGAGAAGGACTTTAGTTTTTTTTCGGAGAGATTAGCACATTGGTTAGGGTGCTTATGAATTAGTGATATGATGTTGCTATGCTTCATTAGTACCTTTAGTATGAGCTGGAATCAAATGAAACGATTAGTTTCATAATTAATTTGTTTGCCAATTCATTTCTTCAATGAATCGATTGAGATATTCAGTTTATTATTAAATAAGACAAAGAAAGAACGCAAATTCTTATACTTCAGAGGCCTAATATGTAACCTTTGCTATATTTGGTTGAGATATTACTTACAGCTAACAATTACTCATGTAGCAATATCGTTGACGATTAGTTTTCTGTTACTGAACATGCCTTGTTGACATTATTGGATGCTACTCATACAAAATCAACATTTTCTGGAGTAGACAATTATTAATAACCGTTCAGAGTGCCTTAAATTGTCCAGTGACTGTAAACTCCAGTACTGACATCCAGGATTATCTCTCATATTTGTACTTGAAGTTGACCCTGTTCTATGTTCAAGGACAGGGGAAGAAATAGAAAACAAGGAAGAGTGTCGGGTCCATAAATAACTAGTATGTCATTGATAAAGGGCCTGGCATTGTACATTAGCTGGCTGCTTACAGTCACTTTAACGGTGCGGGGCACAGGGCCAAGGATGCACACATGGACACAATCTAATGTCTCTGCCCACGATCAGGTCGGGCTTCATGGTCAGTGTTTAATGGACTTTTTTTTGAACATGGTGTTGAGATTGTGTGTAAAATGTCTTTACGATAATAAACTGGGACTGACGCATGATTTCGGGTCGGGGTCTGTTGAAGGGCAACCCTCCGCTGGGAGGCAATGTCTCGCCTTAGGGCACTTGAGCAGACAGGAGTTTGATGACATCAGTATTTGAATCACTGACTCAATGACTGATTGAACACTTGTCCTCCTACTCAATGTGAAATAAAACAAGCTACAGGCTGCAGCAGTGAAGTCTGTATGCTGCTTTTCATTTACAGCTGTTGTGAGTTTGTGTTTTTATATACCAAACTTAGTTTTTCACATATTTGATGGTTCATAAATGATTTCATAGTAGAAAAAACAAAACAAGCATATTGATAGAATTACTGGAGACCTGCGAATGATGTCCTACACCTTCACCCAGAAACAGTTGGGATGGGCTCCAGGCTCCCCATGACCATGCCTCGGAATAAAACAGGCATAGATGGTGGATGGATATTCATAGAATTTGTTTTCCCTATAATCAAGGTCAGATATAAAAAGCCCCCAAGAATTGATTTGAAGACTACTTTTGCATTAACTTTGCAATACATTTCAAGTTCCCTTCCAATATTTTGCATTCTCTTGCAGTACCAATATTTTTCTTCCTCCAATCCTTTTGAGCCATAAGTCTACTTCCGCTCGTTTGCTCTGGTGCTCATGAACGGTTAGTGTGTTGTTTCAGTTCGGCTATAACACACTGCCAGTTGAAGGCAATACTGGTACACAGCTTCTGGTTGTGAGCACAGCTGTAGCTGCTCTGCCTGGCTATCCCGGGTAAAGGCAGGATTTGGATATTTTTTTGGGCTTTGGCTGCTGCGGCGGTTCAGTGTTGTGGATATGTCCAGCTGTTTGGTTATTATTTGAATCTGTGGTTCTTCTATGACAGTATGTGTCCTTGCACAAATCGTTACAACCAAAATACAAGCATGGCCAACGCCCCAGTGACAGCTGTGCGATCCTAAGGCTGCAGTCCCACTAGAAGCTTAAGTCTGTCTCAGCAGCGGTCAGTGAGAGAGCCGGTGACGTATAAGTACTTCAAGGTAATGCTAAACTGAGCGCAGTAACTGCTCCTGAATGAAAATGACAGTGCCCTGCAGATTACCGTACTGCCTTCCTCTGGGAAAAACATCTTGACCGAAGAATTCTTTGTAAGTTTACTTTCACTCGTTACACAACCGTGCTTATAGAGTGGTACAATATCAGCATATTTAATGTCCAGTTCAAAGTAAAGTTCCTTGCTGAGATGCTGACAGCAGCTGAGCAGAACTAGACACGTGACTCGGAAGGAATGGGAGAGGAAAAGTATTGTGAGGGAACACAAAATGTTGTGAGGAAACCAAAAGTAGTCTTTAAAAAAAAGATCATACCCACTTTGTTCTTTGAGAAAGTGGCCTGAACTGACGAGAAGTTTCCCTCAGCCAGTAGCTCCACTGAATCGGCTAACAAGTCAAATCTCATCTTTTTACTTGGAGACTTTTAATGCCTTTACAATCATCTTGGTCATAAAACGTACATTTCATTACATTACATCACACACATTCTTACATTATCAAAGGAAATAAAAAGTGCAAGTCGTAATGCTAGATCAGCGTTAAAATGCTAATCGAAAGCAGAATGCTGACTTCAGTTGCTGTATTCTTGACAGCCTTGTCCGGGAAAGAGCCGTCACACTGACAAGTCTAAGCTGACTAATTTCCATTTTTGGCTATGGTTCAGCAGTGGCTGACCTAACCTCACCTGCAGCTAAAGCACATCCACTTTGTCCACTGACAGATTTTACCTGCTCCACAGCACAGTAATATGTCCAATTTTTAAGCATTTTGCGGGTTTTCGTTCCTGAGCCTTGATTTTTTTTTTTGTGTGTCTAGAGGGACTATTTGGGTCAAGCTATAGTTTGTGGGAGGCAGAAATCAGTCAAGTCAAAACCCACAAGAGTCCCCTTCCAACACCCAGACTCTATCTGTCTTACTGACAGCTCTGAGCACAGCATAGACATCCGCTGTTTGTTCCACGCTGTACCTTCATACTTCCTTAGCGATCGCAGCGAATCCAACTTTTTAGTAGGCCAGTTTTTCAGTAGTTTATATTGTATTTTGTGTCAAGCTCACCAAACTATATTTTTGGATTGCCAAATTGCCTCTTCCTTATTGAGCATTATTTAGACATGGAATGCTATATCAAAACCCTACACTCTAAAATACGAGCTCTGCCATAGCATATCACATGAAATGGGACTGGACATATACATGACTTACACACACACACATACACACACACACACACACACACACACACACACACACACACACAGACTTACACACACACACACACACACACACACACACACACACACGCGCACACACACACAGACTTACACATGTAGAAAATGCAGCACAATCCGTCCACATTTCGTGCAGCAAAGCCCATTTAGGATAAATCCCTGAGTTTAAACTAGACTGAGACTCATTTCACTGCAGCTCCTCAATAAAAAAAAGAAAGAAAGTGAAATCATCATAAAAACATTCATAGGTAGCGATAACAGGCTGACAGAGATAACAACAGGCTAGCAGCCACAGTTGCAGCTATTTGTGGAGTTTCTAAAGCCAAACAGATCTTTGAAAAGTTTGACAAAGGACATCCTGGAGAAGCAGTGATCGGAAAAGCAAAAACAGGTGTATGCACTTACTGTTTATGTACGATATTTGTGCTCCATGTCACATAGGAACAGTAACAGTAAATAAAAGATGCAACTACAATTTGAAATGGGCTATTTATTTCTGGCACCTGTCTGATGACAAAAGTCTATAGGATGAATCTATTTCTATATCGCCACATTCTCATTATCCAGAAGTGCATTGCAGACCAGATAAAAAGCTGATAGGAATACATACGTGGGCTGAACCAGGAAAAACATACAGGTGAGTCACAGCTCACCTAACTATTAACTTTCTCTCCTCTACTCTCCTCTCCTCTCCCTTCCCCCCTCCCCTCCCCTGTCTAAATCCTGATTGTGTGGTGTGTGGGTGGATCACCGTTCATGTACAATATCCCTCTCAGTGTTTGTGTGGGAGTGCAGGCTAACATGTACAGTTTTACATGCTTGTGTTGTATATTCCATTTGTGATGTTGAGTGCATCCCAGGCTTTAGTTTGTGACATAATACTGTAATTTAGTTTCTTTTAGCCGGCTTCAGTGCTTTCCTGCGTTCTGCAGAAAGCCTTGTAACAAGGTCCATAGAAGAGTGTGTGGGCATAGTTATGGCTAAATGGCCTGCCAGGTAGAGAAACGCTGTTGTGGGAGGAAAACCTCAGGATGATGAGTGTTTCTCAACAATCAAAGACAGTTGTAGTTACACTGAAAATATTCACTCTTGTCATCTAAATACTGTAAAATATAGAGAAAGTAAGTTCAGTATTGTATGTTTGTTTTCTTATTTAAAGATTATTTTGGGATATTTTTTTTTTTTGTGTGCCTTTGTAGGACAAAAAAATGTATGAAAAAAGAGAAGCAGAATGACTAGAGGCCAACTGCCAGTCAGACTGGATTTTGTTTACTTGTATCAAATAAAAAAATAAAAGATCGTGTACTTATTGGAAAGCTGATCAAAATGTTAGAGCTTGTTTTTTTAGCTCACAAGGTGTACCGAACTGAGGAAATTCAATACCGAATCGAATGTCGCAAGCTTTTTGATGAATAGAAATATCGTTATACCGCCAGTGTTCATTATCAGTGAACCAAAACGATAGGAGATGTCGTGTTCCCACTCAGTGCTAATAAAATTCCCACTGCTCACCACTCGCTTGTATGCAAGGGTTTGAACATTTTATAGATATTAGTCATGTCATGACTGTCCCCAAATCTCTCTATGTCCTCTTTCATGTCTCTGTCAAGAATTCCTTAAAATCTGAAGTCTGATAGCAGAGTACATCTGCCATCTGAGAGATCCTGTCAATCAAGGTGCAATAATCCAAGGAAGAGCTAAATGCACTGGAGGTTTTCAAAGCTTTCAGAGTCTCAATTGTTCCCCAGTAGATTTAAATGGAAATGTACTGTGATGAATTCTGGCTTAACTGACTGCATTTTATTGTCTGGATTTTCATATATTATGCGTGATGTGTCAGAATCCCCCATTATAATGTAATAATCTCACAAGACATTGCGTTATATTGTTCTTTGTCACTTCCTTCTTTACACAAGAAAACAAACTAACGTACTGTACTGATGCTGAGTACCAACAAGCTTGCATAAATTGCTCGTGTTGCAGCCTACGCCAGGATAATTGCATTTCACATCACTTTATTGAAATGCTTTAATATTACTGCTCCTCTTAATAGTTTTTCTTGATGGATCAGAGGTTGGTGTTGACGCCCCCTAAGGTCTGCGACGCAGCCCAGACAGGAGCTGCTAAATGACAACACTGCGGAGGAATGAAATCGTTGTTATTCTTTCTCAAGCAAATGAGAAAACAGGCGGCGAGCCCTTAAGTGAATAGCACATTACAACCCTCTTTCCACCTGCATTAAAACACATCGTGAATAATGGTATTGTATCTTAAAAATGCAGGGCTCCAATCAATGTCAGCTATAAATGTACCTCGTATGTTAAAAGTCCATTTATTCACTCTGGGGAGAGTCAGAGATGCATTTAATTACATTAACAACGACAGGGGGATTAATGAAATGTCACTTTGTTGCAGATTAGCAAGAAATATTAGGCTTCTTATAGCTCAGACACAAGCAAGAGGAGGATTATTTTGTTGATGAAGGGGGTAAATATTACCTGTGAGAGTGCTGAAGGATTTTGATACAGGAGAATCTCTTAATATGCTGTGTACTGGAGATGGAATTGAATGTAAAAACGGAAGCTAAACCCATTTGTTATTAGACAGCTAGGGTATAAGATATTTAAATTGGACTAAATGCTGAATCACCATTTGGCCACAGCTGACATCTGATATTTGTTTTCCGTCGCCCGGCATGCTGGCTTTCCCGGTTTCCCACCATATTGTCAGAAGTGTCACCAGACGCTTTGTAGAGTGTGAGATCTGCGGTTTTTGAACTCGCTGAGGATCTGTGGGAATTCAGAACGTAAAAGCGTACAAGTTAGAGATGAGAAAAGAAAATGAATTATTCTCTCAATGTTTTGAAGTGTTGTGCTTCATTTTTTCAGCTGTCGTCTTCGGGGAGGCGAGTCGTCCCTCTTTCAGTTATGTCATAAACACTGATGCCTACGCATGTGAAAACCCACTCGCAGAACACATTTCCACATTCACACACAAATATGAAAACCCAAGCTTCCCATGGCAGTCGATTAGCGTAGATGACTGTGTGTGTCTTTAATCTAGTTTCTCAACCCTTTTGATCGCTGTGTTTAACTGGATGTGTTGAAGGACACTTCTCTCTTCTTCACAAGCTAATCCCGTCATGTAACTTCAGTACGACTGTCACCAATTCCTGCTTAAAGTGTCATCAACACAACCCAAACACTGTAGAGCTTTATTCTGAGATTCCCCCTGTCACAACTGCACTATCAAGAATTATCACAGATCTGTTATTGTGAGTGTTTGGGAGCGAGCTTCCTTCTCTAAAGCATCCCGTGGGTTGACTCCGCAGGGAAACACTTCTCTTGTTTTAGGCTTTTATCTGTGCAGGCAAAACCCTATTTTTGATCACACCTGGCCTCGTATAACATAAAGTACTTGTATTGTAATTGTACTTGAAGTATCTGGTCAGTCAGTGCATTTAAAATGGAGGCAGGTTACATAAACCAATCACAGATAGCACACGTTATAAGAGGATTGCTTGGCAGCTGGAGCGTATTCCTTAGAAGCACATTACTGTTTATAATGTTTAATGTTTTTTTATTTTCATGATGTAACCCAAAACTATGGTACGACTGTTACAGCTATATATGCAGTGTAACAGTTTCAAATGAAATGGTCATAACATTATACTTTTTCATACTACTGAAATGCAAAATATGTGGCTATGTAATTGGATTAAAGCATTCCAAAAAAATGTGGCACAACAAAAGGTAAGAAATTGTGTTGAGCTAATATATGTAAAACCTACATCTGCCTCTAATAACTGTCCATCACCTGCATTAACATAATAATACACAATGAAACGACAGAGGCCAAAAGTAAAGGTCATACAAAGGAACCTACACACAGAGCGGCACAAACAATACAATGGTTATTAGATTACCAGGATTAAGGGCTAGTTTATATATGATTAAGTGGGAGTGGGAACCTACCAACTGGAGAAAATCACAGGATTACAGCAAAGAAACAGAGGATGGGATTACTGAAGTGGCAGTTCACACACACACACACACACACACACACACACACACACACACACACACACACACACACACACACACACACACACACACACACACACAATGGCCTATTGCATAAAAGATGAAAAATGGTCAAATGAAAAGTGTGTGTGTGTGTGTGTGTGTGTGTGTGTGTGTGTGTGTGTGTGTGTGTGGTGGCCTTTTTCAGTCAAATTGTTCAGACTAAATATCTTAGCCAGTCTCTTTTAGGGATTACGTAGTGACATGACTCGAAGTGAGCACAGACTACTGCTGACAGTGAATACTTCCACCTTTAACAGCTCATTTCATCTCATATTCGGACCTGTAAAAACGCCATTCAAAACTATGGCTAACGATTTGAGAAAAAATAAAGCGGATAAAAGCAACAGGATACAGAAAATTATTCATTTCTAGTAATCAAACTAACACCAGCAGCTTTAAAATAGTTGCTGCAATGGCATATTCAGCCTCTTTGCTGTCTCCCAGTGGAAGCCATTAAGTCAAACCACCCACAATTCTCTCTCTCCCACCCACCCACCCACCCACCCACACACACACACACACACACACACACACACACACACACACACACACACACACACACACACACACGCGGTAAAGCATGCTGCTCTCTCACAGCCTCCAATCCATGTACCTTTTGTCAGCAGGAACGCCCTCTCTTTGATTTGCTCATTGCAGTGTTCTTCCATGTTGCAGCACCTGATTTTATGTGCCTTCTCTTGTTTTCAGGGCAGATTAGGACGTATGAAGGAATCCCAGAGAGGAAAATCTCTTCACCCTGCCAGCTATTACATTTTACCGCATATAGTCACTGCTTTTGGGTCTTGAGAATGCTCGGCTGCATTTTTCTCACTCCTCTCTCCCTTCCCTCTCTTTGTTTCCCTCTGTGTGTTCATTTCATACATATGCCTAGTGTGTATTTGCTCCGCCGTTGCATCCAGCATGATTTCTGCTTCCATGGCAACCTGGCACTATAATCTAGTTCTGATGTGCAGATGTCATTAATAATTATTGCTCACCATTGGGTGTTTTTACGTTTATGTTACATTACTCTCGCTTAAGCCAGACCATTCTCTACCATGCTGTGCCAGTGATGAAGAATGGTCTGCCTGCAACCATACATCATCCTGGCATAGGGTACAAAAAACAACAAAAAAAACACTCTGGCTTTTTTGTATTTCTTGAATCCAATCACAGTCTTCTTGGGCGGCGCTAAGCCCGCTATGCAATGATGGTACCGTTGCACAGTAATGTCAGGGGGAGTTTTGATTGAGTGCAACATTTGCACATAAGGATGAGAGCCTTTGCGTTCAAATGGCTAAATCCCCACTAAAAACCTGAAAAGAACAAAGCAAACCTGCTTTATTGCAAGATCCAAGTCTTTGTCAAAACTTGCAATTTTCAGCGTGTTGGTTGCTATCTCGGATGTTGTTTTCCATAGTGAGGGGGATTTTCAAAGCGCTAGCTTGCAGATAGCGGAAGTGGAGGAGCCTAAAATAGTCGGATAATGGCAGGTCTGTACCAACATTCTCCATCTGATGAGTCAGGCTAATGTTAAGTGGAAAGCCCATCATGTTTGACAAGCTGCCAAACATGAAATGAGTCAGTTTTTTTTTTATTAAAGACACCTCAAACCGAAAATCCAGTTTTTAATCTTGTTAACATACCTATGTGGTGTTTTTTTTTTAATATGCTACAAGACATATCATCAACGAACAAAGCAGTGACAGTGTCAAATCCACTGATTTAGACAGACAGCGTTTCATACATCACAAATTTAAAGAGCCACTCTTGTCAGCTTGTGAGGGGGGTTTTCCAAATCACCGAGCAGCAGGTAAACTGCCCAGAGTTGCGTGGACATAGGCAGGTACTGTTTTTATATTCATAGATCCAAAGATGTAGAGTTACATCTAGGCCACTTTAAGGAATTTTTTCATGAAAAAAAACTTCGGTGTCTAATTTTCATGAACAAATATGGGTTTTTAGGGGATTAATCATAACATGGGAGGGGACTTTAACTTGAGCTGTTTTCTATGGCTCTACTCAAAGCAAGATGGACACATGACGCCAAATCATGGTGCCCGTTGTTTTCTTTGCAGCGATAAATGTGGTGAGGGTAAAAGAAAATGAAAACCAAGGTCAAGTTATTGTATTCAGCTGATGTAGGTAGTGTTTGCTCTAATTGGGTTATACATCATGGTGTAAGGGTAGTGGTGCAACAGTGGTTGAAGTTACGCTTCAGTGTCTTTGATCACTGCTTATCAATTACTTGAAGCTCTGTAGAGTGTGTTGGGTTCGAGACTCTATTGGGCGCCAAAGACTTTCAACGTCGACGAATCTCATTAACGTCAACAGTGTTTCCCCCCGTGTTCAATGTGAAGTGAATTTTAGAGGCACAGAGAGTGAATGCTATCACACACGTAGGTGTGAATCCGCACTATCCTCATGATTCGATTCGATTAGGATTCACCTGCCAATGAATTGATTGCATCTTGATGCATCTTGATTTTTGATGCATCTTGATTCTTGATGCATCTTGATGCATCTTGATGCATCTTGATGCGGTGTAGAGGGGCAGTGTAAACCAGATTATTTTCCTGTAACTACAATATACAAATGTCTCTTAGACACCTAACATGCAGACTATTGGTAGAAAGGCCAGGCTATAATTTTGTGTGATTATGTCCTGTCACTGCATCAATGCAGAATCTTCCACGTCTGCATCGCAATGCGTGTTACAATTGGGAATTTCACACCCCAACCACATGCTCATCCTCGTCATTTAGCAAAAACAGATGTAAGCAAGTTTAACGTGAGCAAACAATTTTGGTCATGTTTTTTTTTGTAAAATAGACTGAAAACTGATGTGAAAATTCCGCTGCGTTTAAGCTTTAATTAGAGGGTATTGTCTGCAGTCAAAGTGTTCCCGATTTCCCTGACAGCCTGTAAATGCTTTTAGATTACAGTTTGATAGTCTGTGTTTCACCCTTCACCACATTAACCAATGTAGCATCAGTTATGAGTCACTGTTACACTTCATTGTCCCCCAAAAAATGTGGTCCAGTGGCTTTAGGGGAGATGGATTTTTACTTATGCATCCCTGGCGTCCCACTCTCCACATCCCCACTGCCGTTTGTCATATACAGCCATTTTCTGAAAAAAAAAAAAAAAAAAAAAAAAAAAAGAAAAAGAAAAATCTATTTCTCTCCCTCTGACATGAACCTTCACAGGCTGAATCAGCTAATGCTGTTATCAGTTGCCATGGAGACTGACTGAGTTAGGGTGTTGCTGTGGAAACTGAGCCGCTGCTCATTACCACCCACAGCAACCCTCCACACATGCTTGAGCAGCACCTCACATGAACGCATGCACGCTTTTTAACACACACACACACGCACGCACGCACGCACGCACGCACGCACGCACACACACACACACACACACACACACACACACACACACACACAAAGCCCCAGTACATGTGCTTTTCTATGGTGTATCATTTGTGATTACGATCGATATTGTTTATATTTTTATTTAAACATTACAGACAGACAGAGACAGCATATGCATACCTCTACACATGTGCAACAAGCTGCCGTGGCAATTTGTTCATGTGACTGTGAGACCTAAACTGAAATGACACAGGGAGGTAAAGATTCATTGGTCAACATAACTCAATCTATTGTTCCTTTCATCCCAAATGTCACAAACCACAATAGCAGCCAGTGAGTATGGTTCTGTATTCAGCCATATTTGGTAAAACATATGAACACATTAAACCTACAGGTGAAGGGTTTCCTTCAGATATTTTTGGTCCGTAAGAATCTTTGGTTAAGTATTTAACGGGCAGCTCTGTGGGGGTTCACATGACTCTTGGTGATTAAAGATTAAATTACCACCCCCCCCCCCCCCCTTCTTCCTGACAGGAGCCAATCAGAAATCAGCATGCTCTTTATCGATGCAATTAGCATGCAGCTTCTAGGTGTGGTCAGGCGGAAATCCGCTCCCCACAGGCCTTTTTCACAGGAAACAATTACGTCATAGCAGGAATAACACAGGTGTTACTAATAACATGCTGCTCAAGTGTCCGAGCATGCACAATGACAGGCGCCTTAAACTAAATAAGGTAAGTGGCCTTTTATTAACACCTGTGCTGTTCCTATTGTGACATCACAAAATGTCTGCTATGAAAAGGCCCATGAAGGGGGAAAAAAAATCGGTTCTCATTTGTCTCATACCATCTTACTAAACACTGACGTCCACAGCGTTTGAGCGATACTTGCAACGTTAATGACAAGAAAGTGCTAATTGACATCTTTTTTTTAATGCAGCCGTTAACCTGCTGGTCTCGTTAGCGTCGGGTCTCCAGCACCGAGTGGTTTAGCAGCACTGTACAACCCCACCCATGCTATATTCTGTCTCTATGCTTTTTGCCAGACCATGCAAGTAATTATGTTTCTTGTGAAATATGATCTAATCAGGATAAGTAGTTGCATCAAGACTAGTTATTCTTGAATAATAGGGCTTGTCCCCTTATTTTTTTTGCATTTTTCACAGTCTAATCTCCTCGAAATAAAGTTACATGTATTCAACAATGCAACTGCAAATGCAAATAAATTATACTACAAATAATGACATTAAATTCATTTTCACAATTATGCTAGTTATAGTGTTTTACAAATAATATAGAAGACAAAATGTTGACATCTAAAAACCCGCACATTTTAGTCATCCTTAGGTTTAGTTTGAGATGTTGTATGAAAACCTGAACCATGCAGTTGATCAGGGCTTCCTGCCTGCGGTTGTTTATTAATTCAGCAGTAGCGGCGATGCCTTCTGTGGCTCACTGTTTCACTGCTCCCCTGATAGATGTCTCTGTGATACCGATACATTCAAAAACACACACACACACACACACACACACACACACACACACACACACACACACACACACACACACACACACACACACACACACACACACAGCTCTTGCACACCGACTGAGAGGTCCATAAAACAGGCTTTGCAGTGATATTTAATGCTGAATACTCTCAGGACAATATTGGGCTACATTTTGTGTTAGCACAGTTTTCTCAATAATCTTAGTGCTAAAATGATCTTTAATGTATGTAGGCCAGCGGAGGGAAGTGATATGAAGGCTGTGATCACACACGTCACGTTTTTATACGAAGTACCTTTTTCTAAATGTTTTGCATGGTGCCACCTCACTTTTTGTTTGCTTTTTTTATTTTTTTATTTCTGAGCATCAGATGTATGTTAACATCCACGTGACATGCGTGTCAGTGTTCTAATTACAGTTAAGTAACTGCACATGTTACTGCGAGAGAATTTGCATCGGTCGGCCCGCCCAGAGCTTCTGATAACTGAGTCCAGCTAATCTGTCATAGCTTCACGACGTGTCTTTTGCCATACAAATTACAAATAAAGTGTGTCAATACAGGCTGTTTTCTCTCTCCATGTCCCATTGGCATTTAAAATAAAGAGCCCTTATAACACTATAATATCAAATAAGCCAAAGCCGATGCATTATGTGTTGAAGTGTAGTGATTTTAAGTACCACTCAACATACAGTAGATAGTCATTCATACGGTCTGAGGACATGGTCATGCATATATCTGCGTATGTAATGTACATGTTCATTCAACAAGAGAGGACATCTCCGGAGCTTTCATTAAAGGAAGGAATTCAGTCACTAAATGTACCATGTTTTGGAGGAAATTCACAGATGTCCCAAACTCGTCTTAAAAACTTTGAATGCACTGTTAAAATTCTATTGGACTGTTAGATAACTTCTTCCAGACAGTGATATCACACATACACTTGGCAAGTTTCACACTCTTCGACTTGACAATGCTACTGAACGTGCTGAATCAAAGCAAGACTGATCTTGAGATTGTTTTCGCCACATACAGTAATTCTACAGTGGCAATGAAAGCTGCATCCACCTACGCTTAAACAACAGCGAGTGCTCACAACCATAAGCTGTCCATATGCGTCCGCTAGTGAGTGTTTGTGCATATGTGTGTGCGTGCCCTGTACTGTAGGTATTTGTACACTGGTGTGTTTGTGCGAGACTCAGAGACTATAGGGAGTGTTCATTAGCTTACTGGCAATATAATTGACTGGTGCTGTTTATATTGCCGCCCATGCAAACTCATAAAGAAGCTGTGGAAACGTGAGCTCTGTTGTAAAGACCACCGCTATCTGAAGCCGTACAACATCTGACGCCGACAGGGCAGGCATTTTATTTGACAATACATATGGTGTCTGACTGTTGAGAATAGTGCCGAAACTGAGAGAGTATAGTCCTCGGAGGAGGCACAATGAGGTGGAGACAGCAGGAGGGGTGAAGCAAATAGAGGAAAATGAGAGAAAAAAAAAATCTAATTTTAGCAAGGTCATTTATTCTTTAATCTGTGTGAAGCCTTTTTTATTACTTACACTCTTTTCCTCTTCTTTTTTTATACACTCCAAATTGCATTGAGCAGAGACCGAACAGGGAAAGGAAATTCACCTCCATTATTTGGAGGTAAAAAAAACCCAATGAGGTTGTTTTCAGAGGTTCACTGTTTCTCTCCTTTCTCAACCCCCACTTGATTTCTTTCCCTCTCTTTTCATTTGCAAGGGGAAATTAAGGGTTATTTCGGTCGACTGTGGAGAAACCACTTGTCTCAAGGAACTGCAGTGCTTCAGCGGGATGTTTCATCCCTCTATTCACACATTATGCACCATGCATACAGTATTTACTGTAATGATATAATCCATGTAGTGTTTCGCGAATATGCAGAAAAGGCCAGAGAAGTGCTCTTTTAAATAATAGTTTGTATTTTCCTCCCATAAAGTTAATTAAACTGCTGCTGATGGCCCTCTGACATCATCATTGTCTTTACTTATGGCTTTTAATTATTTCTTGTTATTGGATTACTGTGCTGTGACTTGGTGTAAAAAAACAGAAGTGCGAGTCGAATAATTCATAACTGAGTTTGTGTGATAGTTTCACTTATTGTTATCACCTCATCAGGCTTTAATCAATGATGTTTGTTTTGTGTGTTGTTGTGGATAATTAATTAGGTAATTTAACCTGTTTATTGCCTGTATTACAAAGTAGCTTCCTTTGTCCTGAGATGTGTCCACCCCGCCCCTTTACATGGCGTCAAAAGCTGAAGAAAAGTCAGCAAACAACAGCTTGGCACACGTCGTATATCCCTCAAAATATTTGTGAGCCTCATTTGGACCTTTAGGTAAACTGAATACGGTGTTGAGGTTTAAGCAACGTATTGACCAGTCGTAGATTTTGCCATGAGGGATTTCAGGGCTACTGATCCGTGTGCTGCTCAGGGTGGAGTTTTTTGGGGAAAAAAAGCCTCACTGTGGACTGTTCCCTCAGTTTTGGCACCCTCTGCTGGCCAAACAACAAATTAAGAATATAATTAATGGGGCCAAGTTGCTCAGCTCAGCAGGTAAGCGGTGGCACCCAACAGTATATTATTTGGACAAGTGCCGGTCGTTACCTCTTGAATATTATCATTACATCATGTTCACTGCAGAGTGGGAAAGTTGTAACATTTTTAAGCCTCTATTTATGTGTCAATAGTATAACATAAAAATACAATTCAGTTGAAACCCTAGAGAATAAAAGATGTGCCACAATGAATGTGGATTCAAACTGCATCTTGTCCATTGTGTCAGAAATAGACGTCATTAACGATTCCACTATTGGCTGTATTTTTCCAGCCATAAATTAGAATTAACAGCATTTTTTGCACAAACTAGAACTGAAACAAATGAACAAATGTGCTTCCTGTTCGAGCGATCATCACACTGCCTGTTTGCAGTCATTTTCAATCCGGGCCCTGTGTGTGTGCTTCCAAACTCCACCCAGCCGAAGGGTGACTGATGTGGGTTCAGAACAGACCACAGAGGCCTGGGAGGACCCAACCAGCTGGATGCCTCAGAGCCTCACTTTTTCCAACATCTCGGCAGTGAGAGAAAAAAAGTACAAACAATCAGGCATAAATATTTTTTGCAGTTCTGAGAATATTTATGTAACAACAATGCAAGAATCAAATAGGTTAGACAGAAAATGTTAACTTTAAGTCAAATTTAACCTTTGTGGTGTCACTGCCTTTAAGGTAAAGGAACAACATCATAATAGAGGGATACTCCATTAAACTACATGACATGTTCGACTAGCATCTGGAGAAACGGCCACAACATAAGCAGTCAAATTTTTAATCATTTAATCATCAATCACATTTAGGTTGAAGTAAAAAAAAAAAAAAAAGCCTGAATAATTAATAGATTTAAGCTCGGCAATAATCAAACATATCCACCGTGTCACACTGATCGTTAGATGTAGCCATTTTTTATTAAAGGTCAGAACAAATTAAACGAGACCAATCCCAGAGAAAAGCAGCGTTTCTACGGTTACCATCGCCAGCATGACACTCTGATTTGATTTGTCAAAGCAGAGGAAAGAATGACTTGGATCAAAGGGTTACTGAAGTGAGAAATGGAGAGATTAATGGACTCAGATAAGAAGAGATGGAAGGCGTATTTGTTTCATTTGCCCTCTTCTTTTCTTTTTTCTTTTTTCCCCAGTTTCTCTGTTTCTCTCCACCTTTTCTTCACCCCAATCACGTGCTTGCTCTTTTCATCCTGCTGCCTCCTGGTGTGCATATCCTGTTGGCATAAGGAGCTTTAGCTGCTTTGCTTGGAGAGCGGAGTCAGAGTCTTTGTGTGTCTGTGTGTGTGTCAATGGGAGTTTGGAGTTGGTTGATTAAGCCCTGTTAATGATGCTGTAATGTCCCAAAACAGACGAGGGACAACTCCTTTCTGGGAGAGCTTTTTTTGTGGAAAACTAGCCAGGATATATGAAGAGAAGGGGGCTAAAACGGGGTTTAATAAATTAAGCGTCTGTGATGCCTCCAGTGGTTATTATTGACTTTTGTCTTTACAAATGAGGCAGGAGGTAGTCCAACATTTTTATGAAAAAGTTTTGGTGCTCCATAAGCAGAACAGACCTGTTTGCCATTTGAAGGAAAAGTCTGAGTGCCCTTGGGAATTAATCAGTTTATTTTTCTTCTAAATGTTGATGTCCTCTGATAATGGTGGATAATTTGATTTTCATATCTCATTTGAGGGATTTTGCCGAGGCAAACACAAACTGGATCAAGTTTTCATTCATTTTTCTTTTTTCTTTTTTGATTAGGGCGCTTAAATCTAATCTCATCGCATCGGACTTTAATTCCACGTGTTCACTTTTCAATGAATGAACCTATCCTAAGTATGAGTAATATTTCATAGTCTGCTACTTCTTCCAGGCTGCTAAACTGCCTGTCATCAGCTCCAATAAAACAAAATCAAACCTGATGTTTGGCAGTTACAAATTTACTGTGTGATTTTAGTCCCAAAGACAACTCCTGATTTCCTTCATCTCAGACTCTGTGTGGCTGTCTGGGTTTTGGCATGATGGAGAAATGAGGTTATTTTAGAGCTGGAACACAAGAGATGCCTCACAACTTCTAGTTAAATTTGGGCCTCTGATGGCACAGAAAGCAAGCAACATTTCCAACAAGTGGCCTCTTTTTCCTTTCTTCATCTGTTGGACATTTAAACAACGATGCAGCGCTGCTTTGGAGGTTCTTGCATCCAGGAAAGATGCACTTGCGGGTGGAGGGAGACGTCCTGTAGCAGCCAGCTGATGTACAATAACAATCTGACTACGGCAGGAGTAGCAACTGAAGTCGAGTGGGATGACCTCTTATGCAAATGAGCTCCAGGCTTTTATAGCGTTTCACCGTGTGAGAGGAGGAGCCATGCAGAAGGCTTTATAAACCGTCTGTGCGGTAGCTCGGTGACGTTATGAGGATGGCTTTTAGCCCCACTTACAAAATCCTGAGCTGAAGACGGATGAGAAACTGTTTAACGGTCTAACTCCACATTTCAGTGCGACAACGTTTGCAAACTTTGCACATGCTTTCAGCGACTCATTTCACATTTATATAATTTATTGAGAAGCAAATCTTGGAATTTGCTTTAGAGGGTCTTTAAGGGTTCATCATGAGATGTGTCATGTGTGTCACCAAGTGATCATATTTGCATGTACTAACAGTTGGATTAATGCTATTGTAGTTATTATTTGTCAAATGTAGCCATAAGAAACAAGGAAATTGGAAAGCTCATTGCAGTCACTTCTCACCGAGGATAAAAAGTCAAGTCTATCTGCTAGTGAATGATTTCCAGTTCTTTTAAATGGCGATGGGAATTCAGACATACACTTTGTGATAATGAAAGGAACTGTTGTGTTCCTGAATAGCTGTCTGTTGAGCGCTCATTGTGACCAGATGCAGACTGGCATTGGCGGGATGAAGCTGTGAAACAAGCGCAGACACTGAATAAATTACTGGCTGACAAGTTTGACTGCCGTGCTAACTTACTGGTTGGCTGTGCAATAAGAAGGTAGAATGAATTACAAATACATGGAAATAAGGAAGATGGCGAACCATGGATCTCTTTGTGTGTATGGCAGTTTAAGAACTGCGGATTTAAAAGAAAAATTAACATTTAAAAAAAAATCTTCCTGGGGAGAAAAAAATATTCCCGAGAGCTGCTCAGACAACAAACTGTGCATAATGACACCTGTCTTCCTTCATCTTTTTTTGCCTCTTGTCCCGCGAGCTCTCTCTTTATGTTGATATGTAGGCCTTTTGCACACGTTACAGATGCATTTTTCAGCCTCAAGTATGTCTGACAAATAAACTATATACATTTTAGATGTCACAGTTATTAATGGCTTAATTATGCGTATAACTGTGGGCTCTCTTCTGATCCCATTTTTTCCTGGTTGATTTTTTCACTGGTGCCTTCCTACTGAAGGTGACAGTGCCGAGACCAACCAGGAAGTCCCGTTTGATGACTAATCAGACACAAACTCTTTGCAGAGCTGCAAATAATGTGGGTTGCCAAATGATGTTGGGCTGTGATTTGAGTCAGTTTAATCAGCCCACTTCATTGGCTCTGCTGAATAAACCTGTAGTCAAGTCACAATCCAATTTTAGAAAATGCTATTGCTGGTGTGCATGAGCCCTTCTGGTTTCCCTGCAGCCCCCGGTTGGAAAGGAAGAATTTGTAATTGCAAAAGCATAAAATCAAAGCATCCACTTTTAATTAGATTAGGGGCTGACTCACTGTGCGCGTTTGTCTACAGTATATTTGTGTTGGAGCGTTGCAGAATCTGATAACATTTTTTGGTTGATATGTATTCATTTTTTTTTATATTCATTCATTATTATCTACTCAAGATTTTCATCTTTTGCTGTGTTTTAGGTCATTTTGTTTAAAAAAAAAAAAAAAAAAGAGCTAAAGAAAATCTGAAATGAAGCACCAAAGTAAAGTTTACATTTTCTATTACTGTGTTTTGCAAGTGTTGATTGTAAAAAAAAAAGAAGGTATTTGTGAGTGTTGGTGTGTTGAGAAGTTCTGTTGTACCATTTCGATTGCTGGAAGTTCAGGCATTGGAGATGAGTCAGCTTTTGTAAATTGTCCTTTGAAAATTTTAGCCATGAATTTTGAAAACTTGACATTTATATGACGAGGAATGCGACCCTGCATGTTTTTTTTGTTTTTTTTTCTTCCCCATTTTGGTGAACATTTTAGCAAAAGGCAAATGCAACAATGGATTTAATCAGATGTTGTAGTCTTATAAACCCTGATTTTTCTTAGTGCTTGAAATGAAACCGACTTTTGTTGCTTCTTGTTAGCGTTTTTGTATCTTACCTTTTTGATTTCATTATGTTTTTTGAATGTTACATTGACTCTCAGCACAATGCAGCAGCTGGTCAGGGACCCGTGAGCTGAGGCAGTGAGTTGTACAACACCTTCAGCTTGTGCAGGGAAGCTTATGGCATAAGGTGTTGGAGGGAAGACAACACCAGACTGTTGAAACTTTAGATGGAGGAATATAAATTCCCTGATTGTGCCCAGGAATCTTTTGACCCTCGAACACATTATTTTTTCAGGAAATCTCCTAGATGTGCTTTGAGCAAAAAAAAAATGGAGGGTTTTACTGAGGATCTCAATCAGCTAAACCTTCCTAAAGGAGGTGCTGCCGGAGTCCTGGCTTGATGCTGAAAGCCATTCAGCCATTCAGTCTGTGTGCGCTCAGTGCCAAGAATATGAACAGTGCTCTTGTTTTATGTCGAGGACATTCGGGCGCTTTGCACCAGAATTGCGCCTTCCCTTTCCTGTTTTATTATATTCATGGGCAGAATATCAGGTAGGGGATGATGTCTCTACCACGTGCATGCAATAACACGGGTCTGTATTTATTGGACGTTGATCTTTGATGTGCTCTCGACGAATCAAGGATGTGGATCAGTAGTTCCATGTTGAGGTCATGGTTACAAACACATTATTTGTAATAACCTGCAAGCAACATCCAACAACGAAGTCGTGAACAGGATTTCTTTACATCATACCGATGCTGAAGGAGCTAAGGTCTACAGTTCAGTCAGAGGTCAATGAAAGGGCTTCGGTAGCATTGTAGCTGATTGCATTTTTCTGGAGTTTAAAACAGATGGGAACATATCTATATTTGTGTTTTTATAAATATTCAACCATATTGTGTTTTTTTTCTCAGCATGTCAAATCTCACGTTTTACCCACAAGATTTAAGTTGTACTGTCTTGGCAAGATATGTCAAATGGACCTGTGTTAAAGGCCTCATCCAATATAATAGGATCAGTCTTTATGATTAGATGAGGTAAATGCTGGCAAAAGAACGTTTAGGCTGCTTCTTCCGCTCACCTTGTTGTCTCGGTGATTTAGGGAATGGACATATGCATCGAGTAATGACACCTGATCCCTTTACCCCAGTTCAGGAATGAGAACGCGTCAATTTCCCGATGAATTTTTCCTTCATTGGAAGGAATTGAATATAGGAAAACTTTTGTAAAAAAATGTTTTTATACTGATGAGTTAGATCGACAGTTACTGCTGTGGTTTGTGTGGCCTACAGTGTCTACATGCACGAGTATGTTGGGAATGGCTGTTAGACGAAAGCCAATTAGTGTGTGTGTCTGCTCTTGTCTGCAACTGTGTATCTGATAAATGGGGCTGCAGGTTGTGTTTATCCTTTCATGAGGCTTTCTGCAGTGTGTGTGTGTGTGTGTGTGTGTGTGTGTGTGTGTGTGTGTGTGTGTGTGTGTGTGTACGTGAGAGAAAGAGAAGGAAACGGCAGCAGGGGAGTGGGGATACCTGTTAGTCTTTGTGGCTGCTGTCAAACGAACCCTACACGTGGTATTAACAGGCACACACACACACACACACACACACACACACACACACACACACACACTGATAAGCGCTTCTTTTCTTACTGTCACTTCACCTCCTTCCTTTCCTTTAGATCCACAATTGATTGCAAACCACTATCAGTCACACTCTCCCTCCTCAGCCACTGCTCACTATTTTCTCACCTCTGCTTCTTCCCCTTCCTTTGCATCTGTCCCTAAGATATACTGTCGGTATGTGGGAGCCAGTGTGTGTGTGTGTGTGTGTGTGTGTGTGTGTTTGACTGAGTTGCTACCTGCCACTGCACTCCCAAAGTCCTGGCAGCCAAATCTAATCTCTCTCTCTCTTTTTCTCTTCTTTCCCCGCTTATCCTCTCTCATCCTCTCAGGTCTCGGATGTTATCCTTTCTTCTTAGCCGCAGACAACATTTCATCTAGCCAGGTGAGTCTCCCAGTCTCTCCCCCATCTCCCTTTGTTTTGTCATCTCACCTTCTGTCTCCCTCCCTCCCTCCCTCCCTCCCTCTCTCTCTCTCTTCACCGCCATATGCCTTTCGGTGCTGCTGCAAAGATGCTGCGTCATTGTGCTGGTTGTATATCGACACAATTGTTGTTCCACTGTAGCAGAAAAAAGCAGATGCATTTCTGTTTTGTCCCACCTGTTTCTCTCTCTGTCTGAGTCACCATGTCGTACCGGGGGAACGTGTATTTGTGTATGCATACGTACGTAACTTCATGAATGTATGAATATTGTGTTATTAGGAATCCAATAGCCCAAGCATATCGAATGCTGTGCATTTGTGTCTGTCATTGGTTCACTATTTGTTGTTGAGAGCATGTGCATGAAAACAACAGGCTTCACTCGTGGTTTGTGTGTGTGGACATGTCTAGACGCTCCCAGGCTAGTAACACCTTCACGTGGTTCAGGTGCAGAGTGGAAAGGCACATTATCCCCACTAATTGAGACTCTGTAGATTCACTCTATTTGTCCAAATTATGGTGTCGAGGGGAAGTGACAAATCAGAAGGGTAAAATACAAATTGTCGAGCTCTCCATTCAGAAAAAGATTAACTCCCTGACCTCAGATCTTTTGCCTTTTTATCTCTTGGCCGAAGCAGCATATTCTGGCTGGGCTGGTTGGTCTTTCAACCACTTTGCACACAATTGCACACCAGAATTACTCTCCTTTTCTTTGAAGTCATTACCAGCACATCAGCATTTAAAATGACTCTTTATTGATATGAAATGCTTTGATGCCAAAGTGTTAAAAGGTATTCTGCTCTGGTATATAAATGTAACATGGTGATATATTCATAATAATCCAGTCATTTAATTTATTGAAATTTAATTTAAATTACTAAAATAAAATATTAGATAAACAATATTATATCAAACAACTCCCTGTAATGGAAAAGGGCTTCTGGTAATGCCCATCCCAGAGATCTATGCAGCTTTTAGCCTTACAGACCATTATTTTGGTTTGCTGGACCATATGGTTCAGTGGCTTTGGCTGTCATTAACTGTCCTCATATAAAACCATGGGCCACTGATCCCACAGGCTAATTGCTTTCTCTCTGCCCAGAGTGAAATGGTGGAGAGACAAATGCAAATGGATGACGGTTGGAGCTGATATTGTTTAATATAGCAGGCCTTTGTTTATTGCTGTTTAGTTTGTTCGTCTGCTTTATATTTATATCACATTAGCAATGTTTCTAATGAACATTGTATGAGATGTTACCGTTATCTGAGTCTTTGTAATGCAAATAGCTGCAATTTGTAATGAGTTTGCAACTTTCAGATACTTAGACCAACAAACTCTAAATAATGTTCTTCTGTAAAACGTCGGCCAGCCACTGCCAGTGGAGGAGCGAACACAAATCATTGCTGTGAGTTTCCAAGTCTTTGTGTTCCCAGGAGCACTGTGGCCTCAATATCAACAACGACATGACTCTCGCCAGACTTGGTGGTCCGATCAAACTGAGTAACTGAACATGGGCTTTTCACGAAGGACTTAATTAAGGATCTGAATACTTTTGTAAATGAGAGATTTGATTTGGGGATTTTTAATAAATGTGCAAAAATGTTTAAAGACAAGTTTTCAGTTGCTTAGTGGGGGTTATTATTGAGTCTGTATTGATGGGAAACAATCGCAGTTTTATCAGCTTAAATGAAATCTACAACAGTGGAGTGTATAAAAAGAGAAATTTTCTGAATATGAATCTACTGTGTGCAACTAACATGTGGACCTCTGCATGAAGTAGCTTTTTCATCACAGACAGCACATCAACGAGCCTTTCTTCATATTTTATGTTTTATTCATTCACACTCGCTACAGGTGACAGTTTTCACTGGCAGCTCTTCATACTGCTGTAATATTCACATGAATCAATATTGATCATTCAGCTCCTGTGTACAATTTAGTGTTCCTCACTGCCCCTGACTCTCTTGCTCTGTTAAAGACACACAGTAGACATTAGCAGAGTGCTGTTTGTCAGTTTTCAGCAGCAATGTGTACATTCAAACACAACGAGAGTATGTGATGTGAAAACATGTAAGCCTCTCTTTCCCCTGCTGTCATCATGAGGTAAACCATTTGTGGCATTTCCCAGCAGGTGTGTTTGACCTTCTCCTGTTTGTTTAGCCTCTCTTTACCTGTTTGTTCCTCAACGGGCATCCCACAAGCAGGTGGCTAACTCAGAAAGGCAGGATATCCTTAGTCATTTATCCACATATCAATTACCCAGGATCTACTACACACACATACAGCACTATTTATTATATGTAAATATAAATACCTTCTTGAAATGTGCCCTGTTACTTTATGAAAAATATCTAAGTTTATTTGACCTCAGGACATTTTCCAGCATCTTAAAAATAAAGAATCTGCACCAGTTTTTATTGCCCTGTTCAAACCAACCTTTTTCTGTGAGCATATTAAATAACAACCGAAATATGGAAGTTTTAAATTTTTGGAAAGTATCAGGTAGCTTACGACTCAATTGAAGTTTATCGTAGTTTTCATTATCGTACCAATACAGAAGCAAAGTATAATTTGTTCTAAATTCCCAACAGTGATTTTAAAGCATTTTTTAATATGGTGTCTGTTAAATTGATTATTAGTCCTTTCCTCAGGCTCTCCAGATAAGGGGAAATGAATGTATTATGCCACTTGTTGATCACAAGTGCACAAAGCTGAATAATGTAGATAAATAATTGTAAGTCACCAACATCAGGCTCACCACAACCAGGCAGAGGTATGGAACAGCATAAACAGATGATCAGTATATCCTCTGAGATAAAAAGTATTTCCACGAATATCTGAATATTTTTTTACACTTTTATCAGGTATAATAACAGGCTTACGAAGCTCCGGTAAAATGAACAGTGACTCTACATCACACAACAGAGGCCTCATACTTTAATAAGAGAGATGTTTTTTTTAAACTGTTATTCAGCTCCACCGGCAGCAACCACAATTTTCAAGCCTCCTCCACTCACAATATTTAAATTTAAGAAATAAAATATGATTTCCAATCAATAGCCGGAATAATAAAGCTGAAGAGAGTGAGACAGTTTGTAACAATATGCTGTAAGAGAGACAGTTGGAGAGAGAAAGCAATGTTCGTAGTGTCAGCCACTGCAGCAGTGATGTAATGGCTCAGACTCCCCCCACTCCTCAGGCTAGACTCTTTTATTTCCCTCCTTTGCTTTCCTTACCTCCCTCACTCTCTCCCTCCCTCCCTCTCTCTCTCTCTCTCTCTCTCTCTCTCTCTCTCTCTCTCTCTCTCTTCTCTCTCTCTCTCTCTCTCTCTCTCTCTCTCTCTCTCTCTCTCTCTCTCTTTCTCTAGGCCAACTCTCCTCTGCATCTTTTCATCTCTTTGTCTCTTGTTTTATTTTCATCTCACTCAGCTACCTGACTGTCATTCACTCTCCTTTGCCTTCTTCGTCTTTCTTTTTGTTGTTGTTTAAGGCGCTCCTACATATTAAAAGGAATTGTTATGAAATGCATGCACATAAAAAGCATTTTAATCTACACAACTATTGGCAGATCTTTATCTTTGTCTATATCAGCAGTATGTATATATATATATATATATATATATATATATATATGTTTGTTTTTTTTTTGATATATGAAACAAAACTCCCAAAATTGTATAGGGTGCAACATGTTTTAATTTTAAAAATCCAGAAAGCAACAGTTCACAATTAAAATATATACATATATACTATATATTACATGTTATGCAACAAGTCGTTTCGACCCAGCGATCTGATTGGTCAACTGTACATTTGGAACGTGTTCATATCAGCATAAAGCATCACACCCTGCTGATCAACAGAAATATCACTCTGAGTTCTTAATGGGAATATAAAATTGGAATTGAATTTTATACAATGTTGTTTCTACTTGAATATTGTATTGTAGCAAGTGAAGCACTTGAATATTAGTAACTGATTAATTAAGGTGCGTTTCTGTTCTCGGCTCCGACATTGATGTGTTCTTCTTATTATGGGTTTCAAGATGACTGTGGTCACATGTCCTCTTCTCTGAGACTGAGACTCCCTCCAGATTCTCTTAAATTGGTTAATTCCCATCGGCCTCCTCCACACAGCTTCAACTGGACATCATGGTACTTCTCCGGGCCTATTAAATGGGAAACATTTGTCAAATTCGGGTCCCTTTTCAGAATAGAATTTGGAGAAGTCAGCTTTCCCTTTTAAAATAAAAGTTTTAAAAGCACACGCAAGAAGCAGGCCACCTATTAACGACAATATTAACGGCAAAAGCCATGATGATCCTTTAACGTGTCGGAACAACCAGTGGGAAAAGATGTTAATGTATTTTAACACTATATATTTTATCTTAGCCTAATAGTGTCTGGGTGTTTGCTACTAACATATTGCTGACAGCAAGGGAAAAAGATGACCCTTTGAACTTTAAGTTTTATACTGAAATTTGGGCTTATCTGGACACTTAATGGCTGATTACAGTAACATAATGGCCGCTGTCGGCATGCACTTCACAGTGGCTGCAGACATACGTCACCCCAAGGTTATCTACAGGGCCACCTTCCTAAAGGTGAAGGCTCAAACCATAACACATGTTTCTGCATTACATCTCTGACTAATGACAAGTTGGTTCACTATGACTTGTCTACTAATGCATAGTTGACTAATCGGGGCAGCCCTAGGTTAAATATGGACATATTTGACAATAGAAAATGGTTTTGCTGCGCTTGGTTTATTTGGGATAAATTACAGTTAAACTCTGGACTGAAGTTGCTAGAAAAGAGGGGAAATAAGTTGAGACCTTTTCACCCCATATTCTTTTTTCTTTTGTAATAATCGTATTATTATAAACAACCTCTTTAAGACTGGGTCATGAACAGTAGCTGTAATTAAAACTGAATTGAGTTTAAATTGACAGTTTTCAATAATGGACATAAATGCTGTATTGTCTGAGTTTAATCGACTAAATTAATTAAGTTAAGCTTAAATAGTGTTGTACTAGGCCTGGAAGGAATTACCTTCCCATAAAAAGACACACTAGTTTATACTCCTATAATCAGCTCATTTCCTACTTAAATATCGGTTCTTTCATTCATTTCTTTAACTACACAGTATTTCAGCCAGAAACCAGAAACTGTTATACTGGAGTATGCCATCTGATCAGTCAACGCATTTCAGCCCAAAAAAATGCCAATTAGTGTGGATGGGGTGGCAATTTCTTTGTAAAATTAAATATCAGGATGGAATTATTCTTTTTTATTTTTCATCTTGCAAATGAAATTCTCACACCTAATGGATCTTTAAATTCACCACAAAATTATTGTAAAAACAGTGTTTCAGTTGTGTGTCCAAAGGCCAGTTCAGACCAAAGATTTGTGAGGAGCTGAGTTGAAACCTGAAACAACTTGTTGTTCACCAGTGTGGCAACATCCTGAAACCTTCCAAAGCAACTGGATGAGACGGTGTAACATCTCCATAGCAACCACTCTCTGTACTTTCGTTTTAACTGCCCGGCATTTTCCTAGCTGGATATAATTTGTAGTATTTTAAAACGTAAATAAGGATAGTGAAAGTAAGTTACTTCCAACAGTTGCATATTTATTACTGATGAAACAGCAAAAACATAAAAAAAAAGAAAAAAAAAAAGAAAGAAAGGCTGGTATCATTTGCATACAGCTGTCAATCAAATAAAGTCATGAGATGATCCTCACAAAACTCTGCCTTGTTGATCAGCTGACAGTTTGCAAATGACGTGACCAGCTGACTTGCTGCTATGAGCTGATTGGTAGTGAGTCCCAGGTGACACCGTCGGCTGGCCGGAGTCGCTCTGAAACAAGTCAGGTGACACTGCTGCAACTTTTCCCTACAACGCTCTAAAATGTTTCATATTGTTGCAAATCTTTGGTATAAAATGATAGAAACTGAGGGTGAGGCACACACACACACACACACACACACACACACACACACACACACACACACACACACACACACACACACAGATTCCTACAACTCCAGTAGATCATGGCACCCACTAATTCTGAGGGAGAGCAGGTTAATGAGGAGAAGGATGATAAATGTGAGGCTAATAGAGAAGAATAATCACTTTTCCCAGCTTAAGCTTTGGAAAAATTCTGTTGAATAGCAGATTTTTCATTTCAGTAACAATTACATAAAATAATGATTTTTTTTTATCACAGGACAAAGTAAGTCAACTTGAAATAAATGGCTGGATTAGAGCTATTACACTAGAATTTCATATACGCAATAATGATCTGCCCCCAGGGCCATTTCATGCTATCTGCATGTTCACATGTGTCAGCGTGGATCCACTTGGCGTAAACTTTGTCTTCTGTACTGCACGAAGCTTGCTGACTGCGACTTGTCCTGTGCCAGGAAAACAAAATGGATGTTTGCTGTGCAACGGATATTAAATGGCCCTCGTGTTTATAATTCATCATATAACGAGTCCGAGGACACAGAGATGGCGTTAAACTCCTGGTGAAACCTTTACTTTGAATATGCCACCATCACTTTCATGAATGTAGGCCCCCATTTCCACCTTTGTGAAGTGATATCACCAGCAGCCGTGAGAACAGTAGAATAGGTCCGTTTGTAATTGAAGTAGTCGCTGCCACACTGTACATGCTTTGCAGCGATGGCACCCAAACACAATGGGATGTTCCAAATTCCCCAGAAACCCGGTGCTCTCTCCGCCCATTGTGCTTTGGACGGGAAGGCAAAAAACACTGGCTCACATCCACGTAGGAGACCGTCACGTACTGTACCCTCAAATTATTGTATGAATAATAACACGTGAGTCCTCTGCTCACATTCAAAGTCGACATCGGTCAGCACATGAGGACACTGAAACCATTAATTGTCCATAAGATTCACACACAGTGATGTTTAAAAGTAACTACTGACATGTTTACAGTGACACTGCAAACATGCTGCTGTTTTGCAGGTGTGCTGTAGTTTAACGCGCTCAGCAGCTTGTTTCAGCTAATTCTGCTGCCATCTAATAAACTTTGTACAAGCTTTGTCAAACACCAAAGTTCTGGGCAACTTAAAATTTGGATTATGCAAAACTGAAGGTATGTTTGTGTCTTATTTAAATCAAAGACTGTTTTAGAATTTGTAAGTAAAAAGATATGGACTGAGAATGAAATATATTTTTACTTACAAACTCTAGTTTTGATTGCAGTGCGAGAAATTTGCTGTTAAATTTGTGTTTTATATGATTGTATTAAAAAGACACAAAAGTACCTTCGTAGCTAAATGAAATGTTATAGTTTCACCAAAGCTACAACAATTCATCCTGGCAGTCAAATTAAAAGTGAATGTGAACCCCTCCAGCAGCTAAAGAGGATCGCCAAAGTAGGATTCATGGATTTCTGTACAGAATTTCATCGCAGTCCCTCCAAGACTTATTGAGAAATTGCAGTCAGGACTGAAGTGTTGGACTGACAAACACTGAACTTGCTGCTGGCCTGGCTATAAACGTACCGTAGGTTGGACTTCTGTCCGTACCCACACAGGTTGTCGTGACACTACATATTGTGAGAGTTTTAGTGCAGCATTATGCAGGCAGAGGTCAAGCCTTAGCTTTACATAGCCATGTGATTCACAATCAAACCTTCTAAGAGCAGATTTTACAGTATTACTGAAAAAAATCCAAAGCACTAAACAAATCTTTCTTGAAAGTCCTTCAGGAATCAGCACAAATGTCTGAACTCCTCACACAGATTCATCCACAATACATGAAGTCCTTGCACTTTCAAAGCAGCTTGGTCACTTAAAACACACACACACACACGCACACGCACGCACGCACACACACACACACACACACACACACACACACACCATCCCCTGCAGAATGCATTAAATACAGGCTGACAGGTGGCTGCTGGATGTGCAGTCCCCGGAGACAAAGCACTTTCATCGTATGTGTGTGTCTGTGTGTTCAAGTGGCAAGGTTGCATAAGAAGCAAAAGCGACCTTTACATTGGGGAAGGAGAGAAGAGCTTGAAATTATGTGTTCTAAGCTCTCAAACACTTTCTTAGAGTGTGTTTGCATTTGTGCATGCGTGTGTGTTCTCATTGAAAGATACATCATATTTGTGCATTAAGTTGTTAAACACAATGCACGCATTTGACGTATTTGTTATTTCGGTTTGGTTTAAATGAGAATAATATCCTAATATCACTTTGTTAGCAGCAGGGCTGAAATTTTAAGGTTTTAGTTTTTAAAGTCAGGTAAAATATTTGGCCTAATGATGGGCCAGTTATCAAATAGTTTTATACCCTGATGTTTGGATTGAGTTCCTAATAAAGTAAATTTTTGGCAGCCTCAGATCTCATGTAGATTGTGAAAGTGTAAAAGTAAGAAGGACAACCCTGGTGGTCTAAATGGCCTGTAAAAACAATTTTATTTCTCCATAAAACAACTTTTCCTCCTCAAAAAATAACTTAAAAGCAACCCAGGAGCCGAGTGGTTCGGGTGCTAACCACATGGGCACATCCCATCAGCTGTGTGTCCCTGGTACAATTCCTGACCAGCCGGACCTTTACTGACCCACATTTCCTGTCTCTGAACTGTGACTATCTAAAACAAAAAGTAAATGCACCGAACATCATAAAGTATTATGATAATGTGCAGCGCTGTGCCTCTTTCCTGATGTGTTTTGTCTTCTGGTATAATACAGTATGCGATGTGTGGGAAACAACGTGAATCACGTGACCCTCAGTTGCTGTTGAGCTGAGGCAAAGAATAAAAACGGGTCTTGTGCTTTTCTAAACATAGTTGGTTCCTAAGCTCCGAGGCTTCGGCTCTCTTAGCCAAACAGGTGGGCTCAGATTTGAGTTCGGTCACTCTGCTCTTTCTATTCCTTATGAAGTACAACAACAAACTGAGCTGAGTTAAGATGGTGCTTCATAATAGACAAAAACCTGAATATCTTGGTCATATTGCCACGTCTGTGGGTCTGAAAAATATGCAAGAGTGTAACTGGAGGTCATGTCAAACAGGCATTTAAAAGAGAAGAAGACTTCCATTAACTGAGCCATTCCTGTTTCTGTCCAAGAGCCCCGATCCTTTTAAGCTAAGTCAATTTTTTTTGGTTCGTTTGTTTATTTTTTGTTTTAAGGCAAAAACTGACATTATTGTAAACACTTTCATGAATTGTCACCATGGAATTATTGAAAACATTGATGACTTATGTTTTTTCTCAGAGAACTTTCTGCGCTCAGTTTCTGATCCACATGTCCATGCATTAGCTGATTGGTTCAGATTATGAACACCTGTCGAGGAGTGGGTATCCATATAGAGTCTAAAGAAAATTATTTAACCAATTATATTCTTCTTGGCTTCTTTGAAATGCTGGAGAAAATTTGTATTTCGTCCTGTGGCTAAATTAGCCATACAATTTGAAATATTTTGGGCACTACAACAATAGACAATTATCTACATCTGTCAAAGTGTTTTATACCAATTTTAACACTTAAACACTTTCATCTCTAATGCAATATTCTCATCTACTTGTAGCCATTGTTGCTGCTTGAGGGAAAATATTCAGTATTTCTTAAATCCTGAACAGAGCTGTGCAGTTTTGGCCCATTTAACATTAGTAGTGAAATGGAGCAATTATTCTTAGCCTGCAGGTATTTTTGCCATTTTTGCCTGCGGGTAGATAATAATAACCTGATTTAAGCTCAATAGGCAAACATTGAAATGCTTTTTTTTAAAACAATGGTGTAACCAAATGTATGTTATTGCTGGCTGTGATTACAAATCCAGCTGCAAAGAGCTGTAGAATGAATGTGAGTAGTGGAAATTCAAAAACTTAATTCTGTCGTTTGTGGTGTTTTAGATTTGTAGAGTTTGTTGTAATATATAGTCGCTTCAGAAAGTATTCAGACTCTTTCAGATTTTACACACTTTACAATGTTGTAATTTTGATTTCAAACAGATAAAATTGGTACTTTCTTCTCACCAATCTCTTCTCAATAACCCATAATAACAAAGTAAAAACATGTTTTTAGAAACTTGGCAGCCATTGCAGCTTCATTTCTTCTTGCGTAAGGAGAAGTACCTCCATAGCATGATGCTGCCACCATCATGCTTCAGTACAGGGACAATGAGCAGATCATGAGCTGTTCCTTGTATTACCCAGACATAGTGCCTTGAGCTCTTCCCAAAATATTTCAGTTTTTGTCTCATCAGACTTGAAATGTTTTTTTTTTCTGATTCTCTCACTCTTGTAGATGCAAGTTGGCAGTCTTAACATGCAGTCAGTAAAATTGAATACTGTCTGAAGCCACTGTAGATGCAATTGTGGAGGTGTTGTTCCATGATGTTTGGTCATTTGTGTTTTCCCATTGTTTAATTATTGATTCCAACACGTCACCATGCATCCATCTGGGTTCTGTACACAAACAACAAATGGTTGTATCGAACTGTAGGAGTTGATTTGCAAATGTTTTCTATTATGGCCAGTTGCACTCAGTTTCAGTTCATCATGTACCATCTGTATGAAGTCAATAGTGTCTAATAGCACCAACAACTGCGAATTAAAAGTTTCCTTCGTGGAGTTTACAGTGTTAAGTTTTTATTTAAGGCTGCAGTTTGTGGTACTGCTGAGTTCCACTGCACTGCGTGGTTGAGTGGTGTTTCCTGATGCTTGGTGAGAGATTTGTCAGGAATTCTTCATGTTTTGTGTCTAACATGTGTGTGATAGTTCATAGAAAGTCTGAAAACATAATGAACTGATTCTCTTTCTCCTTTCCTTTTCTTCTTTGCTTGTCTAAGATTACCAAAGAATTAAAAAACCTGTTTGCTGTGTGATGTCTTACTGTTTAATTAACCAGCTGCTCCCCCAGAGAAACAAATCACAGGTGTCCAGATTGGTGTAGACAGGCGCAGGTTACGTAAAATCTGAAACAAGTATTGATCTTCTTTTTCATTGTCAACAGGTGCAACTAGGACCCTGTCTCCCTTGGGTTTTATTCTTCTGACAATATTGACGTTAATCTTGTCGTATTTGGAGAGAGGACAGATTCTTTGACTCCAACTTGACTCATCCTCAAAAGTCCCAGACCAACTAACCAGGTAAAGACTCCACCATATGTGCATACATACATGCCGTGTTGCCAGATCTGCTGGCTGCTTTAGTCACAGTAAATACCATCTTGTTGGTCTGAAAACTAAGCCCGCATCAGTAACAGCAGCTTGTGTTGTTACTTGCCATTGAATCTTATTTTTGCCACTTGCCCTACACACAGAAAATCCGGACAGTAACATTTTCAGTGGAGACATAAAGACATAGTTCTACATACACTCCTAAACTCATGCAACGCTACTGCTAAGACATGTTAGAGCTAAAACACTACATGGACAGAAAGGACATGAGCACACCTATAGTAGGGCTCCTGGTTTCACCCTCGGAGCATCACAATCTTTCCTGACAATATGATGATGTGAAATAAAGTATCATTGCACACCAGGATTGGTGCAAAACGTCACCATGTCTGAATGAATGACACCAAAACATGCCAAAACTTCCTATAGAATCACAGTGAGGCTGCTCAGAACCACATCCATCCATTTGTCCTCAACTTTTGAGATGTGACGATGTGATATCTGTCAAAAAGAGACATTTACAGCAAGAGAAAGAGAGAGACAGAAAGAATGCCTATTACCTCCACAGATGAAATGGCCGTGTGGGTGGATGTACATGTGAGTGCAGGCTGCTAGGAGCTATGAGTGGGAAGTGGGTACTGAGTGGGAAGAGAAGAGCTGCTTTAGTGAGACAATCAGCACCAAGACCCACTGAAAGGCAGTCACGCTTTCATGGTTTCTCTTTGTTTTCTGCGCCTGTAGAAAGAGAGAGTTCCAGGTATTGCTGTTGGTTGTGGACAGTAGATAAGTCTCTTTGCAGTACATGCGTGTATGTGTGAGGGCCAGTAGATGATTTTTCTGCATTGTTTTCCTGCAAGATCATGATGTACCTCGTTACAAGACTGCATAGAAACAGGATAGAATAGAGTGAAAAGACTGAACAGAAAAGGGATATTATGAACAGACGTAATAAAAACAGGCTTCAGCAACTGATGCAAATGATTCCTGAAGAAGCTATTAGATTGTGTACTGCAATGGTTTGTGCCACAATATGAATTACATACATTTTCATAGTAACATGAGAAAATGTTTGCTCATTTAGACCAAATAAAGTAGGTACATCTGTACACTGGAACAAGATAATTTTCTTGAAGACCACAAAGGTTGAAAAAAAGAAAAAGGAAAACAGAGCATATTATGAATATTTATATGAGTCTGGTTATATTATATTTGGTGTATTTGGTGTCATAACACCTGGAATAATGAAGAAAAAGGGCAATTACTTGATTAGAATATTGTAAATAAATGAATAAGGAAAAGCTGCAGGAGAGCCCAGATGTGGACAAATGAAAAGAGCTAGTGCAGAAAATTTCAAATATGGAGAAAACAACTTATGTCTGTGGCTATATGGTAGAGAAATCATGGCTGTAATAGATACAATAAATATTGAAGGTTTACTTGTGTGATTTTACGTTTAGATTTGATACAGTATGCATGCTGACGCTGAGTTAAAAAAATATATAGGTAGGTATTTGTAAGTAAATACCTCCATTTTGGCTTCTGAAGAACAGTTAACTGTGCACTTAGCTATAAGAGGCCCCGTTTAAGTGTTTGAACAAATGGCCAAGGCGGTCGTCTTTTCTGAGAAGAATCAGGAAACAACGGGTGTCTCTGTGTTGCATCCTGTTCTTTGCATCATTGTTCAATCACAGGCTTTTAAAGGGCTAATAACATTACTTCTGGATTGATGCTGCTAAGAGGCATTATTTAATGCTGTTCAACATCTTTTTCACTTTCTTGCCAAAACTCCCAGCATGCATATTTCTCAGATGTTGAGCCTTTGAAGCAGCATTTAGAGCACACCTACAACCTTTCACTGAACGCTGCTCAAATAAAGTCGTGTTCAACAGCATCTTGAAGAAGCTATGAGATGAGTTTCTTTTCGGGTTTTATAAAAATGGAAGATGTTGAGTGAAAAATAGACACTGACATGCCAATTTTAATAATTCAACTTCCTCTGTAAATTCTTCTTCAACTTTTTTTGTGTTACTGTGAAGTTATTATTCACAAAGAATGAAGATTTCCATATACTGAAACAGCTGGAGGAATAGTTTTACATTTGGGAAACACATGTATTCATCTTAGGTGGCACAGTGGTGCAATGGTTAGCATTGTAGGCTCACAGCAAAAAAGTTCTGGGTTTGAATCTGGGCCTGGGCCTTTCTGTGCGGAGTTTGCATGCTCTTTATGTGCCTGCGTGGGTTCTCTCCGGGTCCTCTGGCTTCCTCCCACCATCCAAAAACATGCGCCTCAGGTTAATTGGTTGTTCTACAAATTGCCCTGAGGTGTGAATGAGAGCGTGAATGGTCTTTGTTTCCGTCTGTCTCTGTGTTGGCCCTGTGATGGACTAGCAACCTGTCCAGGGTGTACCCTGCCTTCGCCCAATGTGAGCTGGGATAGGCTCCAGCCCCCCCGTGACCCTGTTCGGGTATAGATAATGGATGGATGTATTCATGTTCTTGCTGACTCGAAGATTAACACCGCTCTCATATTTGTTCTTGAAATATTCAGCGGGAGCCAGCAGCCTGTCAGCATTAAGACTGAAAACGCAGGAAAACAGCTAGTTTTAGTGGTAACAAAAGAAAACTGACTACCAACACTTCTAAAGCTTAATGAACAAGTTCCATCTCATTTATTAAATCCACACAAAAGTCAAAATATAAAAAAACAACAATTCCCTGTTTGGAGTTGTGAGCTGGACTGTGTCTTGGCTGAGACCAGTTCCTTAACAAGCTGGCCCTCGAGGGAGTTACCAAGAAACAGTCTGCCACATAACCCCTGAAAGATGGTGGTGTTTATTACTTCTATTTTTGTATGTTTGCATGCTAAGCCACTGTATGCCAGTTGTCTGCTGGCTCTACCTTACATACATTATATAGGGTAATAAACTTTAATACTTTTATGGCACCGACCGAATTGCTTCGGTACTACCTAGTGTCAAAAAATGTTTGGTCATTCAGTGTTTTCAATTTAAAATACACGTTTTGTTTCATTAACACAGGACTGAATCTCATCAGTGTCAGTGAGCTAATACAGCATTTCCAATACATGGGCTCCACTTGGGCAGCCCAATGAGGCAGATTAAATCACTCGGTTTCATCTTAATCTTACATTAGAACACCTTATTTCACTCTTTTTGAACTCACCAAACATTTGCATGTGAACCATTTAGGGCACTTTGGAAAATTGTAGCTTCTATCGCTAGCATGCATGTGAGACGGAAATGTTTTAATGGTACGTAGAGAACACAACCCGGGTTACACTCTTCCCTCCTTAAACGCAGTTAAAAAGTTACGATTTATGTGATAATGCGTAATGTGTAACTGGTGTTGACATCAAAGTATCAGTATCAATATCAGCAAAGAAAATCTGTCAATCTGTACACTATAAGAATTAGTGGAGTGCCATATCATATCGTTCACGATGATACTGGTATAATTTTCAACACGATAGAAAAAAATTCCTATCTTGATAAAGCCGATATTCCCACCTGTTGATGTAATGACACCATACCAGTACACAGCATAAGTGTATGACTGGAAGCTGCTGTTTTCTACAGGTTTTCAGGTGTTAGAGTTTAATTGACGGTGTGTGGTCTGTGGTCTGTGTGCGCCTAAAGGGCGGCTCCGCCCCACGCCCCACGAACACAGAGCTCAACAGGAGCTCAGGTGAACGACTCAACTCCTTATGAAATAAAAGTGCAACAAAAGCCCAAAACTCATTTATTAATGGACAAATGTCAATGTCAAATCAGTCCAAATAATTTTTTTTATCTGCTAATTACGCTGTTTACACAATCTGAATCTCACTTTGAGTTTCTGTTGTTTACAAACTACCGACTGAAAGATAATTTTTGTTTATTTTTTACTGAATATTTGTTGGCATATTGTTATGTTTTTGCTGACACCTAAATCTGTTACACTTATCTTGTTGAAATTGTGTGCTATTAGCGTTAATAATAAAATATTTTTTCAGTATTTTATCATATTGTCAGAAATATTGTTATCGCAAAAACACCCAGAGGTATCGTCATATCATTTTAGGGCCAAATCGCCGATGAGTGTGTTTCTCTGAGTGTTGACCTGTTGCTTTAACCATGTTTAGACTAAGCATGACCTTGCGTTGGAACAACTGCATGCCTGCGCACATACGCCCGACTTAACATACAATATGGAAGACACATGCGTGAACATATAGTGTATGAGAGAGCACACACACACACACACACACATACTTCTTACATCCCCAGTCTTTCCTGCTCTCTGGCTCCTCCAGCGAAATGGCCCTCAGAAGAGAGCCCTGCAATGCAGCATCTGTGTGACTCACACACACACACACACACACACACACACACACACACACACACACACACACACACACACACACACACACACACACACACACACACACACACAGTGAGATGGCAGCATGTGAAAGTGCTCAGATCGTAGGAGGAAGATGAGGCGATAGAGAGCAGTGAGGAGAAAAAAAACGAAGCCCGATGAAAGGTGGAGGAGGAGGAGTGAGTAGGAGGAGGAACAGCGATGGTAGGAGGTAGAGGAAGGTGAAGAGGAAGAAGAAATAACAGGTGGAAAGAAGAACTGCAAGGATGCTAAGAAATCAGACAAAAGAAGAAAAAGAAGCAGATAAGAGCCTTAGAAATGACAAATGGACTTCTTAATTAACTTGCCGATTACTTTGTCTGGCTAGAATTTTTATGGCTGATGAGTTCATAGACAGTTTATCAGTTTCGCTCCAAATCTTTGAGCTGGACACACATTGTGATGCATGCTTGTATTGACAGGAGGGTAAATTGCCTTGAAATGACTAAAAATAAACCAGAATATTCTCTCCGTTTGCAAGTTTATCTTCAGGGAAGTTTTGGATTGCTACATGATGTCATTATTAGATTTTGCTTTTCTAAATTGCTGTTTTTATAGTTAGGAGCTGTTATACCAGATCAGCCTGTAATTATCCTGCAATCTGCATGATAATTTGTTGAGCTAATATAATTCATGTTAGTTTATAAAAACTTAATACAAAACAGCACTCAACTGTAATACTACACTGCAGTCACCATAAAATTTCTGATAACATTTCCAGCATGACTGACTGATATGAAAAATATTTTTAAATGTTTTAAGTCATTGAAAGGTTAAGAGGCATTTCAGCCTTGTTTTTTATTTCCATCTAACCCCTGATTTGAGAGGGGACTGGTGGTAGTCATGATGCAGTGGAACACTTTCAGCCTCTGGAAAAACATACAATTCCACTTTACCAAGCTCTTCTTGCTGTGACGAGTGATACGTGCATTTAATCAAATTTTTTTTAAACTTTAATAGTCTCTGTCTTAATGGACTATATTTATGTTCCAGTCGGACAGCCCACCTGCTATTTGGAGGCTATGGGAATGCCCGTGTGGGGCAAGTGCTGAAACAAGTGTGTGTGTTTGTGTTTTGGTTTGAATCTACTTATAATAGTGTGTCCTTGCCAGTTCATCTTCTTTCTTTTGACTGCAGCTCTGTTGTTTTGTACCGATTGTGCCTCATTGGGAAAATACTGATGATAAAAGTAATATCACTTCACCCTTCCCTCCCTCGAAAGTTACTGTCAATGTGCCCTTCAGCAAGGCACTAAACCCACAGCCTTTTAAATACTGTGGCTCAGTGGATGACAACAAGCCCTGTGGTTGTACCGGTCAGCTGACAGTATAAACTTCTTAATACACCAGAGGGATGACAAATAAATGCAAAATACTTGCCGGCGAATATTTCACATAAAAGCTTTTCATACCAGCAGCGATGTTAATTTGTGACAGTTATTCAAAAGAAGGTTCAAATAAATTCCCACCTGCTTATTAAAATTATGGATTCAAAATTGCAAAAATATTATATTAAAAGTATTACGCTATACCGCTGTCTGTGGAAAATGTCAATACTGCTGTGAGCATGAAAACACAGAAACAGTCAACCATGATTCAGACGTCTGGACAACCAGGCAGGCAACAGGGTTTTGTTTGGGAATATTTTGGGTTCAGATTTGATGTATACTTCTTTACTTTGTTTGCTTTTTTTCATCAACAGAAACTATAAATGCAAGAAAGAAAACTCTTAATATTAAATATATTTTCATGGTCTGCCCATCTGTCCATCTCTGAATAACCCACTTCTTTTCTGAGCATCAGTTTTTAGCGTGACAGTCAGGAGAGGAAAAGTACCGAGTGATCTATTCTGAGGACACAGTGAAGAAAATTGCCTCTCACAGCAGCTGTAGAGAGTTTTTCAAGTTTTCTGATCCAAAAAAAAAACAATAGACTTTTTTTTCCTCATTAATGCTGTACTTAAACGTTACATAAAACTTAAAAAAAAAAAATGCCGCACATGTACTAAATTATTTTCATCACCTTACATCAAGGTGTTGGAAAACGCAAATTTCCGGTGTTTATTCATTCCTGTAAAAGGATCAGTGTGCCAGAGAGATGTGAGTGAAAGGATGAGACAGGATTCAGATGTTAAACACTTTCAGGACGAGTAACAAAGTTGAGCTGCCGAGTGTAGCGCGCCCACAAACGATGGACGTAACACGCCTTCGCTTGACACTATGAGGCAACTGCTACTTATTAATGTGCACTGTAACACAGATCCAAATGTGAAGCAATAAGCGCAGATCACAATTGCACTGTACATATGTACATGTTGCCGAGCAACCACTTTAATCATATTAGGATTATAAATATCTCATGCAAATATTCAGCCTCCTTAGCAACTAATTAATGTTCTTGTCGCTTGCAGCTTCTTTTTCTTTTAAAACACTGCTGTTGTGCTCTTGAAAAACACAAAGCTTTGTAGAAGCATAATGTGTGTTTATGGTTTCATTTTACCGAATTATACTTTTAAGCTGTTACAAAATCATTGTAGCCTCGTCACTCACCACGTGATTGTGCAAATGTAAATCATGTGAAAACCTTTCCACATATTTTCCGCATGTTATTACATGTTGCAACATGAGGTAAACATCTGTCAGTACGTGTGATCACAAGTGTCCAATGTGAAAAAAGTGGGAAACTCGTGTTTTTTCTGTCCACACCATTTTAATCGATCGCCTCAAAACCTGGGTTGGCATCAAAGACGCTGCACTAAGCTGGTTTTATTCTTACCTTTTAGAAAGAACCTTTCTCTTGCTTCTTCACCTTTGGATCTAAAATGTTTAAAATTTGCATTTGATATTTACAATTAAGTCAAGCTTTTAAAAGCAGGTCAGGAGTATCAAGTGCTGGGGCTTTGGAAATGTGGTTTTGACCTTTAATCGTATTACAGAAGGTTCTCCTGGAACGCTTTAGAAAATTATGTTGAATATGATAATATTATGACAAAGCAGAATACACATAAGTTTGTGTCTGTCTACAAAATATGTTTTCCTTTAAATGTTCATGAAAACTGATGGCTAATGTCATTAATTATATTATTCACAACACAAAAACATGATAAATGATTGAACATAAATCAACAGCTGTAGTGTTTGGATCATTTAAAAAAAAAAATATGACCTATTATACCTCAACAAAAATTACTGAAATTACAGTATAACACTCCCTGTTGACATTAAAGAGTGCCGAGCTACTATCCTACTTTGTAAATGTCCAGTTGCAGCGGTGCCCAGTTGTGCTCTTCTCCTCACTATTTAACTCCATTGTTCCCTGACATAGAGAGAGTACCTATCAGCATCAACCAACCCCCTGGCAGAGAGCCACAGGCTTTTTGCCAAGTGCAACAGACCTGCTGTCTACTGAGACGCCGACGTCTCACTCTGTAATATCACCATCGCTGGACTGTACATTATCCGAACAATATATATCATTTAATCTACAATTGTCTGCTCATCACTTGTCCCCTTCACTTCCTTTCTAAACAGATCTCGACAAACCTTTTTGTTTTTACTTTTCTCTTCTTGCTTGGTGAGATCAACCCTCCCAATTTGCTCTTGTCTCCTGGGCACCCACTGCTGCCATTTTTACATCAGACTTCGGGCCAGTATTTTGTCCTAATGCATGTCATGTTGTTTCGTAGGGAAAAATCCCTGTAGTGCGCTGCAGCCCAGTTTGTCTTTTAGGCTGATGAGACGAGTTGTTTCACATAAGTTATGCTAATGTAGACTATGGTCCCAGTTGTTTTCGTTCAGGCTTTAACCCAGAAGGTGGTGCTGTTTCATTCATCCATGCAGCACACCCTTGTGCATAAACATGCACACCGAACGCTAAACGCTGGCATCAGCATCTCGACAGGCCTCCAGGAAGCAACACCACACATTCCCTTCCCTCTGCTCCACATGAACCACTGACACCCTGAGTCTGGCCCCTAGTCAGGATGATCTCGTCTGGAAATCGGCCACAGAGCGCAAAGTGACCTTCATCATCAGACAGACAGCACATAGACATACCATCAGGATATCAGCCTCATCTCTGTGTTTAATATTAGAAGTACTCCTCAATGGAGGCTTGAACAGGGACACAGTAGGTGAACACGTTACAAAAGAGACAATGAAGGGACAAACCAAAATATACTGCTGTGGCTTTTGGACACAGGCAGAAGGAGTGTTTTTTTGTAAAGCCGTGTTGTGTGTTGTGGAGCCTTTGTAAAGGTATCATTCACACTTTATTCTACCATTTATAAGACATCATCGCACAGTTGTGCTTGAGTCCCCCTTAAGTGACAGCACTGAATGTTACAAACACTGATAATTATGCAAAAGTGTAGCTACGTTTGTAATGTTCCTCTGAGGACACTAGTTACACCTGTGTTTTGGAAAATTAAAAATCTTAACAATTATTTCATTTATTGCTGAGCTATTCCTTACTCCCCTACTGAGCTGAAATGAAACGTGTGCACTGGAATAACATAGCAAATATTGGACGTAACTGCGGTTCTACGAGTATGTTCAGTAAACACAGCGACCTCTGTTGGCCGTAGTAATTATGATGGTAGCAATGGAGGAAATCAGATCAGATTAGAGTCTGCATGGGAGGAGGTGGATGGAGGGATCTAATAAAGTACTTTCACCCATCTGTGTCCCGTGTGAAAACAACAATATGTCAACATTAACTTATCTTGATCTGAATACTTAAGTTAATTTACGTATCGATTTAACTATTGTAATGTATATTTCGTAACTTAGGTGATGCTCATATGCAATTTATGTTTCTACTTATCTAACCCAGACTATGACCTTTTCCTAAATCTAACACATTATTTTTGGTGCCTAAACCGAACCATCTCATAACCATGTTAACCAGCATGTTTTTTATTGTTACCGTGACAATGAAGGGCCGGTGTGCCTGGTGCTGGTACTCCAACAGTCCTATACGCCCTTGATAACGACCCAATAAGCCCAATAGTAATAGATGGAGGAGGACCCTTACCAGCCACTTCTTTGTTCCCGATAATAACTGATGACAGCCAATTATGGGCTGGCAAAATTTGAATCGGATGCTCATGTCCTGTACATAACCTCAGTTGTCCATTAATGGGTTACTTTGACAATATATGAACAAAAGATTAGATGTACACTAATTTCTATAATTATTTGTGTTTATTTTCCTCCTTAACACAAGTATGTGGACATCATTTATTTCAGTCTTTTAACATACTCGCACAAACTGCAAAGGTACCCCCCGGGTACATGGGCTCCACCCTTTTCTATTTTATTCTTTTCCATCCTGTACTACTCTCTTGGTGGGTGGACAGTGAGCGGTAGTATTGAATGAACTGTGAATGCAGTGACTAGTGCTCACTGTAGCAGTACCTTGGTCTCAGGCTACAGTTATTGACTCCTGTTTTCTCCAGCAGACTTCCCTTTATCTCTGGATCTCTGTGGACTGCAGAGCTAAATGACAAATTGCTCCCTCACACACACCATTTTGCACAACTACACACTCTATTCTGCAAAAGCTTGAAGTGCGGCCGTCCACAACCTTCCTGTAAAAATCGCCAATTCCTTTTCTGTGTTTTTTCTATGTTGTGTTTGACTGTGGGCTCACAGTTGTCTTTTTCTGACCGAGCCCTTTGTTCATCTCTGCTTATGTCCATTTACAGTAAAACTGAATTGTGCTTTTATTATGAGAGTGAAGCTTCCTCAAATAGGCATCAAGAAACAGAACAACATACAACAAAATACAAATATTCATGATAAGAATATCCTATCCAACTCAATTATCCACACAAGAGCATAACAGCACAAGTTAAGGACTTTACATACACAACCTTCTTCATTGATTGTACACGACATCAAACCCATTTATCTCCTTCCCCCACCTTCTGCCCAATACTGTCCAACAGATCATTGGTTCTCACTGCCTGTCCCTACCTCAGGCGATAATGTGGACTGATCGATATTTTCTCCCTTTTGCTTCTGTTTGATCTCCTCTCCATTCGCTCTGATCGAGCATCTACAATCAGCATGAGATTATGCTATATATATATTCATGTAAGCCCCACAGTTTTTGTACCCTGGTGGTCAACACTGTAAAGTCCATGTTGGACAAATCAAAATATCTTCTTTCCATTACAAGTGTTTGATGTACGTCATTTTTGTTCCTGGAATATTTGCCATTGGGTTTTCACATAATATGCTGCAGTGGTTATCTGACTCAAACTATTTGTCTAACATTGGACTGGGTCTTGTCCGATTGATTAGCACCCACCTCAAATCCCCACAACCCTGCCTGAGTCACAAAGATCCAAGGTCTGCTCTGTTCACTTTATTATTTCCATCTGAGCGACTGGCTGTATGAGTCATTACAAAGACACACGCACAAATCAATAGGGTCTCATCCAGTGGTTGTCATCTGCCCGCTGACATCGAAGGACAGTATTTCAAATAACCACCTACACACAAACTCACAAAAGCACAGCTGCACTTTCAGAAATGTTGACAGTGAAGCTCAGTGGAGCGGCAGCAGGGATTATTTACTGACAAAAAGAGATTTGTGAATGTGACTGATGCAGTGTGTCCTCGAGCCTCCTCCGGTCCACACACCGTTCTGTTCTCCTTTATGTAACATTGCTGTCAATAGGACAGACATGCAGAGTTTTGACCACGCCTCGCCTTTTCTCATCCATCTATTTACGTCTGTCTCCCAGAAGGAGACACCCTATCCCTCGCCTGAGCTCCCCGGCTGCTAGCTAGCACCAGCATGGCAGACAGTCGACAGCCAGAAGACGGGACCCCGCAGTGGGACACATCAGGAGGGCAGGAGCCTGGTGGCACCCATGGAGCCAATGGCTTCTCCTCTTCAGCCTACAGGACCTGCCAGCCTGGCGGGGCCCAAGTGGCCACAGCCCCCTACTCCGCCCGGGAGAACGGCTTCAATGGGGAGCTGACTGGAGCTCCCGCTATAACTGCAGGTAATATGTCCTTATCGTTTTTTTCTGTTTTACCTGTCATCAGAGACATCTATTTACATTTTTTTTATAGTTATAATTCAGATGTGCTTCTATTGTAATCACTGGAGAAAAGGGGCACTTTTTGCAAAGCTGTGTTAAGGGATGATTTACTGTAAATCAACCCAATTAACGCAAATTCAACTCACCTCTGTAATATTTGCTGGAGCTTGCAACTCAGCACATTTCTCTACAATACACAGTAAGCATTTCCAAACAAAACTTGTTTTATCAACAAAAAAACCTCCTTGTTTACAGTGATCATCATCACAACAAAGCACATGCTGGCTGACTGTAGAAAATGACAAAACCTAACGTGACAAGGTTTATAGGCGATGTGGTCTTATCGTGAGAATTAGTCTGCCAGTTGTTGCACTTCCTGGCATCAATCTAATCACACAGTGTGTTAAAATACCTGAGTTTTATACACCGTTGCAGTTTTAACAAAATGCATACAGTGTATTTTGAATTGATATTTAAAAAGAACTTAAAGCACTTAAAACTCTTTCTTCATTAGGCAGCAGTTTAAAGAAAATTAAGTTTAAGTTGCAATTTTTTTTGTTATTTCCTGCACTTTTACTGTGAAAAACTCCCATATAACTGCAAACTACATTACAATTTTTTCAGAGAAAGTCATTAAAATTAAGCATTTTTGATTGCAACTAACAAAAAAAAAAAACCTTTTGAGAAATCCTGGAGGAACCAGGTCAGAGGCATTATGGTTTATGGGTTGTACATACATATATATGTATGTCTGTCTAATTGATGAGTATTTGTCAAAAGTCAGTGTGACCTCACAAAATGTAACTTAAGAATGGTCATAACGGAATAATTATTACGTTAATTATGAAAAAATATCATACAAATACCAAAGAAGATAACATGAGGAAGTAATGACATTTTATAAGCAAAAGGTCAACCTCTCCGTGACATCAACATGTTCTGCATGAGCACTTTTCCGGTCGTCATTTAAGGCCATAACTCAGCTGATTGCGTAGATGTTTTGGGCAGACAGGTTGAAGATGTGTGAAGGTAGGTAGTTACTTTATTAATCCCCAAGGGGACATTTTTTGGAAGCGTCCATGTTTAGAGTTTGTTGCATCTTTGCAGCAACTTTGTGTTCTTTCAGAATCAGCTTTATTGGCCAAGCATGTGAACACATTTAAGGATTCGTTCAAAGTTGTCACTACGTGTGTTACATGAGTCTGGACAGACATGCATGTAAACTGAAACTTGCCTGGTTGGCAAGACAACCACGAGGCAGTAATTGTAGTTTGTATGTGTGTCCTGTGTGGGTTTGCATCACTCTGATTCCTCACTAGAATCACATACTGTTATTAACAATGCTATAATTAACACATAAAATCTGACTCTCTACCCCATACTGCTCCTACCCTCCAGCCCCCCATCCTCACTCGCACCCTGGAGACAAGACTGATAATGTACCAATCATGTAACCATGGCAACAACTCCCCTACAATTTACTTTGCCAGGGCTCTTGTTCTTTTCGGCTTTAGCTTGCCACAGACAAACCCATTTAGCATGCAATTACAAGAGTGCAATTAACCTCCGATCTCCCGATTATTGAAGCCTGACTAATAATATTTGTTATGGCTGATAACAGTGTTTTTGTGTGTAGCTGCCCGTTGCCCTCAATGCCCGGTGTCGTTGAGTCTTGATAACATTTTTGAATAAGGGACAATAGTTCAGATGATTAGGAGATTAAGAGATCTGCTGCATCAAAGATTTCACTTTCATGTTTCAAAATTTTTCTGAACTGATTATTAGTTGAAAAACCTCTCACTACTGCATTATAAACAGATAATAACACCCCATTTAATGGTCAAATCTGACTTACTTAGGAACTATGAAATGAAAAACTATTCCGAGATTACTTTTTATATGAATAAATACAATTTTAATGTAAAATTATATTTTGGATAGTTAGCTCTTTTTATTTCTGAATCTGCATTATTTTGCTTGCATACAATCAAAAATTTTCTTCTGTTCAGAGAATCCAAATTTCTCAGGGTCACTTTTGCCACTAAAATTGTGATCAGTTTGACCAATAATATTTCAACCTGTTTCATACCATTCTTTTTCTCTCTAAGTTCTGTAGCGTAAACTCAACAACTGTCCTACAAATGTAATATGGATCATTTCTTTATTTTTCTTTCTCTAAGTTTTGTTAAAACATTTATCAAATAATAAAACTTTACTATCCACATTTGATAACACATTTTTCAAGTCAGCGTTGTGACATTGCTGTCCATGCATTGCGCTCTAATAAAAATTAAGCCACCTTTTAGCCATTGGGTCGACATAATTAGCAACTGCCAAGACCTCATGTTCCCCTTTTATCTCATTATTAAAATATATCAAAGAGCAGTGAACAGCACCATTTCAACTTCAATGACAAGCTTGAAAATGATGTCAACAAGAAAACAACTTATTTTTCTGAGAAGGGAAAAGCAAGGATGCAAGTTGTTGCCAAACAATTAACGTTGTGATTTCAGCCTCATCTCAGCATTATCTTAGAAAATATATATTTCCTTTAAATTCGTCCTCCAATGCTCTGAAACATTTTGGCCAACCTGCATGAAAGGCATGAATCATAGACATAGACACATCATCGAGAAAAGGCTGCGATCATGAAATCAGTTTAAGGATTTTTCAAAAATCAAATGGCCAACAAATATTTAGATCATCACGAGAAACACAAGAACATTTTTCTAAAATAATGGCTAATGAATAAAATGGTCGATATGAATTTGTAGAAAATGTAAATTGCCTCAATTATTTAGACAAACTCCTTCACTCCTTCCGCTTTTACAGACAGTAATCTGTAATAATGATAATAATGAGGATACAATGTTCAATAACTTAATCGTCTGCATAAAAATGACCCATTCTCTCAGCAGCTGTGTCGTAAAAGCTGTCTGCAGAGCATCTTGTCAGCATACATTAGCACTTCTCAGGAGCAGGGCAGTGTGTGTGTGTGTGTGTGGGGGGGGGGGTAGAGGGGAGGGTTGTAAGAGGGGCGGGATGGGTGGCAGAAGGGCTGATGCTGGCACTTAGTGCGCCTTCTCTCCCTGTGAAAAGCTCTTCAGACAAACAAGAACTACTGAAGCACGAAATTACCCTCTTGACTTTCCTTTGAAACAAAGTTGAAAAAGCCAGTCAGCCATGCTGGAAGTGGTCAAGAGAATGAGATGGAGAGAGGAGAAAGAGAAACAGAGTGAGTTCATAGAAAGAGAAAGAATGCACAGGTTTGTTGAGGGTTATTCTCGGGAGTGGCTGGCTTGCATAAATCAAAGCCGCCCTGGTGTTATATTAGTGATATTGCACTGACTGATGTCTGTGTCATTTAGCTGACGCAAGTAAGTGGGCATAGTGTCAACAATCCTGGGCTAGATTTTCTGTTGTAAAAGTCCCCCCATCTCATCAGCCTAAATCAGCATGTTTAGCAGTAACAGGGAGGTGATTTTCCCAAATTAAGCTCTAGTGTGAAGTATGAACACAAACAAAAAGTGACAAATCCAAAGTTTGAGTCTGAATCTCTGAGACGTACCGAGCAAAGCTGAAGTCTGACTGAAACAAAGGGAATAAATTCTGATTTTTTTTTTTCTTTTTTTGCAAAAAATATTTCATACAAAACACACAATTGATCATATTTGTTTTTGACAAAACTATTGGTATTTTGATGTGCTAAAGGATATAAAGGGAATATGATAACGTTATTTACAAGTATTTTGGAGTACAGCACTGAATTATCTTCAAAAATATATATATTTTTGTAATACCCCTATTCCTACTCTTTGTCAAAACCAAGTGCTTAAAGAAGCAATCTGTAAGATGTTTAGTTTAAAACATTCAAAAATGTACTAAACTTACCCACAGTATCAGCAGTATGAGCAGTATGAGCAGAAATAGCTGTGTTGATGTTTTGTTCGAGACGTCCAAGTATTGCAGGGATATCTCCTGAAGTTAGCATGCTAACCAGTTAGCAGGGAACATTGGTCTGGATAGAAAGGACTGAATATGTGCTGGACACTAAGGACTTTGGCATTCTTATCATGCAGATAATTATAATATAATTATCATAATTATAAGATAAAGATGGCTAATTATGAGCTACCAAGTCACAATTAAAAGGAAACATAAATATGTTTGGCTCGCTTCGATAAAATAAAATCATAAAATCAGCTGCCTGAGGCATGTGTTGAATTAGATGTGACAGCCTGACATTTCATCTTTGTTTTGAAATTAAAAAAAATAACTGCCTATTTTCTAACAATATTATCTCCTACTTATTACATGGATTGATATCATTTTATTCTGAAAAATAATTCTAAATATTGATATTATTTCAGCAGGCAAAAGTCTGGGCTTTTTTTTTTTTTTTTTACATCTACTCAGACGAACATCATGTATCAGAAAAATATTGCAGCCATCATTTCCTATTCAGCAGTGGCTGATACGTGACATGTTTCTCGCATCTGAATTACATATGGACCCGAGTGACTGGCCCGCCAGTCTGTTGCCATAGCAACCACTTGCTTTACACATTTTGGGTGCCCGCTGGTATCATACCACACATCACTCCTGCTCTCTCCGTGCCCTCTCAGTCCTGCTGTGTGTGCATCTGTGTGTGCGTGTGTGCGTGTGCGTCTTGCGTGTGCGTGTGCGTCTGGGTGTGTGCGTGTGTGGCTGTCTGGTTGTGCTCTGTATTGACTCGGGGCTTCGTAGTCGTAGTCTCTGCTGAGAGAGGGAGCGTACCCAGCTTCAGCCTGCCTTTTTATACAGGTAATACACACTTTTACTTTACTAAGAGCTGATGCCTGTGAGTGTGTGTGTGTGTGTGTGTGTGTGTGTGTGTGTGTGTGCGTGTGCGTGTGCGTGTGCATGTGCGTGTTGTTACTGGTTATTATTGATGTAGGTGAAAAGATGCAGTGCAATCGTTCTGTAAATTGACGCAGCTATTTGTGCATGTGATTTATTCTGCTGTCAAAGCCAATGACAGGCAGGCTGCTATGTCATTTGACATCACTCTGTCAGAGAATCGCTGAGACAGCCAAACAAGGCTAGTCTTCATCACTGCCAGCTTCCTTCATGGATGTGACAAGAGCTTTTTTTTCTACTTCTTTGGTCATTTGTGAAAATCCTTGAATTCTCAGTGAACCCAGTGCCCTCGATCTTGCACTGATGTGGAGTTGTTTTCTTTTGTCCACTGAAGGATTAAGCATGAAGCCCATTTTAAGAATAACAATGGAGTCATCCAGCTGGGATTTTTTTTTTCTTTCTTTTTTTCATTCCATTTATTATCTCCACAGACAACTTGCATAGATTTAAAAATTCTGCTTTTGCCCTTTTTAAACATGAATATATTTAATGTATTATGTGTGATAAAGAAAAAAAAAATCAAGAAAAGCCTTCATTCTCTCTGTGTCACCAACAATACAACTAGAACTGGAACTCGGTGCCGGGACTACAGTTTAGGGGGCGCTAGTGAGCCATTTGGCCACGCCCACTCTCTAGTTTTAGCATTGTATATACTAAAATACATAATTTTTCGCCAGGAGAAACACAAGTGCCAACTTTCATGAGTTTTTGAGTATGTTAAAGCTACCAAAAAGGACATTTATTTTTAAGAAGAATAATAAGGAATGAGAATAATAATTCCTTGAATAACAAGAGGGCTTTCGCACCATTCGGTGCTCGGGCCCTAATTACCATCTCGCAGTTATATGCCTCCACAACCGCAATCCTTTTATGTGTTTACATGTTGGCCAATGAAGCTCATTGACAGTAGACAATACTTAAAATGTAGGTATTCTGCGAATTCCAAAACATGAATGCTTTATGAAGTCGCTGTAACCTTTGAACACCAAAATCTAGTCAGTTCATCCCTGAGTTCAAGTGAACATTTGTGCCAAAATTCAATAAATTCCCTCAAGGTGGACCGACAACCTCAAAACATAATGCTTTGGCCGTGTCTGTGCCGGGACAGTTGGTGGGTAATTAAAAAAAAAAAAACATAAAGCAGGAAATACACCCTTCTCAAGCACAGACCCTCATTGAAACTGTTGTCAGACTAAAAGACGAAACCACTCACAGACATCTGCAGGGTTATTTTACCCCAGGTCTCGGCTTTACGGCTGTTGTTTGGTGTTACAATCATTACGTGGGTTTGATGTGGACAACTCTCCTTTATTTTTTCCATAATAGAAGAAAGTATTTTGCTTGGAAACACTGAATAGGTGGTACACATTTATTGCACTTCGCTATTGAAAATGGGAAATGGCTGCTTCGAGTTGGTGAGTGGGCTGTGTTAAGTGTTCCCGGAAGAAGTGTGTGTATGTGTGCTGTTGCGGGTGTGTGTATGCCTGCCAGCTTGTTTGTGTTGATGTGTGGGTGAAGTTGGATAGAGAAAAGGTCCTGAAACAGCAGCAGTAAAAAAGCATCACACATCCACCCAATCCTACATAACCACTGTTTCTATGCAAATGAAGGCTGTGATTAGGACTCTGCAGTCCTCCTGCATGCCAGGCAATATTTAGACTGATTCGTACACGCAGGCACACAGATACAGCACAAGCTTAAATGCGCAGAATAATAGGCCAGTTCAGTAAACAGTCATCTTTTAATTTCCTGATTTGGAACAAAAGCCTATTTCTACATTGAAACACAAACATACTGAACTGTCACAGATTTACTTCCTTTAAATTTGAAAACTGTTTCCTCTTGTTAGGTTCAGTTACGTCCTTTTCTGCTGGCCTGTCCTTATTTAGAACCTGCTGCCCACCAGTGTGAGACAACAAGATAGTGTCGACAGCCTCTAAACATTAACATTAGTGAGAGTGTAAATCTAATATGGCACAAATGAACTATTTTTAAGAAATTACATGTTTTTAATCTTATTTTCAGTCTGTAATTTGGTGGTTTGGACGATGTGTTTCCATGGTGACACTCAGCTCGCACCAGCAGCCCTGGTATTGCTGCAGTTCTGGAAACAATTTCAGCCTCCTCACGCTGCCTTTCATCTCAGATTCTGAGTGACATGATTCAAGAATTGAAGTGAAGGGAAATGGATTAAGGGTTAGACTGCTTTTGTTTTTTGAGAATTGTAGTAATTTGGTGTTTTTATTTACATTTTTGAAAATCCTTTTAAATGGATTATGCTGGACTCCAGCAACACCCTGCTTTATATTATTACACCGTTTTAAACTGGAAGCTGCCCGGTACAACCAAAGCATCCTGATGCACTCAAGCAGTATCAAGTAGAGGATTCAATGCATCTTTTTCTCCAGCCAGTCCCGGGTTTCTAACCAAATCAGTTCCTTAAATATGTCCAATCTAAATCACCCCTTTTAATCATTTATAGGAATAAAATCAGCTTTGACCTTGTGTGTCTGTTTCTTTGACTTCCCTTGGTCAGAGCAAGTGTCAGCGCGGATTGTGCAGGAAGTGACGGCAGAGGCAGTGGCAGTACTGAAGGGAGAACAGGAGACTCAAAAGCTGCCATCAGGTGAGACACAGTCACATACTGTTAAGGGTCACTAGAAGAAGGACCCAGCTGCACAATACTAAGGCAGGAAGTCAAGGAAAAGAGAGTTTTACCCACAACAGGCTGGCTTACAAGACATAAGGCAGTCCAACGAAAACACAAGATGCAAGCTGAAGTAGAGCCTAAAAACTGCTCGCGTCCAAAAACACCAACAGAAATAACCAGGCGGATAAAGAACAGAGGTCAGGTAGACTCCACACAATCGAACATAATAATCTGGCAACTGGTAGGGGAACAGGTGGGACTATATATACACAACTGCCTTGTGGCAAAACAAGACACAGGTGGGAACAAAAACCATCAGTTGTAAAGCACACACTGACACTAAAGAGGGAGGATGCCAAAATAAAACAGGAAGCGATAACAGAGTCTAAACGGGGATTGTGACAGTACACATCAACACATTCACACACGCTCTGCTCAGTAGTCACCATGGAGGAAATTATATTTTCTGGAGCTGGAGCCTGTCCCAGCAGCACTGGCTGACAGGCAGGATACACCCTGGACAGATCTCCAGTAGTTCAAACACCTACAGGAAACTTAGTGTCAACGCTTCTCACCTAACCTGCTTGTGTTTAAACAAGTGGGAGGAAACCACAACTCTCCATTATTCTGCCATCCCACTGTTGCTCACCTGATGTTTAGAGGGCAGTCACACCAGGGCACACTGAAGTCATACACACAATGCGTTTTATCATTATTTTATCATGAGAACGCTGCATATTTACAGAGTAAACAATCATCTGTGGTAAGTTTACACCAAGCTCAGTGCAGCAGAGACCGAGAGGAGACAATAATAATCCCCATCTTCTAAACATACAACTGGATGCTGGGGTTGCTAGCTGCTGAGATCAGTCTCAGCGAGGTGCTCAGGTTCATAGAGTGTTGATAACCCTTAGAAGACCGTTTTATTCAAAAGAGTGTTAAAAACATATTGCAGTAAGTAGAGTTTATTGCAGAAGATCAGTTATCTTCCTTCATCTTCATCTTCAGCTCATGTTTTGAGCATCTCTTCACCTCAATAGGGTTTTGTCATGTTGGACGCTGGCTCTACTTGTGTAGCTCTCAATGTTATGAAAATGAATGGCAGCGGTCCTTTAAAATATGTGATCTGTGTGACTATACTCTTTCCTCCTCTTCCCTCTGCCTCCCTTCACAGTTGAAGACACTACCAATTTGCCTCCCTCCCCTCCGCCCTCACCTGCTGCAGAGCACTTTGGCCCTCTGGAACAAGGTAGGCCAGGAATATAAATATCTATAGAAGACTATGTCTCTAATGGACGTGAGTGTGGTTTCCATCTTCCCCTTGACTGTAGCCTCTGGAGTTTTGTGATCACCAACACATTGGGGTGCTGGTGTATGTATGGCACTGGGAGTTCTCTCTCTCCCCATCCCCCAACCCCCTGTCTCAGGACATGTCCTGCCTCCAGGGGGACAAACCACACATTGCTACCCATTCAGGAAACCTATCAGAGTTGCTAAAAGCAGGAACATGTCCTCCTTTTTTCTGTCATCCATTTCCTCTGAAATCCTGCCTCCTCATCTCCATCGTACGCCTTGAACAGATACAAAATACAGTATCTTCATTGTCATCACCATTTATCCTGAAACAAAGACACGTTCACATGCATGACCACTCTTGTTATACCAACTGCATTCTTTTGATCATCCTCCTCTTCCATTCCCTTCTCTAACCTCCACACCTCGCTGTCTTCCCACACACTAATATGACAGCCAATTTAGGTAACCCTCCAACGTCTCCTTGTTTGTCTTTTGAGCTGAGTTCAGTCTTAAGTTTTGCACGTCTAATCATGGTGTTGTGTTTTCTGGTCATTGTCCACCGTCTGTTTTTGTTTGTGTGAGGCTGCGGCTACAGAGTTTTAGCTGTATTATAATTACCCTCAACCTAAAGCGGAAGACTGAGGCCTTGCAATAAAAGTAAGAAATCTGCTAATATAATAAAGCTCCCTTGAATTGTAAGACTGCGATCTAGATGCGTAGCATGTGTGTGTTAGTTTGACTTCGGATGTTGGAAGATTATGAATGATTTTCTCATAAAGAACCATAATACCTCATTCAGATTTTTTTTTGTACCTAAAGTCTGTAGATAACATGCTCTTTGTCTGTGAGTTTGCCAGTTTGGACAGTGATAAAGTTTGTTTTGTCTTTGACTATTACATTTAGTTTTAGGTAATGGATTCATAGTGTTACTTGTACAGTTAAGTAGTACGGTGAAGTCCTGCATACTCAGACCATGTTGTGTGTTCTTGAGCAGACAAAGTGGCAAAGAGGTTCAGTTATTTGGGCTGTTGTCGTGGAAGACTCAGTCACCTCAGGGCGTAGAGGTGTCCCACTATACAGGGACAAACATACTGCTTTGATATCTGTATCAGTACTTTTACTGTACTTTACTTGTATCTGTTTACTTTTAATGTTGTATGTCTCTTATTTAGATTTAATCATTCATACGTGAAGCAGATCTCTTTCTCAAATAATGCAATATGCTCATTTTGTCGGTCTCCGAGTATGGCTGGCCCCCAAAGCTTTGCTACCTTTGAGTTGCTTGTCACTGTCTACTTGTCAATGTCCCGTGTGTGTCACGTCTCTCCTGCTCTCAAACAAGCTTTTCTTCTTCTTGCATTCCCCTCTCTGGTGACTCTCTGTTTTTTGTTGTCTCTTAAATTTGTCTTTTTTTCTCCTCAAACTCGATCTCCCTTTTCACTGCAAAAAATGTCCATCTGAAAAATATTAATTTAAATATTTATCTGGTAAAGAACATAGTAGTAATTTATCTTTCCTCAGGCTTGTAAGAACACAGCTAGCCTCATTTGCATTATTGATTTAGTTTGACCTTCCATTCACTCAAGTGTCTACGGTTTCTAGCTGAGGAGCTAAGCCAACAGATGCTATGCTTTCATGACACAATTTTCTACTTTTATTTTCTGTACAGGAAAAGTCTGGCTTTCAATCAATTAAAAGCCAAAGTCTCCCTTAATGTACAAAGTATATATGTAAATATCTATATGGGGCAGTTGAGCTGGAATTGAATCATGTTTTAAACCGTTAAAGGTTTAAATTCTGAGTTTGAAGAAACTGAACGTTTTGTATTGTTAGTTTTTTTGGACCAAAATTGCAAACAAAACTAAGCAAAACAACAAAAACAATATAGATTTTACAACTTATTATTACATTGTATGCTACATAACTTTTAGGATGGACATTCTTTGGTGTGTTTTCCTTTTTTTTTTTTTAAATAGTTTTCTTCCTTTTCCTTTATCTCCTTCTTTCCTTTCACTCTCTCTCTCTCTTTCAGTCTGTGTGTCCAGATTTCCCTGCAGTTCTTCTCCTTGTGTCTGTCTTGTTTGTAGATGTAGGGGATGAGGAGGAGGCAGGCCCTCTCCGCCGCTTCCAAAATTCTCGGGAGAGGTGCAAGTTCCTCGCCCCCTCCATCTCAGTTTCCGTGCCCGAGGACGACCCCTACCACTCCGACGAGGAGTACTATGAGCACCCATTGTTCAGCCCAGAGTGGACGCACTCGGGCTCTCGCCCCACAGGGCAGGCCGTGGCCTTTAGACAGATTGAAGGTGAACCACGCATGGTTCCTCTTTGCCATTTCCCCCTTTCCATCTCCTCTCTCTTTCTTTCCTCTCCTTCTGTGATTTGACCTCCCTCCTTTCGTCCCTCCGTTTCTCCGTCCGTCAGTTCGTCTCTTCGTCTGTCTTTGTGTGCGTTTGTGTGTCCTTGTGATGTATGTTCACTCAAAGTCTGACAACATATTTTTTAACAGTCATATTCCTTTTTTTTCCCATCTATTTTACCCAAAGCCATTGCTACCTAGTTGCTATGCCGTAGGCTCCAACACACAGCAGTGATGTCTCTAAAATAGGATCCGGTTTTATCATGACTCACGCAGTGGACATTCTCATCAGTAAAACAACATAGTCTGCAAGGTTGACCTGTAGGATGTGACCTAGAGGTCCATGGCTTTCACAAATGTCTCAGAGACATTGTGCATAACCTCTATGCACAAAAACATCTCTATTCCAATCATCTCCTGGAGTTGTACAGTATTTTGGTTCATTCCTCAAGACTACTCCTCATTCCTTTAACCATGCTGTACTATGTCAACCCTTCTACACTCATCCATACCTACTCTTACACTCTCACTGTGGCAACAAGGAAGACTTTCAGCTCCGACACATGCACCCGCATCAGTGGCGTAGGTCAAACATCTGAGCCTCGCACCCAATCGGTCTCAGTGACTCTCCATATGCATCTTTTTTCAAAGATTATTGACTATTGATCTCTAGTAGTTATTAGGGTCATCAGTCATGAAGTTTTTTTTAAAAACCACATTTAGGAAGGTCTAAACTAAAGTCTCAGCATATTTTAGTTTTTTCTTGACATCATCTAATTACTGTGTGAAGCCTTCACTGTGAGATTTAAGAACCGCATTTCCTCACAGATTTGAGGTCTTTCTGAGGATGAGAAAAAAAGGTGGAAAGCTATCACAGCCGGGCCCCCACACTGAGCAAAGAGAATGATAGTAGCATAATAAAACGCTGGAAGCCTAAAGGCCCAATCTATTGAGATATGAAACAGATGAAAACTTAGAATTTGACACCTTTCACACTCCAACTGACTGATGTTAGTACAGGAGCCATTTTAAATAATAACTGAATTATGCACTTTTCTGATACTACTGAAGGCTTATTTTCATCAGGAAAAACTGATTAAAACACGAAAGGAAAGTAATGATATTTGAAAAGTTATTGCCAGAGAAAGATTTTGTGTTACAACCGTCTTCAAAAAGTGTAATAATGTAATGTAAAAATATTTATACTGTAGTAAAAAAATTACTTTTATTGCTGTTATTATTGCACATTATTTTGTCAAGAGATGCAAATAACAGCATTAAATGACTTTTAGTATCCACTTTAAAGTACCTCCAGTAATCTATTACATCAGTATGATGAGTGCACTGAGAGAGATTGAACAACATTTGGATGCACAGCATAAGTTGACCGACACACTGATGGGGAACTTCTTGTTAAGAGGTTAACCGGACAGTATGTATTGCAAAAAGCTGCACGCCTCCACATTGACAACTACAGTTAAAACTCCTCCAGTCCATGTCAAGAATCAGAGGCAATTGTATTTTACTGTACTGTATTTCAGCTCTCCGTGGTTTTTTTTTTTAGAAGAGCTATAAACTGAAGTGCCTCTACAGTAGCTCAATGTTAGAGAGCGAAGTGGTGTTGTTTCATTTATGTTATCATTTTCTTTAAATGACCTCAGTCAGCAGTAATGGTTGATTAAACTGGGTCGCTGGCATGTTGTGGACAAGAAAAAGAAAAGCGGAAACAGCTATATTTTCTAATATGACAATTTTTATGTATTCCTAATAAGACAATAAATAATAATAAGTAAAACAATATATAAATATCTATTGAAAAAATGTATGCATGCCTTGAGCCAACATGTCTTTGTAGTTTGATCACATACTGAGTACACTAAGCAACTACAGTACAAAGATATGAATGAAAAACCAGTCACACAACCACACTCCCTACTTTATGTGTAATGTACCTTTATGTGTAAACACAGAAACACCTTAGGTCATCTTTTCCCAGAGCTGAAAGTGTCCCGTCATGAGTTGTGTTCTCATATAACCCAAGTCTGTGTTGCCTGTAGTCTTAATGTGTCCCCCTTTCCACCCTGTTTTTGAGAAGAAGAGACCATGGAGGCTCTTACAGCTGAGTACGAGGAGGAGGAGGAGGAGGAGGTGGAAGAGGAGGAAGAGGAGAGTACAGAGGCAGCAGAGTCCGAGGCAGCTCTTGATGAGCAGCAGTGGAGTGGGGAAGAGCCTGAGCTGGACAGCCCCCAAGCTGAGCCCTTAGAGCAGGCAGAGGCCATAGACGAGGCCCAGGATCTAGACCTAGCTAGTGCTGCTGCAGAGAGCTCTATGGATAGAGAGGAGGATGAAGCAGAGGGTGAGGAGAGCCCTGAGACAGGTGTGTCCTGCACTCTGCTCTCCCTTGCTTGCATGTTACTGCATTGCCCACTGTATAATAACGCAAAATGTGTCCGAAGGAAGCACATAACATGAGCATTATAATTCAAGTGGAATGGCAAGTGATCCTCCCTGCGCTCTGCTGCGGCTGCAAGGCAACACAGGCTTGTTGGTGACAAGAGCCACATTGTTTTAACCTAACCTGGTTTTATTGTGTTATCCTCGCTTGTATTTTCTTTTACTTGCTGTGGTTTTCGGGGCCGGCCGTTTCGTATTGGTATGATGAAGTGACGCTTTGTTTTTCACCAGTTACAAGCTTACAGGTTTCTTATTTTGTTTAAACATGGCTCAGTGCTGGTCTGCCAGTGCTACGCATCATATTTACAAAACATGCATCACTCATATCATTATTGGGATTCTGAGTACAGAGTTTGCAGGGGGTTTTGTGTTGGCTGTCTCATGTTCAGTGTGATAGAGTTGTCGGTTGAACCACATCCCATGAATTACATTACTTTATCAGCAAAGTTTCCATTCATTTGTTTTTTTCGTTTGTTTTTGTCACCCGCAGCTGGTGACAGCATATGGCATTTATCTGTCATTCACCGGCAAGGTTCTTGTGTGTTTTTGCTAATCTTCTTTGAAAGACATAATGACACCTGAAAGTCATTAAGACCCCAGATTTATTTTATGTAAATAAAACTAATTGACGATTAACAGCTTTTAACCGGACAAATTCACAAGACATTTCATTGTACCTACAAAGAATGACAGAAATGCTATTCCTTTTCGTATCTCATGTTCTGAAGAGCTGCATGGATTTTCCTCCCATTTGTTCATGCTTGTTTCCCCATAAATCAGCATCACAGTTGCCTCATGCCGGTTTCCGTCACACACCATCCCATATCATCATCCATCTGTGACTTGGTGGACCCCATAATCTCGCCGTACTTCTTCAGTGATGGCCGTATCATTGTGCTGTAAGTTTCTGAGGAGAGCTTTGCCTGTTTCTGTGATAGCTTTCCCAAGCCCTTGCTTTATAAATATCTCATTCACAGCATGCTAAAGCAATACTTTACTGTGGTGATCGAAACAGCAAACTTACAGATATCCTTTCAGCTTTGAAGATGGACTCAGACAAGCAGGACAGTGGGTCCATGAGCCCAGACAGCATTGGATCGGAGAAACGCCCAGAGGAATTTTTTGAGCCCCAGGTCCAAGGGTTCTTTGCTGGTGAACGAGTTGTACCAGAGAGCCCCACCATGGACATGCCATCCTTCGTAACTCCAGATGTTCAAATTCAAGCCAAAGAATCTGCCAAATCCCTCACGCTTCAGCCTACGTATGGCGAGCCAATTACAGCGTCAGAAAAACAGCCATCTGTGGAGGTGATGGAGTTCACCAGCATTGGTGCTCCTTCTGATTTCTCTTCAATGGGGGTTAAAATTCAAGGAGAGGACTCAACAACAGACGCAAGAGACAGATCCGGAATGTCAGCGTATTTTGAAACGTCAGCCATGGAGGTTGACGAAGGTCCCCAATGTAAGGGTGAGGGCTATTACGAACTGAGTAGAGCTGGTGAAAAGACGAGTAAAGTTGATTCCAGGTCTCAAGAGATCAGCTACAGCACCCTTGCTGAAGCTCAGGATAAACCGGAAACTAAAACAAGTACGCCAGAAGTCACCAGTGTGTTTGCAGTTCCTGACAGGAGTAATGATTGCAGGCTTTCCCCAGGTAAACTCGCCTTAGAGCAGAGGAGTTACTCACTAAATATCACCATTGGTGCAGTTGATCAGAGTGGCCAAGGCAGGCCTCGGAACTTCTCCCCGCTGGCCACAGATATCATGTCATATACAAGTGGAAGTCTAGACGAGTCGGCAGACTACCTTCCAGTCTCCACACCTTCCGCTGATAAGCCTCCATCTTTGCCTCCCCTGATCCTGGAGACTGCAGCTTCCATCACGTCGGATTGCTCATCTCCTCCAAGGACAAGTGAACCACTTCCAAAACCCAGCTCCGAACCAGAGTCTCCAGAATCACCTCAGCCCCCTAAAGACACATATAAAAATGGCAGCGTGATGGCACAAGACTTGCCTGAGATGCTCGACCTTGCCGGCACCCGGTCCAGACTGGCATCAGAAAACACTGACTCAGAAATCACCCGGAGAAAGTCAATTCAAGCTGATGTTCCTGCCTTTGCTGATGACCCACTGGCTAGCCTAATTTCAGGGGAACAGAGTCCCGGGGCTACAAGGAGTGACAGCCAGCTGGAAGAGATGGGCTATTGTGTGTTCAGTGAATATTCAGGCCCCATGCCATCCCCTGCAGATGTGTTCAGCCCTACAAACGCTTCTGCAAAAGTCTTCACCGCCTCTGTCCTGGAGGAGAAGGTAGCGGAGCAGGCAAGGAAATTAGCAGTCAGAGATACATCTGTGGAGGACAAGAGCCAGCCAGTAGAAGTTGTGGATGTAGTTGAAGAAAAAGAAAAGAAGCAAGTAGAGGCAAAAAATTCTGTTGAAGAGAAAAGCAAAGATGATATTGTAGATGATCAGCTGATTAAACCTGTAAGTGAGGCACCAATTGCCCAGCGAAGTGAGTCCTTTGTGACACCAACTGTCACTGTGACTCTAGAAGAAGGTGGGAGGTCAGGCAGCGAGACCGAACGACAAGCCAGCGGTGAAGGCTCAGCGTCCGAAACAGAGATCGCTGACTACGAGAGGCAGATCCGCAAACTGGAGATGGAGGACAGGCCTCTCAGTATGGAGGAGGAACGAGAACTGCAGGAGCTTCGGGAGAAGGTGAAGCTGGTACATCAGGAAGCCTATGAGGAAGTGGATGCTGAAGATGTGTACCAGCTGACCGGCGTGGCAAAGGACCGAATTGCCAGACCTGTCAAAACGTCACCTGCTTCATCTGTGGAGAGCAACATTGATGATGACAAGCTGCTCTCCCCAGTGCTCTCACCCTCCAAACTCATACAAAGAGAAGTTTATGGTTCCCCCAAGAGATCCCCTTCACCAGTGCTAGGAATAAACAAAGAGATGAAGGAAGAGCAAGAAAAGGAATCAGCCGGGAGGAAAAGGAAAGAAGAAGAAGAAAGGAAAATGAGGGAAGAAGCAGAGAAGAAAGAAATGGAAATGAAGGAGAGAGAAGAGCAGGAAAGGAGAGAGAAAGAAGAAAAAGAGAAAGAAGAGGCCGAGAAGATACTGAGGGAAGAAAAAGAAAGGCACGAGCGAGAACAGAAAGAGCAGGAGATGAGAGAGAGATTAGATAAAGACAAGAAAGAGAAAGAAGAGAGGGAGCTGAAGGAAAAGGAAGAGAAAGAGAGGAAAGAGAAAGAGGAGAAAGAAAGGAAAGAGAAAGAGGAGATAGAAAGGAAAGAGAAAGAGGAGATAGAAAGGAAAGAGAAAGAGGAGATAGAAATGAAAAATAAAGAAGAGAGTGAGAGGAAGGATCAGGAGGAGAAAGAAAGGAAAGAAAGACTGGAAAAAGAAAGAATAGAGCAAGAGTTGAATGAGAAGGAAGAGAAAGAAAAGATAGAGAAAGAGATAAAAGAGAAGGAAGAGAAAGAAAAGATAGAGAGAGAGATAAAAGAGAAGGCAGAGAAAGAAAAGATAGAGAGAGAGATAAAAGAGATGGAAGAGAAAGAAAAGATAGAGAGAGAAATAAAAGAGATGGAAGAGAAAGAAAAGATAGAGAGAGAGATAAAAGAGATGGAAGAGAAAGAAAAGATAGAGAGAGAAATAAAAGAGATGGAAGAGAAAGAAAAGATAGAGAGAGAGATAAAAGAGATGGAGGAGAAAGAAAAGATAGAGAGGGAGATAAAGGAGATGGAGGAGAAAGAAAAGATAGAGAGAGAGATAAAAGAGATGGAGGAGAAAGAAAAGATAGAGAGAGAGATAAAAGAGAAGGAAGAGCCAGAGAAAGTGGCTGAGATGGAAAATGTGGAATTGGAGGCAAGACAGCAAGAAGACACAAAGCCTGCTGATAAGGAGGCTGAAAAAGTGAAAGAGAAAGATGAAGAAGATGTGATGAAGAAAGCAGTAGCTGGGGCAGAGGTGTCAAAGGAGATCCCAGAGACTCGTGCTGCCATTGAATCTGTGGTGACAGTTGAAGACGATTTTATCACCGTGGTCCAGACCATCGACGAAGCCGACGAACCCGGGCACAGTGTTCGATTCTCCGCTCCACCTGAGGCTGAAGCCCTTTGTGTCGGTGCCCAGAAAGAAGACGAGGAGGAAGAGGAGGAGTCTGTGGAGTTGGCCCAGGAAGCAGACATGGAGGCTGCCAGTCTAGAGGAGGTGGGAGATGTTCCCGAAACCCCGGCATCACCCGAGAGAGAGGCTCAGACCGTAGAAACAGAAGGGCCGACCGAAAGCTACGACAGAGATGAAACCACAATGGACGACTCCATCCTGGACAGTTCCTGGGTGGACACACAAGGTGAGACCTCTTTGGTTGTTCCTTCACAATGTTCCTTTTCTTCTTTCCTCGTTCTTCTGGTTTCAGAACACAAATTCAACCCCTTGTAGTGATTTTCATTTCCTGTTTTGCCCTACAGATGATGACAAGAGTATCCTGACGGATCAAATTGAGCCTTTGCCCAAGATATCTAGTCCAGTGAAAAAGCTGTCTGTGGTCCAGAACAAGCAGACACAACAGAGGAAGACGGAGAAACAGGAAAAGCCTGTTAAACCCAAGACCAAGGCAGGGCGGGCTAAAGGGCGAATCTCCACACCAGAACGCAAACCGGTCCGCAAAGAACCGGTATATATCCCCAGAGAGGACCTCAAGAAGAAAAAAGGTTCTCCTGATTTGGTTTTCCCTTATATCTTAAAACTATGTTCATAACAGAAGTAGTAATTACTTAAACTGTTAGTTTACTTAAAAAGGCAGCAGGTGCAGTCTGACACAGTGATTTGAGTCGCTTACTTAAATACAGCTATTAAGGGTTTCTGGGTGTTTTTAATCCACATTTTAACATGGTCATTGCTGCTTATTGTTGCATCCCTCTGCTTTTGTAAATGGTCCTGTTTCCTCTGCTAATGTAGCAGTGATAAGGAAGACAGAGCTCACCAAAAAAATGGAGAATCAGACTCAATCCCCAACCAAGAGGAGTGTGATGAAGCCAGCAGTCCGCCAGGCCCGACCTACCCAGCACCACTCCTGCCCCAGACGGAGAACCACAGGTGACATATTGCCTGACAGTTGGTCTGTCACGCAACTAACTGGGGCTTTCTGCACGAGATTCACCAGATCATCACTTCCCACTACATCTGATCTCCACTGTCAGTTTACATCAGTTTTTTGTATTCATTTTTGTTTTATTGGTTGTAGTTCCTTGTTTCTTTTGTCATGTGGTTTTCTTTGTATTATCACAATAAAGACTGACTGTCATAAATGTTTTCATTTGACTTCATTTGTGTTTTTGTTTTGTTATTTGTTGTTATTTTTGCAAATTCTCTCTCTAATTTTGGACAAAACTGACGAGCACTGGCTCACTGACGTCAAACGGGTATCTCTGAGAATTCAGGGTTTCCTTTTACATTATAACAGAATCTTCATCATGAACAACATTTTCATGTGGTGTTAAGTTAGTCCTTAAATACATCATTTCTTGCCAAATCATCTCTTGCAGATATATTTAATGTGCTTTGTGTACTATCGGTGTACTGCTGATTTCGCCCAATATTGTCCTGATCTTTTATTACTGATCTCCAGCATGTTTTGAAGCTTTCTCCAGAAACCATGAAAAAAAACCTTTAAACGCTCCTGAACTGCCTGGCCTTTATAAGAGTTACATATTCACTCAAGCTTTTTCCAACCTATGATTGCCTAGCAACTAGTAATCTATGGTTTTGTTCTATGGATGTGGTACTATAAAGACTGTGTCCCAGAGGCAGTTTGCGTTTTCCCCTGATGGACTGAATTCTGTGTCATTGATGATGAAAGCTCAGTATACTGCTGCATTGCCCCAATTAGGTTATTTTACAAGGTTGCCTTACATAATACAAAATCCCCCCTTCTGTGTGATATCTTGCCAGATCTTTGCACATCAGAGCTCTCGAGGGGGCACTAACCCACTCCCATAGAAACATTTGATTTGTCATATATCTTCCCATGCCAGATTTGGGAATACAAAGTTGGATGTCTATATTTCTGAGGACCACATATCCTCACAAGGATATAAATATGATGATAATCCCCTGAAGTGGGACATTTCAAAGGCTCTCTCTCTCCTTCTCCTTCGATGTATAAAGGTTAACACATGTACTTTGCCTGAGTATTTGGATTTTTCTGAAATTCTGTCTCTGTCCCTCAGAGATCCTACCAGACGGTCGTCAGCCTCTCAGTGTTGCCAGACAGTCTCGCGACAGAGTATCGGTGAGTATACAACCCAACAATGGTATGACCTCTGGCACCAAAACCAAACAGAGAAATACCAAATGAGAACTTGACTGGCAAGCAGCTTAAATCAACAATTAGAGGGGAAGAGCCCCTAAATACACATCAATCAGGACAAAATGCCACTGATAACAGAAACTTATTAAAAATATCTTACATATTTTCTCTTGCGACTTCCACAGTAATTCAATCAATGTTTCAAAACCAGACATAACACAGTTTCAGCGAGTTCTATCTCAGCACGAATCTCTGCAATGAAAACAGTGCATTGCACAAGTAGTGAAGTCAGATCCATTTGGAGTGTTTATTTGACTGAGTGGGTGTTGAATCACCCCTGTGACATTTCTCCAGCAGCTCTGGTCGTGACTCCATTTTACTCCTCCACTGTGTTAATGACAGTTATTGTGTCTAAAATAACACCACATCTGCATTTCTTAAATGTCATGATAAGACAGCATACTGTAAGTGTCTTCTAATACAACTGTCACCATGCTCTGCTGTGTAACTTCTTACAGTTGCATGAGCACAGTGTACAATATCCCTCAACTTTGTAGATTTGTTTTTTATTTGTTGCTGACGTTCTCATAATGGATGTGCATGAATGGCTGTTGTGATTGGCTATGATTTGATGGTAAGCACACAAGATCTGATGTTAATGCTTTTTTAATTCATGATCACAATAAGTACACATGAGATCTTGTGCACTTATAAAGCATGTTGAATCACTGTTATTTTCACCACCCTTTTGTCATCTTGTTGTTTATTTTGTTGCGATGCTGCTCACCCACTGGGCCTCATCGTTGTACCATCTCAGTGCCATGCCAATCGTTTGCCACTTACAAAGATCCCCACGTCCATATCCAGAGTGGCTGTCTCATTAGATAGACCTCGCCCGTCCTCAGCAGAGCCTCAAAGCTCCCCAGAGTTACTGAGATTTATAGCCAAGGTAGGTGGATGGAAGGCTGGCAATGTAGAGTAGCTACACGAGTTCTGGAAATTACATAAACACCTGACTATGATTTGTTTGAAAATGGCTTTTACTTTATGACATTACCCACAAAATGTTGTTTCAGATTTGATTAAAAACCCAAAACCACAGGATAATGTCTGCCTCACTGACCTGAGGATGGACTGCATGTTTTCTAACAGGATGGGGGGTCAAGAAGCCCAGACAAGAGGTCTCTGCCACGACATGCCATCCTGAGTCGCCGTGGATACCACGACCAGGAGGACAGCTCTACCTCTATCACTAGCTCCGGATCCACGGCTCCCCGCAGACCCACATGTAGGCTGCAGCTCATCTGATCAACTACCTTTAAAAAAGTATCAGGATTTAGGTGGTATTAGGTCATCGCAAACAAACATCAGCCTCTTAACAGCCTCCACTATGAAACAAAACAACACTGATTCAATAACTTTCCTAATCGCAGATCTTTTACCGATGCTGATCAATTTTGTTCTACTTGTGTATCAATACAGTATAAAGAGCTTTCTGAAAAAGTAAAACCACACTGTGTTAGTTTAAGAGTCGTAGCTGTTGTGTGCCTATGACAGCTGTACATTCAGCTGGTTATTCTTTTATCATGTAGCATTTTTATTGGATACCATTTTAACTTACCTCCTTATCATTATGACCTGTACTTTGCCTCTTGCTGTATTTTGATTCACCTATTATGTACAAGTCAGTTTAGCCTGTTTTTTTCTAAATAATTGTTTCCTTGTTTTCTATCTCTCTCTGTCTTTCATCATTTCTATTTGACTAAATAAATGTTTTGCTATTTAAAAAAAAAAAAAAAAAAAAAATTTTTACAGATACATAATGCGCTGTTAGTACAGAGAATACACAGAGTGCAGCTGGACTATTAGCAAGCCTCAAATTTTCCCTTTTTTTCTTTCATGTCACTAAATCCTAAATCTCTCATGTTTTCCCTTCTGCAGCATTTCGCCCTGAGATGAGGGCAGAGCACAGGACAGGACGAGCCCCTAGTATGACAGGTAGAGGTCATTTTCAAAACCTCTGTCATCGTAACAGTTACACATGTTTTTTATTGGGCTATTCCAATGGGTTGTATTAATGTGTACATCTCTATTTAAAAACTGGAACCTCTGTGGATGTGGGGAAATTTAAACAGGACACTTGAAACAGTCTATTCTGCAGTTTGATACATTATATTTCACAGTTTTTGTTGCAGACTGATAAAAGTATTTTTATGTTTAGGAATCACAGTTTGTCGTCATATACACTTTCCCACCAGTTACAGAATCAGTGCGCTCCCGCTCGGCTCGCAGCGGCCACTCCACCCCCCGCACTCCTGGCTCCACAGCCATCACCCCAGGAACCCCTCCCAGCTACTCATCATCTTCAAGGACCCCCGGGACCCCACGCTCCCTCAGTTTGATTTCCCAGGAGAGGAAGGTGGCCGTGGTCCGCACCCCGCCCAAGTCGCCCGCGACCACACCCAAGCAGCTCCGCATCATCAACCAGCCACTGCCTGACTTCAAGAATGTCAAGTCCAAGATAGGATCCACGGAGAACATCAAGTATCAGCCAAAAGGAGGACAGGTGACGTGACACTCTCTTCTTACACTTCCACCCTAAAACCTGAAGCCGCTGCCTAAATGCTTGCGTATTTCTGTCAGCTCTGCATTTCTATTTTTACTTCTTGTATGTTTCTGGTTTTCTTACACGCCTCTGTTTCACTAATGTCAGAGATAGAAACAGTCACAGATTTGTTTTTGGTACTAAAGATAACATACAGAAACAAAAACAACTCGGCCCCCCTTTAGGTCCATGACCATGTACTGCGGATGTAATCTGCATACAAAGAAACTATGTGATAACTTCCTCCCAGACTTTCTCTGGATTCTGACCTCGAACCATAAAGGGTTTAGTGATAAGAAAAATAAATGGAGACAGATAACCGTTCCATGTCCCAATGTATATAGAATTTACTGTATACCACGTACCTTTGGTATGCAACTAGGCCAGATGTAGACATTGTATTGTAAAGTCTGTTTGTGTCTAACATCTTCTGTCTTTTTCTCCTGCCTTGATGTGTTTAGGCTCCATAGCTCTCCTCTCTCCTTCGTGCGTCCACACTAACAGTCATACGTTAGATTCTTAGCAACCTCTGCCCACCGTTAGCCCTTCAATCATACTGCTGACTCATCAGTGTAAAAGAACAGTTAAGAGTTAAGACATAATGATGTTTTGTGGAAGAGAAAAAAAAATGTTTTTGAAACAATTTATGGCACACTGAATGTGTACTGATTAAATCTCAGTAAAAAAGTTTTTGCACCATTTTTCTTAACTTACTTAACTGCTAACTTACATTTTTCTCAACAAATGCATACGAATATAGTTTGTATTCAAGTTTGCGAAAGCCTTAAAAACCCATCAAAGATTATGTGAAAGACAAGCCTAGACATTTTCTGAAGCTATTTGTTGATGTTAACCTTGATTTTAAGAATCATATTCACCAACATCGAGCTCTGCAGTTCTTCGCAGTTTTTAGCTGCTTTCAGTTATTGTTTGATTTACTAGCCGTTACGATTGGCTAACGTTAGTGCCCCAGTATGAAACTATAGTGCAAGCAGCAACTCAGAGTGAGTGATCTCTCACACGATGCAGTCTTTATGCCCTGAGTGAAATGCTAGAGAACCACAGCAAAGGAAGATTTAAAGATCTTGACGACAACTAAGTTGAAATATTTATTTAGTTTTTACGTAAAAATCAGGCTTCTGTTACGGCATTTTTTTTTTACCTGCTACCCCTAAATGTAACAATTCTTTGGTCGAGTCACAGAAAAGTGACTCGACATCTTAGTGAGGGTCGGCACTGTGAGCAGTGTTTGTCCCTTAAGTTTTCCTCCTGGCTGTGTGAAGTGAGGACAGCCATCATAAATCTGCATTTCAAATCGTGTTTTCTGTTGCTGCACAGAGTCTGCATTAGCGGGGTGCCTGCGAGTATATACCCTACAGTTTGACAAATATTGTATTCCAGTGGGAAACAGAAAGGCGGCACTGAAAGAGGAAGCATAGACATGAAAACAGCAGTGTGTGTCTGTAGCCATCAGCTCTTACAAGCCTCCACTGATGACCTGATTAGGAATCTAAGCGTTTGGCTGGCATCTTTATGACTTGCCAGGTCTCTGAGCCGCTCTGTGCAGTCAGCCACAAAATAGGGAGGGATCATGTTCCCAACGCTGGCCTGTCATCTGCAGGAGAAACAGGCTGGCTGCACTGTCTGTCTTTGTTTGCATGTGCGTTTATGTGTGCAAGGAAGCATGCTGGGTCATTATCACTCACATTTTTGGTATTTAAATTTTTTTTTTTTTTTTATCAATGCTAGCAGTGTTGATCCTAACATACACAGTTGTACAATCCCTTCCACGTAGGAGGGGATTTTAGTTGTGGATGTGGATGTTTGGCCAAATTTGTATCCAGTGTTTTGTTTGCTTGTGTGCGGTTGTGAACACATCACACTTCCTGCATTACAGGTAACACATGCACTCTGTAGGTGTTGTCTATAAATGTATTAAATGACTTGCAGAGAAATCTTATCCCTAAAGGAGTCATTTGGACTTGTTTAGGATGAGGGTTAGAATAAAAATTGGGATTAGGTGCTTAGTTGTGATGGTTGAGGTTAGGATAAGGGGCTGGGGAACGCATTATGTCTGAGTGTTCCCACAAAGATAGAAAAACAAAGTGTGTGTGTGTGTGTGTGTGTGTGTGTGTGTGTGTGTGTGTGTGTGTCACCCCTAGGTGCCTACTATCAGACACAAACTGGCGATGGCAGCTTTTGTCTGAACTCAGGGTGACTGTCTGGGCAGAGCGATTGGCCTGATTCCACAACTTGTGTTTGGCCACAAGCTGCCTGACACAAAGTTACATTTTATGTTCCTGTTAAGGTCAGCAGCTTTAAGCTCTGATGATGGGATGACGGAAGCGGTTTAGAGGCATACGTGTGTTTAAGGATATTCAATAAAAAGCGTCTGAACAAGTACTTTGCCTAAATGTTCCCATTTCTGTCTCAAGTGGATTTAAGAAAAGCACCTCGGAGAGGAATTAATTATTTCTGAATGCAATTCATAGGACAAAAATGTAAATACAACAAAAGAGTTCTTGAATTTGAATGCAGTTGAGTATTTATAAATAGTTTTAATTTATACATTTACTGTTGAAGATCTCTCTTACTGTCACTATCGGACCACTGTGCTTTATAACACCAGAAGGTATATACGAAGGATCATTTCAGCTCCTTTGTGATTGGATTAGAATTATCAAACCAAGTTTATCTTAAACCTGCAGTGCAGAACTTTTGTCTCCACTTTCTGACACTCACAGTAATTAGAAAAACAATGTTGACGTGTGTCTACGTCATAGGCTCACTATGGCCTACTCCATCATTATCGCTATGGCCCTAAAAACGGGGGATAAACGGTTTTGAGTGTAAAGTAGAGATTGGCAGACGTGAATAAGGTAGTAGCTAAATCTGTTACAAAGCACCTTTAATCTTTTTGAGATGAATGTATTTTATACATGGCTCCTGATATAAATACATTTAATACACTAAAGTGAACCACAATAGAATGACACAGTTGAGTATACTGTACCTATTAACAGAAGTGACCAACTCAGTATAGGATTGTGTAGTGTTACTAATGTCCTTCTGTAGCTGTTTTCATATCCAAATAGTGACACGTAAAGTCCAAGTAATGACAGCCATACAGTCCCCCCCTGAACTTCAGTAGTTCCCACCAGCTTTAAGCAGTAGTGCCTCTACAAGCAGCTCCGGTAGCGAGCCTCCCCGAGCCCGTAGCCGGCCTCCATCCAGCCACTGACCTGTCCATTGATTGTCCTCATAGAATCACTTGGACCAAAATATGCCAACAGAGACCAAACGTGGGTCCTCTCTGATTTGGAAGTCAGTGCTGCGCTTCATCTCCATTACTCTGTGTCTGTCGGCTGCACACAGTGTGACCTGGACCCAAGACCTGCTGGTACACCTCATCACTGTTAATGATGGCACCGGGTTTTATTCTTATACAGACTGGAAAATAGTGTGCCACTAGAATGATAATTTAAAAAAAAGAAGTTGTTTGTCATTTTATTCAATTAATATGTTGATACTTGTGAAAAGGGTATTAGCGATTCATTGAATTTGCATTTAAATTAGGCATTTATAAAGTAAAACTACATAAAAACCAATTTTATAACAAATTAGTAATTCTGTTGGCACTGCCTTTTGATTGATAATTTAATTTTTAAATGTGAATAAGGTCTGACCCACAGTGCCATCTGTTGTAGGAAGAAGTCATGTGTGGGGTCGAGACAGTCAGACCTTTATCTCCTGTGTTTAATTCTTAGATGCTTGTAAATCTTTAATATCAATACGTCTATCTTTAAACAAAGCAGTCACTCATATTAAACTGTAAAAGTTGAACGCAAAGGCAAAGTAATGGGCATTAAAGGTGTGGGTTTTTTTAAATGACAAAAATCAGTGAATAACAATAAATTATTAATTATTGCAATTTAAATTTAAAATGCTTGTATTTATTACAGTTGCACACTCCAGGACTCAGTTTTCAACAAAGGTCTCTTCAAGAAATATAAGTAGTTTCCTGTTCATTAGTCAACTTATGATGGAAATAATTAGCGTCAATGGAAATTGTCTTATTCCAATAGAGGAAATTAAATGCAGCAACGGTTGTAAAAAAAGGACATTTATAAAGGCAATGCTCCAAGGTACTGTAATGTTCAGCCCTTTTTATTTCTGTAATGCAAAATGAATGACTTTATCGTTTGCTTGGATGAAATGATTTCAGATCTCTCCATAGTTATTATATTAAGGTTATGGTATCGTGAAATTTTTTTGGAACATACAGGAAAATGCTGAAATAGCAAGAGAAAATAAACATGCTCAGGATGTCCCATGCACATATCTATCCTTCACACTTCCCTCATACACTGCAGCAGTGAACACAAGATCACATCTACATTACCTCACATTTTTCAGAACTTTACTCATCAGTCACAAGAGGAGACACTACAGTCTAATCTAGATATGCTATGATATGATAAGCACTCATTACCATCTACCATGTAAGAACTCCACATATCTCTTTATTTCTCCATAGATTCATATTTTAAACAAGAAGCTGGACTTCAGTCACTCTCTGTCAAAATGCAGCTCCAAGGATAATGTGAAGCCCTCTCCCCGTGGAGCCAATGTACGTACCTCCGTCTTCCCCCTCCATGCAGAGGACAAGTGAAGACTATTTGTAGTTAGTCAATCCAAAGAATCCCCACTGTACATTAAAGCCCAGTTATATAGGGTGCTACAAGTTGCTTCTTGTTGTGCTATTCAAACCTAGATACTGTATATGGCTCGCTTGATGGTTTAGTATTGTAGCCGTCTAGGTTTTCTTTTTCACCCTTAGTTTGAGGATAACAAAGGTCACTTTTACAGCTTGCTAAACACATATTACTAGCATGCCTGTGCAGAGGAACATAGCAGCTGCAGCTGGCCGTCAAGCTTCTGATTTTACCCACTTTCCTGCTGTCAGAGCTGTGCCGTAAATCCCTAAATAGCTCAGCTGTCGGGCACAAAGGTGGCCCGATGGTTAGAGAGACTGATTCAGCCACATGGCCGTAGCCATATGTTGCTAAATGTCTGCCGTGCTAAAATGTCCTTGAGCAAGTAACTTTAAATCTTCCCAGCTCCATCTGACACCTGCAGCCTGACTTCCTGTCGTAGGGCGTTATTTCAGGAGGAATGTTCTCTACAGAATTCCCTGTCATCATTTATTTTGAGTTAGTTTCCTATTAAATCCGGGACAGCTGTATGTGTTAGGTTTAGCTTCATGTTTGGTATTTATTTCCTGTTCTCCTTTTACACTGACAGATAAGCCGCGGGTCTATCATTGAGTTAAATGTGTCTTTGGTTCCCCGTAAATGTCTCTGATTTCCATTTTCGCTAGTGATGTTAGTTTGTTCCACATACTTGATGTTGCCCACATAAAAGTCTTTTCAGCTAATATTAAAGAGTAAGTACAGTTTAGTTTGCTCTCCCCTGCTTGGTCAACTTTTCGACCTTCCAGCGAGGGTTTAAAATGTCTGCTTCCATTATAAAGTGTATCCCACAATTGAAAGCAACGTAAGACAGCATGGGTCACATGTTATACTGATGTTCAAATTGTATGATGTTAAGTGTGTGAAACATTTACTTTGCTGTGCTGTGGTCAGGTTGTGGTGAAAAGAAACAAAGGCCTAAATCATTTGAATTAAAAAAAAAAAAAAAAAAAAAAAAAAAAAAAATTATTCTATGGACCAAATGTTGGTATCTGCAGTGAAAAGTACTGCTCAGTAAATTTGGATTGGTATTGTGGTCTAAGAAGTTTGGGCACCTCTGCTTTAGAGAATGATAGAATCATTAAGACAATGTTTTATTCTTTTTAAAACTTACTTGGAGACTTTTTATGGTAACACATTGTTTTACCAGTTATGGGGGCTGTTTAATTCGAGATCTTTCATCACTCACTGGTTGGAGGGAAAGCGACAGCAGAAAACACTGCTAATTGGGAACCGAATGCACAGACTTCAAAACTGAAGCTTCCTCTTTCTGTCTGGTATACTGTATCATACAGTAGATGAGCTGTATATGTGCTTTGCTGCTGATAGTGTCACTGAGCCCATCACTACATTTGCATTGTTACAGCAGTCTTTTGAACTCTGACTAAATTTGCATATTAATACACCAGATGTAACAGTGTTTCAAAGCATTGTTTTGGTCGGATCACGTTGAAACATTTCACAAACCTGATGCCCTCTGCTGTCTTCTCCTCTCCTCGTGCACAAAATGTGTGGGATTTGTATGTACTTTGTCTTTTTTCTACCTGCTGTACTTCCCATTGCTTTCACTGTGCTGCCAGATAAAATGCATTTATTTTGAAATGTTAATGCACTGTACCAAACTCTGCTGTGTCTGCATCTCACTCCTGCTTTTTTCTCCCTGCAGCTACAGAGAGTCATTCACCGTCACAGCACACTCACACATCTTATCATCCTCGCAGCTTAGACTAATAGTCTGCGGGCTGAACTGCTTTTAATTTGCATTTACGTATATTTTAAGGCTTTTAGAGGAAATGCAAAGTCGTAAAGGAAATTTTGACATCCTTTTCAAATACGTTGTGGAGGAGTTTTTTTCTTCTTGTCAAACTGTGCGAGGTCAAGATTTCCTGAATGTTTCATATTTATTTCATCGCCTTAAAATCCATGTAAAGTCAAAATAATTGCAGGACAGTCTTGAGACATGGTATTACTCTGCAGCGAAGCCTTTCACTACCTTGGGCAGCTTAGGCATTTTTTTCATGACATCCACTGCTATGGGATGTTTAAAGTGTTGATATCAGGTTATTTTTCAATGTAGTAGGAGAGTAATCCTCTCAGGAGTCAACAGATGTTGTGCATTTTGGAACATACGTCAGGCTAATACAGTGTCAGAGCTCATGCTGAGACACGCGTAGGGAGATGAATCTGTCTTGCTTGTCAGTTTACAGTGATTGTTTCCGTTGAATGATGTTTGTCAAGGGCAAGGGGGGAACCACTAGGTCATTAGTGCCCACACTACAGCCAAACAAACAGTAGGGGGATACAAACTGTGTAAGAGACTTGCCAGTAAGCCCCGAGTCTTTTCCCACCTCATTCCTCACCTCCGCCCTGCAGGTTCTCATCCCCAGTGTTAAGCTGGACTATAGCCATGTTCAGTCTAGGTGTGGGTCCTTGGACAGGCGGGGCCACTCAGCAGGAGGTGGAAACGTGAGTCTTGTGTTGCAAGCCCATTGTCTCAGTGTTATTGTCAGTGTTGTGTTGTGTTTTTTTTGTGTTGCCTTTTCCTTTCCCACCTCACTTCACAAGTGTCCCATTATATTGTCAAGTCGCTCATTCTCTCAGTAGTATCTGGTGCTCTTTACCTGACTGCTCCTCATCAACACCTCATTAACCGGTAGTGGTTTGTGTCCTGGGAGGATTTTGGATACTAAAGGCTGAATGTCTCTTCCTCCAGCACTCGAAAATAGCATGAAAGGACAAAACTTTTCTGCAGATGCACTTCCAAGTAGTAGTTTCTTTGCCTGTTTTGTAACTGTGAATCACTGTGCCTCTCTGTGGGAGGAGAGGCACATGAGGGGAAGTGTCACGACTAATCCAATGGTGCACTGCAAATTTGGCATCAAAATTAAGCATGTTTCGCACCGTGCAACATCAGAGCAGGTCGGCAGCACAGTGCACGTGCTGCTCTGTAATACTAACCCTTAAGAGCTTGTAATAAATCACACAAACACATCTTATTCATGTTTTGCTTGTGTGTTTCACTTTCCAGGACTCTATCAATGCATAGGAAAAACTTAGATTTGATTCCAGCCAGAGTCTGTGCTGCACAACAGGTATCACGCTGCATGAAGCCCTCGATTAAGTCTGATTACAGCCATCTGAAGGCAGCAGGTACAGTGTGTGCCCCGTCTGCAGTTTCTGACTTGAGTGATGCACACCATGAAGACACTGTTACATAAGCCTGATAACAAGGAGACAATTAAAACTTGTCTCTTGACTTTACATCACCTCCCCTCAGAATAGTCTGTTCTCATCAAACCTCTCTTCATTTGCATCTGACAACCTGAGCAACAGCTGCTTGATTGACAAGGCCAATTCTTGTGGCAAAACAGATGATGGCTGCTCACATAACTGTGGTGGCTACATTTGGTAGTAGTGGGACTTAAAAACAAGAATTTATTTTAACAAAATTACTATGATTAACTATTGTCTTGTTCCCTGTTTTGCAGTAGCGGCATTATTTACTGTATTTATTTACTAACGATTTATAGATTTTAGCAATTACCAAACTTGCTCACCCTGAATAAAAAATAAATCAGCTGTTTGCATCTAATCTCACCTGTCATAACAAAACAAAAAGGAGGTAATTACCCCCTTTTCCTATTAAACTATGGGCATACTAAAACTAAAAACTGATCGGTGTTCGAGGCGCATACCGTGCAGAGTCTAAACATTCAAGAGTCGCAACGACATAATAAATATCTGATGTCAATCCACAGCAAGTGACAAATAGCACAAAGGACGACTGGTCACTTTAAATCACAGCTGCAGAAGTCACATTTCTTGCAGCTTATAATAGCAAGAACATGACAACGATGAGCGTTGTGGTGAAATGACATGTAGAGGAGTTCAGGTGGAACAGCGTTGTACTATTTACATTCAGACAGTTCCAGACGAACCAAGGCTGTAACAACTGACACAAGTAAAGATGAAGAAGTCATTTGTGCATTCACACAGACGCACGCACACTCAAGGTAACAGTGGACAGAAGAGACCAGGGATTGAACTGGTGGGTAAACAATCCTCTCGACCCACAACCGCTCAACTATAAATCCTACTTTGGTTGCTGTGCACAAAAAAACATTTTTTTGTCAGGAGAAGTGCTCTTTACTCTTCACTCTGTAACTAAATTGTGCCGCCCAGTTATTAAACTGGGAGATTACATCAGGTCCCTTTGGAGTGTGAAAGAGCCAATTTGATTGGCGATGATTGTTACCAGACTTGAACACACACTCCGATAAAGTAGACGAAAGGATAATTCACCTCCATGCTCTCTCACAATAAACTTGCTTTGCAACCTTGGCTCACAAAATCAAGGCCCTAAATTAGTATTAGTTAGAAAGTCTCTAACACCTTTGATGAATCTGAATGAAGTTAATAATTCAATAAAAAAATAAATATTGAATTACTCTGGATAGTGTGTCAAGTTTAAGTTTCCCATCCAAACACCTCTCATCACCTCTTCTTTGAATCACTCAGTAATATGTAAAACGTAGGCGTCTGTTATTAGAACAGACACGGTGTGAAAATAATGGAGCGAAATAACATTTTATATTCAATCATGTAAACCGGTATTTGATGTGAATATTTTCAACCTGTAATGGCCAAACTAATATTTGATTTTATAAATTACGTAAAAACAAAGAATAAATATCATCGAACGTAACGTATGGTCTCAGTAATCTAAACACATCAATACAATGAAACACCTCAACAGTAGGGGAAGTAGATTTCCAAAACACATGATTGCTGGAGGGATGGACCAATCTTCACCCACGCTGACACAAATCTCCTCCCATATCTTTAAACTAATGCTGTGTTATGCATGTGTGAGGGACCCTGCTTTTATCAGTCCACAACCTAACAAAGCAACATGGCCTCCTACTGGATTTAAAGGCTAAAAGTTGCATACTGTTCTATGTGCTCTTGTGTTGTGTTTGTTTATGTGACTCACGATTTGCGTGGTTCATCCTCGTCTTCCTTTTCCTGACGTTTTTTTTATCTCTCCGGTCCTGTAAGAGAGGAGAAGACGAAGAACACTAAATCACTGGTTGCAAAACGACACATCAACTCAGTCGGTGACTCTGCAAAGTGATTGTTGACCACGGGCGTGTCCCAGTGGTTCATCTCAGGATGTGGCGTATCTCTTCGTGTCCACTGTGCTGTGTCTGAAGCTTTACAGCTTGTCGCTGTTTGCTGTCTCATCAGCTCACTCCTTACATGTCTCTGTGGATTTCTCTCCAGACCTCCTGGGTGTGTCGCATAGTTGCGTATCCCTGTCTCCTCTCTGCCTGTGGCCACTTTCATTTTACTGTCTTACACTTCTCACTGTCATGGTGTGTCTGACAAGTTCTCCGAATGTGCCAAATCCTTTTCAAGGCATAGTTAAAGCGCAGAGTTCGTATTCAGTCTTGGTTGAACCGACAGCAGCAGTTCTCTGCACAGAGGGACACGAGGACTGTAATAGTCGCTGGTGTTCTTGCTCTTGTGCTTTCTTGCTCCTCTTTCCTAATAATTACATGCAATTAGATATCACTGTGTTGGATTGTAGCAAATTGCAACCTTTCATCCTCAATTGATACCCAATCATTTTCTTCCAACAGCAGCTATAGTCACAAGTACAGTGCAGATTGGCAATACTGTACTCTTTCTCTATAAAACAGTAAATGGAAGAAATAATCCAAATAGCTTGACGTGAGCAGAGTTTGAGGTCAGCTGGTCTGTACTTTATAACCTCACTGTGAACAGTGAGCTCTGACCTCATCTTTTCCTTCTTCTGCTTCCACCAGGTGCAAATACAGAACAAGAAGATTAACTTGAGCCATGTGACCTCCAAGTGTGGCTCTCTGGACAACATCCATCATCGGCCAGGTACAGCGATCCCCTCACGCGGGATGGCAGCGGCGACCACACGGTCGCTGCTGCAGTCTCTCACCATGCAATATAAATTCATAGGGGGGATGTCCAGCACTCCTTAGATGCAGGTATTTATATTTCATGAGCTGCTGAGTTCAGACTGTGGTTGCACTGGGCAGCCTCAAGGTTTGAATGCATGTTAGACCAGAGAAGCAGCAAATGGAGCTGGCTGAGCTGAACTGCCCTGCTACCATTCTTCTTTGTGAGGAGCAGGAAATCTTAGGCAAGGAGCACGACAGGCGAGCCGGGAGCCAAAGTTGGGAAAGACGCGTGGAGGGAAACTTTCACATGTCCTCTGACTAAGGAAACATTGGTTGATTCATTGTTTATGCAAGGTAAAAGCATGCAGAATGATTTGTTATCAGAGTTAAAAGATGATGTTTCTTCCGACCAGCTTCAATTCTACAAGTAGTAGCAGTAGCTGGTCAGTCTTTCCTCACAAAAAAAAACTAAAATTATAAATGCAAATGTCATTATCCAGAAAATATATCCAGATAAACTGTTAAAACAAGGTGTAACTGAGGCCAAGAAGTCCCACTGGTTTGTTGTTCTAAGACTTGTTTACTGGTATATGTCAGACACGGATTGTGCAATCTAATCCAGTGTTACAGAAATAAATGTAATTTGCAGTTGGAGTGGCAGCTCGATGGATCTGTCCACAGGCGGCCGAATGTAGGAGGTGTTTTGGTTCCTGGCAGCACCGCTACCTTTGAGTGTGTGTGTGTGTGGAACAGGATGTTGATGAAATGGGCTGGATCAGACCTGGATTAGGTTATACATTCAGTTCGGTTTTGTCATTCAAATCACTGAAATGCCGTGTGCAAAATTACATTCACACCTCTTCCCTACAACACTGATTCCAGAGTCAGAGAGAGTATGTTTGATGGGAACAAATCCTGCTGTGAGAAAAATGGCTCCAGCAAAAATATTCAAAGCAGGATTTGATGATTACCATAAATAACAGGCACATTGTTTATAGGAATGCTGCTTTTAAATTTTCACATTTTATTCCCGTGAACACCTCAAAATAAATTTCAAACGTCTACTGTATTTGGCAGCCAGGCCAAATGGCTGTGGTAGTCATGTCAACGCCTATGCAATTAAAAAGCTAATAAATATTAGCTCTTAGACAACACTGGTATTCATTGGTAAATCTGTGTTGTTGTTGTTGTTGTTGTTGTTGTGTTTTGTCTGAACTGGCCTTTTAAGTCATCATCATGTACAATTCATTTAGCAGCACTAAAAAGGTTTAGATTTCATGTAGACATCCCCTTTTACCCTCCAAATAAGGTGTTGTAGTCTGCATTGTGTCCTGTAGCGCCACCTGCTGGTGTCATTCTGTTATTGTCATATTTTACAACCTTCAGCCATCCTTTTAGACTGAAGGCCTGCCGGGCATCAGACAGGATCAGTGTGTTTTGGTCAGAATCACTGAACATGTGCGATGCACTGTCCGCTTAATTCCTGTTGCTCTGAGCAAGCACGTGTGTTCTAACCACATGGACTCTTCTCTAACGAGAACCATTCGATGAGTCTTGAGCAGATATTTCGGCCACCAGTCTGGTACTCGTGTTTTTTTTTTTTTTTTTGTTTGTTTTTTTGGGGGGGGGGGGGGGGGGTTTCTGTCAGTGCCCACGTCAAAATCAGAACACGAGAAAACACAGCGGGAGTTAAACCTGCACATTGCTCGTGCTCCGGTTGATGACTGTCCAGTTTTTACACTTCCTCTACTCCCTCCCAGGGGGCGGTAACGTGCGCATAGAGAGCGTGAAGTTAGACTTCAAAGACAAAGCCCAAGCCAAGGTGGGTTCCCTGGATAATGCTAACCACATGCCTGGTGGAGGCGACGTCACGGTGAGTGTCAGCTCCACGCTCGCAATCCATGATATAAAGGAAGACATCAAGTTTTTGAGAGATTGACTCACTCAATAATTTCAGATTTACTGTAAACTCTAATAAGAGATACTCTTCACTCTTTTCTTCTTCTGTTTTGAGAGTAAGTACTTGTGCAAGTCATGGTTTACAGACTTTTTAGTATCCTGAAGTTGTCAGTTTACCTGTAAAGTAGAAAGACCGTAGATAGAAAAACTAATCTGGATGTCTGTAACAACAATACTATATTGTAATCTTAAATTATGTTCATATTATGATATAAATTTGGGTTTAATTTAAAAAAAAAAAAAAAAAAAGATGAAATATTTAATGTAGATGTTTTTTTGTTTTTTTAAAAATTATTCTACAAAGCCAATCTTCCAAAAACTTTCGTATTCCTTTATCTTGTCATGTGGGTAGCAGTAAAGGTATGGTACACTCTGAGTCAATACATAATGCAGACGTTAATCTCAGCTGTATTTGAGTGAACCCGGGACAGCACAGACTATTTCCGATGTTATCAAGCTGACTCACAAATACTCCATGACATGATATAAAACTGTTTCCTTTTTCCCCATCCACGTCTCACGTCTCACCACCACATCGCCTTTCACAGATCGAGAGCCACAGGTTGATATTTCGAGATCAAGTCAAGGCCCGAGTGGACCACGGAGCCGAGATCGTCGTCCAGTCGCCCGGCCTGTCCGGTTCGGTGTCTCCCCACCGCCACCGGGACAGCCACCTATCCTCCTCCGGCAGTCTCAACATGACGGAGTCGCCGCAGTTAGCGACCCTGGCGGAGGATGTCACTGCAGCTCTGGCCAAGCAGGGTTTGTGAACACTGGATCTCTCTCTGCACCCGAGACGTCCTCATTCTGATCCTTTTCAAACTTTTCTGCCCTCTCCTGCCACCCTGAGGCTCACTGGTTACCACTACTACTCAGCTAAACCACAGCCTCTGAACATCTTTACTTCAAAATCCATCACTCACCTCTCAAGTCAACACTCAAGTAGAGACTCAAATTAGGAGCTACTGTTCTTCAGTCCTCTTTATCCTGTTTCCTGTCTATTTTAAACCCATACATGTGCTATTTCTGATTCATTTTGTTGATCTCCTTCTTTTTGAATGATGTTGCATAGAATAGTTCAGTTTTAGCGCTGGTCCTTGACAGCGGGGACCAAGTATTGGCTTGACTGGTCTTGGATCATTGTTTTGAAGAACACTTACAGCCTTTTTTCTACTTTAAATAAAAAGTAATGTGACCAGTACACCATGCCGCACGTATTGTTCTTGCTCAGTAAACGTGCATGGACGCCAGACCCCCTTAACAAAACAAGCATCCTTACTGCAAGTCATTCTTGTCATCCAATATATATTATATTTAACAGATATATAGAGAGAAACATGTATAAAATACAAGTTCTTTGCCATCTACATGTCCTCAAAACATTTTAAAAGGAAGTGACAATATGGCTATAAAATATAACTGTAAAATTGCATTCAAACAAGAACTAGGTCATGATATGACAAGCATGTATGGATTCTAATATTAAAAAGAGGCTATTTTGTAATTTAAAAAAGGATTTTAGTAAGTTATTTCCTCATTTATTGGATAAAGATCAAACAAGTTCATGTTTTGTAGTTAATAGTTGTTTACAGTGTAATGCTTGGTGACAATGTCAGACAGCTGATTTGGTGTTGCTAAGGAATGCATCTCAGTCCTGTGGAGGAGCCTCACGCTCCTGTACCTGCTCAGCCGTTCACTATAGAGGCTTGTTGACACTTCGGAATAATATTTAACACCTGAGCTCATTCTACAAAAACCTGCAGCTCTCTTGACTAAACAGTACAGACATTTCTCCACTAATACAGGCTGACGTTGCACTCATCAGGACTGTCTGTTGTCTGAACCACAGCGGAGGACGCTACAATCCGACACCTGAGATTAAGCAGAAGATGCAGCTACTCTGAAATCTGTCTGTGTGTGTGCATTTTGGTGCAGATCTCGCGCCGCTTTTACGGCGGATGCTACCGTATCTGGATGTTTTGTTGCAATATGTGGGAGAAGAAATTGGAGAAAAAAAATAAAAAATATTTTGAAAAATCCTGCAAAAATGAAAGAGACACTTAACGAAGAAGAACAAAATGACTGAAGGTAACTCAGTCAGCTCCTGTTATATCTGTTAGGAATAAAGTGTTTGGGTGATCTAGTTTCTTTTTCAGACACTCTTTGTGGTATGACCCGCCTCCTGCCTAATTACTTCCCTCACCTGCAACTGTTTGTTTGCTTCTGTGTTTTATCTGCATTCCCCATCTCTGTGTGCCCCTTCCCCACCTCCCGCTCCACCCTAAAGCAACTGTAAATGTATTTAAAAGGTCAAGTAGATGTACGCAGTTTTTCTCTTGTGGATATGACACCAGTTACAATAATTAATGACAATAAAAAGGACAAAAAGTGATGCTGTGGTGATGTTTTCTTTTCACAAAAACAAAAAAATTGATTTATGTCATTTGGAAATACACTTATTTGCTTTCTTGCTGAGAGTTACATAAGATTTGTACCACTGTCAGATCGTTACTATAAATATGCAAAGCTAAGCTAATCAACTGCTAGCTGTAGCTTCATATTTAACAGACAGAAATGAGAGTGGTCTCAATAATTTTATCTAACACTCAGCAATATAACAAATGAGTGTGTTTTCCAATATGTCAAAGTATTCTTTTAACATATGTCTCGCTAAATAAATGATCCAAATATCAGTGAGTAAATAAATAGTCAAAAACTGGGAAATAAAATGGGAGTGTGAAAAGTTTATTTTGAAATGGCAGGGGATACAATAAGTTAAGACTTAGGGATGGGTTGGGGAGGAGTGGATTCATTTTGATGGCCAGTCCTGGGCCGAACCATTCACTTTACTGGCAGATAGAGAGCCAGATATACGGTAAGTGGGAGGGGATGGTCATCAATATTCCACCTTCCCCTCCATCACTGTTCCCCTGCGACGCCCAAAAAATACCCAATGAGACTGGGGGTCTCGGGCAAAGAAGATGTAGAGAGAAACACCTCGTGAGAAATCGGGACTACTTCCTGAAGTGCAAGAGGAGGAAGGGAGAGATGAGAAAGCACCAGTTGGACAAAAAAGGAGAAAAAAAGAAGAGTAGATCAAAACAAAAGAAGGTTTCGGGAAATGACATCTCATAGTCCTTTGTTTCCGCTGCTTCCACAGATGGTACAGGAAACAGCAAGTGGATGTCGCGACACCATGGGGTCTGCACATATACGATGCTCACCACCGCAGTGGCAGGGTCCTTACACAGACATGATGTGCTTGACAAAGGCTGCAGATGAAGACCAGGGCAGCAGACAGAAAGAACAGAGAGGAACATTGAGTGAGTGAGAAAAAGAATCAATAAACTGTACAAATGAGGTTGGGTAAAGGACATGACAGGAAACAGCTCACTCGAACATATTAAAAGGTGTTTGCTCTGGTTTATGCACCGTAGAAAATACTGTATAAATGACTGCACTGGAATATCTGTGCAACTTGAACATTCTTTAAATTAAACGCTGAACATTCACTCCCTGTTTTGACTAAAATAGACTGTTATTTGGTGAACATCATCAAGTATGTTTCCCAACAGGTGGCAAAACAGGTAATACATTACAACGTTGTACAATTTTACTCTGATGGCACTCTTCTTACAGTGTAGGGATCTATTGCTGCTGTTATTGCTACTGTGATTTGGGGATCTTAAAGTGGTTTGAATCATGAGTCTCTAATTTCAAATTTGCTGTTTTTTCTTTCGGCCCGAATTCAGGTTGGTGGGCGTTGAGCGGTTAAGCGTGCATTAAAGGGACACTCTGGTGATTCAGTGATGCTCTTCCATAAAGATGGCGGACTCACAGGAGCTTCATTTAAAAAAAATAAAAAAAAACATAACGGCCAATATCAAAGCAGTAGAAGTCAAGATATCCTGATTTTTAATCCCTAAACTCGAAAAAGTCTGAATACTACACTTCCCATAATGCAACTCAACAGCATCTTTACTTTGGATGGCATCATCAAGGATATCCTTTCAGACTGTGTGAAGTTCCAAGATAAAAGAACTCACTGAGTGAAGTAAACTTCACATGTAAAACTGGTGCAGTCTTGTTTAACAGGCTGAAAATCCTATATTACCTCTATATAATGTAAATAGTTATGTTAGATTGTTAAATGAATTAGAATTCTCATGTTGTAATTTGTGACTTACCCTCGTAGTTGATACAGCCGTTCTCATCCTCCTGTCCTGCCATGAGAGCATCAATCTCAGTCTCATTCATCTTCTCTCCTGTAGGGGGAGGCAGAGTACGTCCAACATTAACAACACACAAAGTGACACACCCGCACGCACACATACACACACACACACACACCCGCACGCACACACACACACACACACACACACAAGGGCAGACACAGCAGCATCGAGGCCTGACTCACCCAGTGTGGACAGGACGATACGCAGCTCAGCACCCATCACTGTGCCGTTGCCCTCCTTGTCGAAGACGCGCAGACCCTCAACGTAATCCTCAAATTGTGCCTTGTTTGGGCTGTTGATGATGGATTGGAGCATTGGCAGGAAGCCCTCGAACTCTACTCTCTTGTTAGCCATGTCTGCATGAAAGGAGACAGAGTCAGTTGTGTCCAGAGGTGAAGGAGACATCAGATTTGAGACAACAGAAAGCGCACGAACAAAATCCAACACAACGTCTGCACCAATAATGTGTTTTCTACCTTTTCTACTACAGGCTGTACTTCAGGTTCATGATGGAGGGCCGTGAGGTTTAAGGACCAGGTGGTATTTTGGACAGAGTTTTTTTTTTTTTTTTTTTTAACACATAGTCCTATTTTGTTACAGGCTACAGTTTTGAATGCAGTCTTGACTTTGCCACAGTGCAGAGTGAAGTAAAACACTGCTTGTGTGGGTGATGACCGATGCTTATAAAGATTCACTGCTGCATCATCACCAGACCGCACCAGAGGTACACATCACAAATACAGGTCTGTGCTTTTGAAATGACTTTATCGACCACTGTGATTAAAAAGCTTAAGTAAATAAATAGTATTCTATTGAGAGCAACCCCGGTCTAAATCTTGTAAGGAGAAAAAACAATGTTATAGTGACCTCTGTAGGTTAAAGCTAACCGAGCCTGTTGTTACCATTTTAGTCTGTACACCCTGTTCACAGTCACATTTACACAGCTGCTCTGAAGGCTGGACCAATCAGCAACTAAATGTGATGACATTTAAGTCAAGTGTTTTGTTATTTTTGCATTTTGGCGCATATGATGGTCAATGCTGATTGGTTGAAGGCTGCTCCAAAAGTTTCAAAATAAGCCTAAAATCTAGTGAAAACATGGCCATGCATTACAGGTTATTGCATATATATATACATATATACTCCCTCGACACATCACCTCAGACAAATCAGCTCTCTAAATGACCGATCAGTTGTAACAATGTTTATCCAAGTTCTGTTATGACTGCTAAACTGCACATCATGCTAATATCAATGAAAAAGCAATTCAAAGCAATGTATCGTATCATTATCATTAAAACAACTAGAAGACTGATTGCACTTCTTAAGATCTTGTGCATGAAATTCTCAAATGTAGACATAACAAATAACACACAGCACTCAACTGTACTTTCAAATCTCTAAATATATAAATCCTTCACATCATCACATGGACCCTCAACTAATTCCGTGGTGATAAATGATGATGAATGTGTGGCTCACCGTCAGCGGAGGGGGTTCCCAGCAGTTTGGCCACCTCCTTGTTGGTGGGGTTCTGTCCCAGAGCACGCATGATGTCGGCGATCTGGTTGTAAGCCACCTTGTTGTCACCCACCCTGTCGAACAGACCGAAGGCCTCTCTGTAGTCTGTCGAATAGAAGGAGAGGAGGACATTATCACCTTCATCATCCAATATTTTCATTGTCTTTAACTTTATTGCATTTATTTACATGTGTGTGTGTGTGTGTGTGTGTGTGTGTGTGTGTGTGTGTGTGTGTGTGTGTGTGTATGTGTGTTTCAGAGCTATTCACGTTTATAATGACTAAACTATCATATTCATTGGTGAATTTCAAACTGTTAAACTCGGACTGTATGTTAACCTCTGACAATTCCTTTAGAAAGTCATTTTCCCTCTAAATACTTCAAATTAACCAACCCAGTGTACAGTTTTAATGAATGTTTTTCATTTGTTACATCATAAGTTTCTAAATTTATATGTAATTGTAATGAATCTATCATATGAATGTACTTACTTGCAAATATAACAATGGATAACTAACAGGGGTGAAGTGCTATATAATTTATTGCTTACTTATTGGATCATATTTGTTATTTATGTATCTGAACCGATTCATTTAAATTGTATCGCCATGTGGTAACGTCTGTGATGTTCACTGCCAAGCTTTCAGAAGTTTGTAAAATCTCTCAACATTTTAAGATTTTAAGTTCAGCATCTGAAATAAGTGACCTACATGTTAGAATAGATTGATAATGGACAGAAGCAGTGATGACACATCCTGCTTCCAAATGCATTCGAAGTTATTGTATGTTTAAAATGCATTTCTCTCACAAATTGGAGTCAGCAATTTGCATTTGTCCAAGTGCAGCTGTGGCGGCTGCTCGCCTGCTGGCGGGTGGAGACAGTCCTACAAACTGACAAGAGAAACCCAGAACTAGTGCAAGACATCCCAAAAGGTTGTGTTATTATTGGACAGACTCCTGCCGAGCTCCGTCACCCCTCGTACTATTTCTATCTCAGCTGTCTTCTCTCTCTCAGCAGGGCTACGGGCTCTTTTAAAAGACCACCTTGGAATTGATAAACATAGCTGAGAATATGAGCCCCTCCTTTAAAAGGCAAGGCGTTGGTGAGCTGAGTAAAAGCAGGGAATGCTGACTGCGGCGTAACAAGCAGGTGGCCAGACTACAGGTCTGGTCCCCCCTTCCCCCCCCAACCAGGGGGAGAAGGACCCAACAGTACCCAGGTGTTTCTTTCTGTCAAACACAAGACCATCGGTTCACTATTCTTCCCTCTTTAATCTCTGAAATGAGCCGCTGATTTTTCTTCAATTGCAGTCTCTCGGCACACGGTTTGATTTTACTGATCTGGTGACACGGACATTATCAACTGACCTATAAACAGCCAGTAACAGAAGCTGAAATTAATATGAGGACATACAGATGGATCTAATTGGGTTTTGACATCTGCCTCTCATGTCATTAAATGAAGTTGCCTACAGCAATGATTAATATGTGACATGATCTGGATGCTATTTCACCTGGAAAGACCGAATTTATTTGTTTCATTAGCTGAAGGTGATGATTGGTTCGCCGAGCTGGTGCTTGACAGTGTGCAGATGTTCAACACTGGATGCACAACATACTTTATATTCAGTATTATTTGCAAAATGTTGTGCTAATAACAACTGCAGTTACTTGATGTTAACATTTTTAATCATTCTCATATGATGAGCAATGCATTTAAGCAAGAAACTGATTTTGACATCTAAAAAGCCAACTTAAAGTCAACTGCACACATGACGGGTTTCTTAGCTTCAATTAGCAGATTAGCAGATTTCACAAGGCATTTGATATTCTTATGGCATGTCAAAACACAAAACTGACTGAGGTGACCATCTGTCAGGAACACTTGGAGACCTGTTACCAAGTTGATCGCCGGCATCGAGCTAAGGTCCATCTTAAAGTTCTTGATATTGTACTGTGGTTAGTTATTATCTTTGTAAATATGTATTCATGACTGATAGATCAAAGTAACAGTTGGCCAGGAGACAGTGTAAAATAAAGATGGCCTGATGACTGATGGACTGTATGTAATGTCATGTGATTGCAAAGGTAGGACGAGATTTACATACCATCAATCTGGTCTGGGCTGAATTCCACCTACAAGCCAATACAAAGCAGCTTGTAAGTAAAAAAAAAACATACACGAGGCAAACGTTTCCACATGCCATGAAATCAACAACAGAAACATTTTTATTCAAAAGACCATAGAAGCCAGACATTTTCCAATTAGTAAACTAAACAATCACATCTAAACCCGCATCTAACTTGTCTCGTTGCCGAAATTAGCTTCACTTGTTGGCACCTGATCTGTGGAGGTCCATGTTTAGCTACATTAACATGTCCACATTTGGTGTCACTCTGCATCCTATCACACATTAGTCACCTCTCTGATAGTCCAATCCGGAGAGTCCGGGGTGTGGTCTAAGCCTTGGTGAGCTATCCATGGTTGTAGTGAGTCTCCGCTGTCCTCTGCACAACTCAGAGTGGTCCTTCAGACCTGCAGCTGCTCTCACCAGCTCACTATGAACTGTGCATCTGCTCAAAGATGTTCAAATGCATGTGTCTATCTGGCTTGCAATTGAACTGACTCAAAAAAAAAAAACCAGTACAGTACAGTAGCTACTCTCACATTGTCCTCCCTCTAAAAGTATGACATACATGTGAAAACGCATTTCTTAATTGGCTTAACTGACCAGGGGTCCCTCAAAGAATCTCTCTCCATGTAAAAAAAAAAAAAGAAAAAGAAAAAAGCCCGCCTACTTCTGTCATGCAACTCGAGTGTAAAAAGTAAAATCCTGGCTCATCCCGAGCAGCCAGCACCACCCCACTCCATCTCCCCAGAGCATCACATTATGGCTTTACGGTCTTTGTACCTTGACTGCAGACAGGTCGACAGCAGGAGCCGCAGGAGCAGGTGCGGGCTCGGGTGCAGGTGCAGGTGCGGGTGCGGGTTCGGCCTTCTTGGCGGGAGCCTTAGCGTCCTTCTTGGGTGCCATTTCAGTTGATAGTGGAACTACTTTGGCCTTGAAGTGCAGACAATTCCCGGTTCGGGTGACACACAAGGAGTGTAGAGCAGATTGGAGGGGACTCGGAGCAAGAAAACACTGTTCGGGCGTATATATGAGGCTATTTTTCCTCTTGACCCCCGTCAACGCTGTCCTCGCGTAAGGATTGGATAGCGGACGGGAGGGGTGTGTGTTTGTGTGTGTGCGTCGAGGGATTCTCTCTAAACATGGAATATAGGGCTGCGGGCCAGAACGTGTTTATTTATGCCACATAGCTATAATGAAAAACGAAAACATTGGAAACGGCGTGAAAGGTTAGCTGGAGCCACGCGATCTTCTGCGGACCAGGTGTGAAATGCACCACTTTTACGCACAGCGGAGCGCTTCATTACGCACAATCTAGATCCAAATAATATTCTTGGTTGTCTGAAAACTGTTAAACGCTTTCCTTATTTTATATTTATATTTAAAAGAATAATACTTGTTCCATTTTACTGTCTATAATCTCGTGAAAAAAATGGTCAAGTGTGGAGCTGCATAATATCTTAAACTCGTGTGAACATCAACGTGCGTCAGGTATAAACTCATGATCAGTACTCACTGCAGCATCACAGTTCTAGTTTCCTTATCATGTAATGATGATTAGACACGTCTCTACTTGTCATAAAATACTGACGTGAGTTGAACTCATCTTTGACTGCATCTCTGATGGACTCATCAGTGGCTCAATCTTCACCAGCAGCTGTGCAGCCAAGCATTGCACTGAAATGTATTTGAATACAGCAGACATCCATGAGTTTACAAAATCAGACTGAATTTGAGGGGAATTTATATAGAATGTTGACAATATTAGATGTAATTGTGCAGCTATTACAACATGGTATATTTTAGTTTAATGTGAGCACTTTATATCTGCTTCAGTTAATATAAACCCATTCGGACGATATAGTATTGAACACTGCAGAATAAATAAATGCAGATGGAATTTTATGAAAAGAAAAAGTACGTGGGGGTTGCAGTCACACAGAAAGACATCACTGATCAAACTAGACTGTCAGTGGATCAGGCTTCAGGTAGACAGGTGGTGGAAGTGGTGTCTTTCAGATCTAATAATGAGCCATTGTTTATTTCTAGTCAATGACAATGTTAAGCAGCACCTGTGTTCAATTTGGGGCTCTGTGGTAGAAGGGGGGGGGGGGGGGGGGGCGTCCACCACCACCGCCAGGGAAGGATGTGACGTAAAAGCCCAGAGAGATGGAGGTCTAGCAGAGCTCTCAGCTGCTGATGCCAGTAACCCAGACAAGGCTAAGAGTGCAAATTCTGTCTCTATAATTCTTGTCTATATCTGTCTTCCAGCCAGCGGTGCGGCCGTGCCCCCACCACCATGACAGGGCCCGGTGATGAAGGAACTGCATAAATTCCTTCCCCCGCACTCCCCCCCCCCCCCCCCCCCCCCCCCCCCCCCCCCCCCCACTTGCTTTCGTTGACCCCATCTTCACGAGGGTAAGCCAGAGAAAGCCTCAGTCCCTCAGCTGTCATCTAGGCTCACCCCCGGCACTCCAGTGCACCTTCTTCTCCGGTCTGACTTCCCTTCACTCCCTCCCCCTATAGAAACTCTGCCTCAGTCCTTGCACCTGTGCTGCAGTCCAATCTGAGCTTCACTATAGAATCTTAATGGATTCAGCAGCATGGCAGAGTGGGGCTTTATTAAGATGTGATGGCAGGTCAGCTTATGAAAAAACAAAAAAAGAAAAAGAAAAATAAGTTTATTTCTAGTTTTGTTGTGTGAATCACGAGTTACAGGCCAAGAAATTAATTTCTGGCAATTAGAAAATTAAAGGATTAAAATACAGGTTTTTTTTCCTTCTTCTATTTATTAATGCTGTTTATTTGTGGGTTTTTTTTGTTTTTTTTTTATCTAAATCTAATTTCTAAAAGAAATAATCAAATCAATTTTTTCCAAGGATGAGCAAGTTAGTTCTGGTTTGTTTGCTCCAGCAGCTTCAACAAACAGGTTTATAAATATGGTTTAGTATACTGTTACTGAGTCTTTCAAAGAACCATATTAGTGCAGATATACAATCTTCTCCTTCGGACTCAATGATTAACCCTTAACCTATCCATCATCAGGGCCCAGGGCCATACTGGAGATGTGCGGTCAGATCTTTAAGGAGAACAGGGAGCTTCATCAGGCCACAGCAGTGACATGTGAATGTCAAATTCAAAGACCTCCCTTCCCGACCACCACTATCATCCATGATGGCAGAATATTACTTCCGCTACCAGCTCCATTCAACTCGACTCTTCTTGCTTTTGGTACCAGGTACTTTTCTGGATTTCATTTTTTACTCCAGATAGTACCCGTGGGTGTGCAGCAGGTAACTGCCGTGACATCATCTTCAACAGGACACACACAAACTATGGGAGGATATGAAGGGGAGGGGATGTTTTTTTCTTTGCAGTTGCTGAATTGAAGAGTCCAGTGAATACAAATTTAAAAAATGCAGCCACTATCGTAGCTTGGCTGGTTAACAATGGCGGGTCTGTGTGGGACGTTCTGCGTCACTCACATAATTTTTTCTGACCAGTCGGTCTGCAATGTTTTCACATGAGTTCGGAGCACCAGGTACTATCCACAACCTTTGCCTAGTGGAAACCAAAAAGTGAGCAGTGTCAAGCCAAGCCGGTACCAGCAGTGGAAAAGGGGCTAAAGACCCCAGTTTTAATGGATCAGTAAAGTTAAACTAAAGCTCAGTGAAAAAATAAAGACAGGTAAGACAGGATGGAGATAGTATTATTAGGAAGGCTGGTATTATCACTTAATATATGCAAAGTGGCTAGTTAGTCTGTCTTCTTCCAAGCTCAGACAATACTGATCTATAAATATCCCAGTTAGGGCAAAGACCATGAATGAGAGCTGTCAGAGCAATTCATACTTTTTATGTGACCCGAAGTCCTTCTTTGGCAGTCTGGACTTCCAGTGAGCCAACACGTGCTTTAAAAGTGTGGATCTTTACACCAATTCTATATTTTTTTTTCCCCCTTTAGAGTAATTAAGCCAACAACACTGTGTGACAACCATATTGTGCTTCATACACAAACGTTATTTAGCTTTAATCTCCCCACAATAAGATCAGATCAAACATTACCGTTCACTGTGGTGAAATTGGGACGTTAAAGTCTCAGCGAACAGTAACGGGAGGCAACAATCAAAGTGGAGCACAAACTGTAGCAGAAACAAATGGGGTGCATTTGAACAAAACACTATTATTAGGTGGCTACTTCACCGTATTTAAATCATTTCACTTAATTTACATGTATAGCCTGGAGAGGGATTCTCTCACTCGGCTGCAATAAACTGCATGGATGCTGCAGGCTGCACACACAGAAATAAAAACTACAGGATGTTAATGAAATAAAGTGGAGACTAAACTCGGATGATTTTCATCAACTGAGACTGAGAAGCTTTTTTGGATTGCGGCAGTGTGGACTGAGGAATCGATAGATGAGAGGAAGCGGCTGTTCTTTTGCTTTGATCTAGCATTTCTGTGTCACTTCCTGGCCCTCTAGCTGTGCCTTTGGAGGTTAAAGCAAGGCATTTCATAATATCACCTCCAGGTTTGCTTCAGGACAGGTGGTATAAGTGTCTCTTCTCAGGAATGACGGTGTGACGTGCAGCGCTGATGCAAGTTTTGCTGCTACGCATTTGCAGAAATCCCTGAAATTCTGCAGTTCACAGTGTTTCTAACTTGAATGCCTTATTCTGGAGCGTCACTAGTGATTAGAAACTTCCCCTGTGACATTTTGAATTGTGCAATTAAGGATCCGTGAAGGAGAAAAGACATAAAGCGCTGATTTGAAAGGCACAGCACCTGTTCTGGCCTCAGAGTACTTCTGCGTGAAGCATGATTAATGAAATGTGAAGAACCTGAACTTGGAAAAAAAAGAAAGAAAAAGGTGCGTTGAGTGCATTGTGGTGTGAGATTCCAGAGATGGCAGGATCTCCAAGGTCCGTGACATTTCCGGACCGGAGCGTTACTGTAGCAAGGGAAAAGACAGAGAGCAATGCTGGACTTCCTTCAGCACAAAACATGCGGCAGAGGTCACCCAGTCGGCCATCTGAGATGAACAGAGAGTAGATTTCGGACTCTGGTTCTACCCCCGACCCCCCTCCATGACCAGCCCCCCTCCGTTCTAAAACCCTGAGTGCTTCCTTTCCTGCCCTCCATCCATGCCAAAAGGAATGAGGCTGTAACTGAGCCTGGGGGGACAGATGGCGCCTATTTATAGTCCTTCAAAGAGGTGTGAAGTTTCTTGGGATTTCTAAGAGCGGGGACCATAGCTCCTTAAGGGGGCTGATGCAGCCTATGTGGCCTGCAGGTCCTCTTTCCCTCCCTCGCTCTCTGCAAAGCCCTCCACTGGACACACAAGGATTAGAGGAGGGCAGGCTAAACAAAGCTCCTCGCTGCCCTTTTTTTATTGGGGAAGCTGCAGCACCAGAGGGGAGGGCAATCCGATACGAGCCTGAAGGAAAGCTCGCCTCCTTCTTGGTCTTCCTTTAACAATCGGAAGGCAGAAGTTGCTGTCGCTCTGTCCTGATGTCATGAAGAAGGGTGATGCTGTGTGGGGGACTTCCACTAGTTTGACAGCACATGCTGGAGCACTAAATCATGAATCCAACTTGAAAACTGGCTCTAACAGCATACATGATGACCCCTCTTACAGTTATAGAAGCTTGAGAGAGCCACTTTGTAATGATTACAAATTAATCACTGATAAGTTTTATTAATGCAAATGATTTTTAAAGCCTTTAAATATAACTTTACTGGTGATATGTGCAGACTTTGGCAGACTGGCAGATACCATGATTACTACTGCTGCTACAACTACTAGAGTAAAACGCTGCTTCTCGTACTACTTGTAAAAAATCCAACTAAAATGTGCCTAAAGAGTAAAATCAGATTTAAACAACTATAAAGTTGAAGCACTTCATTCCTCTCTGCATGAACTGTGATTGGTTCATATCAAGCACTGAAGTGTTTGGATCCACAGTACCTTTCTGACCTGCTGTTTCTTTAGTATCCATCCAGATCTCTGAAGTCATCAGTCCCCAGAGTCAGAACTAAGAAAAGAGAGGCAGTAATCCGTTATAGACACACTTGGACAAAACTTGAAATCTACTCCCTCTCAGTTGCTCTAACTCGATTTGTAAAGTCCTTCTGTTTACCATGATTACATGAAATGCTACAAACTATATGAACTGCTCTGTAAATCGTGTTCCCCTATTCATGCTTTACGTGGCTTTGACTTGCCTTGCTGTTCAAAGACGCTGTAGTAATAAATTTGTCTTGCCCTGACTTATAAACTGCCAATATCTTATGGTCAGTTTAATCAATCCCACCCTTCACTGAACAAACATCATCATACATCCTTGAATCTGACCATCGATTATTTCTGCCATCTCATGGCCGATACCGTGCCCGGAAACCTGGCAAGGAGCATGGCGGGGGGTGGGGGTGGGGTGGGGTGGGGTGGGTTGAGGGGGTGTGACTGTCTATTTGCGTCCTCTCTTAAGCTCGGTCCCAAACACACACTTGAAACCGCACACAATGTGGGATCCCTCCACCGAGGACAGACGCTGGAGCTCATTAGGCGGCACGCCAGCCAATCAGTGCAGGAATTTAGAAGGCAGCTAATGGGAACCCTCAGAGTAATAAAGGACGATCCAGTACATTGCACAGGCTCCTCGTGTTCTCCAAGTCCAATATATAGGATTCTGTCATTACTGACAGAAAATAGCCAGGGCTGAATTTAAAAAATAACTTTTATCAGCTCTGTCTTACATTCTCTCACTTAATAAGAAAGACGTGTATGTGGAAATAACCAAAGTATGAAGATTTAAAGTTAAAAAATGTGCAGATAAATTCTGGATTGCACCGAAGAGTGCAAGCTGAGTGCATGTCTGTTTAGCCTCCACAAATCAAAACAGATATTTGATGTTTGTATTTGAACTGTGGACTGTTTTTGAGTGCTAATGGGGAATTATTATTTTCTGTGTTTTTGCTGCTGTATTTTACTGCAGGATGTAACACTTTATCTTTAGTGATGACAGAGGATTGTAGTTATTCCCTCGTTAAATGTTGAGTGGCTTCATGTTCTCTCTGTCTAAAAATATTTACACTCTTATAATTCCAATATTAATCCCCAGGTTCACAGATCTGATGTATGATAGCTTTTCTAAAGGATGACTTCAAATGAAATGATTTATATTACATTACATTACATTTCATTTAGCTGACACTTTTATCCAAAGCGACTTACAATAAGTGCATTTCAACCATGAGGGTACAGACCCAGAACAACAAGAATCAAGAAAATACAATTTCGCAAGGCAAGAAAGCCAAACTACAAAGTGCTATCAGTAAGTGCCATTTTAAGCGCTACTAAAGTTCTACTATTCAAGGTAAAGTCGGAAGAGGTGTGTTTTTAGTTTGCGGCGGAAAATGTACAGAGTTTCCGCTGTCCTGGTGTCGGTGGGGAGCTCATTCCACCATTTATAACTGCACATGGACGCGAGGCATCAGGAAGAAGCCGAGGCCTGTTTCTCAGCAAATTGCAAAGTAAAATTAAACAATTGAAAGTGTTATTATTGTACTTACACCAGTTAGTCTAAATGAATCAGATGAAGAAGATAGACACAGAAAGGTTCTGTGCATTTTGTGATGTTACATCCTTTGTCCACATGCAAGTTTCCTGCAGAAGCCAAATGTATTTTAAAGTTCGTGTGAGCTCACCATCATCTTTGATTATCCTCTCAGTGATGGACTCTACTCCGAAGCACCACGGCAATTTCTGCATTTACAGTTTTTCTTTTAAAAGAAAAGAAAATGGCTGAAAAACAAACAAAATCCAAGGTTCTATTTTCATGAAAAGCTTTCAGGTTTATTTCAAGGGGCAAACTGAAATGGACTATAAATATTAAGTCGTTGTACTGTCACAAAGGGGAAATGAACAGTCCGACTAAATTTCATGATATGAAGTTTTACATTATCTTTAGTCATCGTATGTAGACAAAATGCTTCTAAATTAATCTTTTGTTTGTTCAAAGTATTTCTAACTCAGAGCAGACAATTATTTGTTTGTTCATTTAAATGAAACTTTCCAATTTAAGTTTGTGGTTGAACCTTTTTTGAGACATTGAGTCAATGTCAATTTTTTTGGTGTAAAATATTGTTCCTCAAACATTTGTTGAAGGTTTAGTTCAACAGACACTTATAAATTGACCTGCTAGACATTAAACGCACAATAGGAGAACACTATCAGCTCTTTTATCACAGGAGAGTACTATGATGGTACTGAGTGACGTTCAGACAGCAATATAAATAAAGACTGTGTACATCACTTCCTCCATTACATAAACATACGTATGTGGTCCACATAAAGGCTTCAAAGAACTGCAGGCGTCATGTCAACCGTAAAGCTTTTACAAGCTGGGTACTAAACGATAGAATATATATATATATATATACATAGAACATATCCAGTACACTTATGTACGTATGCCACTACAACACTGTTTACTCGCTCAAAACCCCCTCTGAAGCTTTTGAACTAAAGCTGCCACTGGATGTCAGTGGTGCTCCACAGATCTGCAGGACCAGCTGCTGCTGCATTTAGATGGGGGGAAATGGGATGTGGTCAATAAAGGGGGGGTTAGCTAAGTCAAATGCAAAAAAAAATACAAAAATGAAAGCATAGGAAACAAAAAAACCCCCCCCAAAAAAAATCAATGGTGCATCAATATATCCACTTCATGTGTTTTCTGTGTACATACTACATTTGTATTTATGATAATTCTGTGACATATTGTACTACATCACTTTTTCAATTATGTATAAAGGGCGACCTATGTGTGCAACATAACCGAGCGTGGTATATTGTTCCAGGTCCAGTTTCTGGAGTGTGCGGGTGTTTCCTGATCTGCAGGTCCTACCTAATACTCACACCCACTTTGTTCAGACTGCTGAACACAGCAGAGTAGTAGTCAGACAGCCTTCTCCACAGAGGACCAGTCTTGCAGTGCTCAGCAAATACACAGACCACTCTAATCCGTCCACCACGCAGCCTGTTCATAGTCAGTTTGCCTTTTTTTTTTTTTTTTTTTGAAGGCTGTTGGGCCTAAAAAAAACAAAAAACTTGTAAAGAGTTTGTTGCACAAAAAGCACTGTACAGAAGTTTGCCAGCAGTACCAGACACATTCATTCCCTCTGCTTTTTTTTTTTTTTTTTTAGGTTATTTTCCATGTTCTAAAATTACAGGCTGTGTACGTAATCACTGTCCTACCTCTTCTCGTGCGCATTTTTTTCAAAGTACTAAGTGCCGCATGTATCTATTGTATGGCGTCAACATGGCAAATTAATGAAAGACCGCTGTTTAAAATGAAGGAATATGGGATGTGAAAGTAACAGGCTGTCACGACGATACATATGTTTGTAGCACAACCCGTTAATACAGACAGTTACATGCTTTGCCGTTCACACGTTCACAATGTGTGTTTCGAAACAGATGTGACGCCGTCTCGATGATCTTGTTGGACGAGCGGCAGGCGTTTCCCAGAGGACATGTTTAAACACCGTGCGCTATCTGCTGAGAAAAACAAAAACCCCGGCGGCCAATCCAGATCAACGTTTCAAGCGCCCACTTAAACTGGGGTGGGAGGACACGAGGGAGAGACCAACACTCATTCATTCATTTCTCTTTAAAAGAGTACTGACTCGTAGTTTTTCCAGATTTAACTAATTGTTGTTGTTTTTTTCCGTATCGGGTAACCTCTCCTCTGCGTCTTTACCAAAAGAGTTACTTTAGGTTACTATGACAAAAATCCTGTTTGCTTCCAGCGTTGTTAAATCTCTGAGACAAGGATGCGTGGTTGGAAGAAGAGTGAGAAACACGTCGGGCTGGCTGAGACTACAAACTCCAAAACTTTTTAGTGTAAAGGTAAGAGAAAAAAAAAACACGAGTGAGCGAAAACTTGTTGTTGTCATTGATAAATGCAGGACATGAACTTTTTTCATTCTTTTTCAGAAGTGCTGCCAAATGAGCACGAATGCTGCATTAGGCCAAACTACGCAGAAAAATCTACAAAGTCGGCTATGTCTTCCCTTTACGCAAATATACGCCCTTGCCCTTTACGCAACTATGCAAACATTAATAAATCATTATTGCCCTTTTTCAATATTCGGTATATAACCGACACGACAATATCTCTCTATCTCGCTCTTTTTTTTTTTTTTTTTTTTTTTTTTTTTTTTTCTTTCTCCCTTTTTTTTTTTTTTTTTAATATGGTTAAAATTAACCTGTAAATCCTTCTATTCGAAATACAATGCAATGTGCACCAGATGAAAAGTAGTAGACTATTGAAACACGTTCACTCTGGTGGACGCCGAATGGACACGTGGCAATGTTTGATTACATAAAACACAATAAATCGTTTACCTGACGCACCTGCTTGTGGCATTACGAAATATTTCCGTGTATTTGCTGATTTTAACGCAGTTTAAAGTGGTTATGGACAGGTACAATTTACTGTGTATCAACTCAAACAATGAGATAGCTGATGAGATTTTGTGACGGCTGGACATGTGCGCATCATATGTGTGAATCACAGGGAGTGTTGCATCAGGTTTGAGATTGCACCCCGATTGCAACATGCATAGAAAACCAAACACATTTCTAATTATAGTAAGAGTTGTGGTACAATAAGTGAAAGAATGTTGGAAACTTCAGAGCAAAGAAATACCTACGAAGATCTCAATGCATTGTATACATCAGCACTGCATATATCAGCAGGTCAGTATTTGATATGAATGCGAGTTATCTATGGACGTGTTCTTCTGTAAGAGAGATAAACTGTTTTTTTTATAATGACCAGCACTGATGAGGTCACAGAGGATCACACCAACCTTTTATATTTGTATATTTCTCCCTCTTTATCGCGCTCTCTCACACATGACACACACACACACACACACACACACACAGAAGAACAGATTTGTCTGTCTCAGCGTTCACAACACAATTCACAGCGGCCTGCAGTTTCAGCACAGAGTCCCAGAGGCTCAACGGTTGCCATGACTCCAAAAACTCCAAAATCTACAACACATCTAGTTCAAAGTTTGGGCTTTGGTCTCTCCAAACTTGATTTTACAAAAAGAGAATACATTATTCTCGGGTGAGAGTTTGCTTTATCATCTGTCTGCTCTTTTTTTTTCTTTTTTTTTTTTTTAACTCCCAGGCCCAGACAGCCCACCTGGTCCTGGAGGATGGCACCAGGATGAAAGGGTTTTCCTTTGGGCACAATGCATCTGTGGCTGGGGAACTGGTCTTCAATACTGGCCTGGTGGGGTAAGAAGGAGCACTGCTGTCTTAACTTGAACTCCCTCAGGTTTACGAAAGAAATTGAAATGTAATCTGCAAATCTACTTCTCGACTTGACATGAAACTTGCTTTGAATTTTACAACCTTACATCCTCAGTGTACTTATTTATGTTCTCACAAGAACAAGCTTCACTGAGCTTTAGCGTCACCTCCTGATATCCATCCTGATATATTTGTTTTGCTGTTTCCCTGCTTTAGGTACCCTGAGGCCCTGACTGACCCCAGCTACCGAGGTCAGATCCTGACCCTGACTTACCCTATTGTAGGGAACTATGGGGTACCCAACACCCACGAGATGGATGAGCTGGGCCTGAGAAAATATGTGGAGTCAGATCGCATCCAGGTCGGAAACTCTGCTGTGGATGAGGGGCTTCAGCCTTTGAGGAGACCTCAGGCAGCTTTATTTATATTTTATAGAGACTGCTTTGATGGGCTCTTTTCATTTAGTTTTGTCCGTGTCACTGTTCTGACCTGAGTTAATAGCAAAGAATATTTGACTAGTTGATTAATTAATTAAGTTTTACTTACATCTTTTTTTTTTTTTTTTTAAATATACGCTCTTGACGCCGCACACAGTTAACGGACTTAAATACTTTTTAGTTTGACCTTTTTTTTATGTCTGATATTGTGCTTCTAGGTGTCTGGTCTTCTGGTTCAAGACTATAGCCACGAGTACAGCCACTGGAACTCTGTCAAGTCTCTGGGTCAATGGCTGCAAGAAGAGAAGGTTGGCTTTTCAAATGACCAAATACCAGGTGTAATGTCAGAGAGGGGAACAGGACTGCTCTATAAATTGTAATTTTACTTTCTTTTCAAGGTTCCTGCCCTGTTTGGGATTGACACAAGAATGCTGACCAAGGTCATCAGAGACAAGGTGCTGTAAATAAATAAATACAAAGGTCAGATATGCTGCGTCTTTGGTGAATGATTCTACTAATATGTGTTGGTTCCTCCTCAGGGCACAGTTTTGGGAAAGATTGAATTTGATGGGCAGCCTGTTGAGATATGTGATCCCAACCAGAAAAACCTGGTAGCAGAGGTTTCAACTAAGGTAACAGCTATTAGGCATGTTCTGCATATCTCACATCACATCAGGTAAAATGAGACTAAAAAGAAATGTCAAATGGCCTCTCTATGCTGTGTCCCTACCAGGAAACGCGAGTTTTCGGAAAAGGCAACCCAATCAAAGTGGTGGCTGTTGATTGTGGCATTAAACATAACATCATTCGGCTGCTGGTTAAGGTGAGAATGTGAAACCCTGATGATAACATTACACACATGTTGTTCTTGTGACTGAGACCCAAATGACATCCGTTGACACTGTCACACATTTTCTGCAACATGACCCAGACATTTGGAGATAGTACTCTGAGGTCGACCGAGCACCCGAAATTAAAAATGTGTTTGTGTCATTGAGCTGAGAGAGAAAGTGGGTTTCTCTTGTGTTTATGCTCAGCGTTAATGATGTGTTGTTGTAATGCTGATATTGGCTTGTAATTGGATGTGAGAGTAAGTGAGGAGAAAAAGCTGGCAGACTCCTAATGCGTGTCTGTTTATCAAATCATTTCAATCTGACTGTTGTTGTTGTTGTTGTTGTTGTTGTTATTATTATTAAACAATTACTTAAGATTACAGAATGATTGTGTATATCTCCTGAGTACAGCGAGGTGCAGAGGTCCACCTGGTGCCATGGGACCAGGACTTACTGAGTCTAGACTACGATGGCCTGTTCATATCCAACGGACCAGGAGATCCGTCTCTGGCCAAGACACTCATCCACAACGTGCGGAAGGTAGGATACGCTACTGTTTACACATGAGGAGCATCAGAAGAATTTCTATTTTGTAATTGTTTGTGCACAGCCCGGTCTCGCAGCAAAATGTGTAAACATGTGAAAACGTACACATTTCAAAATAAAAGCTCTAAAATTACGAGATACCTACGTTTGAAACTGGGTTTGCAGAGAAATAATTCATGTGACGGTATATAAAGATTGACATCGTCCATTAAGAGATGAGGTTGTGGGGGGTTCGATGAAACAAACACAGGAATTTTAACCAGGAAAGTTCTGTTCGAGTCTGGAGAAATAAAAAAAATCAACCGAGATATATTTTTAACGTAAATATATGACGTAACTTGACGTTACTTGCGTACTTAGCATAGGTATTTCAATCCACGTGGTTTTGGTGCCTCAACTTGCGTTTCTGTGTGTGTATATGAGAGACTTTATCTGAGATAAAAAGGTGCAGACCATATACCATTTACTTAAAGTGGTAGAGCATCCATAAGCAATGTTTATTTTGGGGAATTATTTGCCCCATTAAGTACAATTTTTCTTTATAACAGAGATTATATTTACATAGCGATGATCTCTACTGTTATATTTGTTCTGCGAAGGTGCTGGAGCGTGATCATCCCCAGCCAGTGTTCGGGATCTGTATGGGCAACCAGATCACGGCTCTGGCTGCAGGAGCAAAGTCATACAAACTACCTATGGGCAACAGGTGAACTCTTATAGTTATGCTTAGTAATCAAAGACCATATGCATGCTGTTATGGCAACCTCATAAACATATAAAAGTCTGTGGACACAAATACAGTTGTTGATTTAGTTTGTTACTCTGCGCTGTCATGTTTGTATTTGTTTTTAGAGCTGTCACCTCATAATGAGATTAAACACTGTCTGTGGTTCCCCAGAGGTCAGAACCAGCCGGTGCTGAACGTGATGACAAGCCAGGCCTTCATTACTGCACAGAACCACGGTTACGGCATCGATAGCGAGTCCCTGCCACCAGGGTGGAGCCCGCTTTTCATCAACGCTAATGATGGCACCAACGAGGTACATTTCACTCTGTGTGAATGTTCAGTCGTTTTCCAAAACAACATGGTCTTCTAATATTTTTGTTGTCTGGGTTTTGGATAACAAGCAGCAGTTTGTCTTGCAAAATAACTGCAGTCAAGCAAATAAGGGGCTGTAAGGGGTCTACATATTTGTTTACAAAATATATTTTGTTGAAATGTTAATAAGGTTTTTTTCGTTTCCTTATTTTCAGGGCATCATGCACACCACCAAACCAGTTTTCACGGCCCAATTCCACCCGGAGGCGAAGGGCGGTCCCACTGACACAGAGGTAATTACATTACATTACATTTAATTTAGCTGACGCTTTTATCCAAAGCGACTTACAATAAGTGCATTTCAACCATGGGGGTACAAAACCCAGAACAAGAATCAAGAAAATACAATTTCTTCAAGAAAGCCAAACTACAAAATGCTATCAGTAAGTGCCATTTTAAGCGCTACTAAAGTTCTACTATTCAAGGTAAATTTAATGAAAGATGTTGATGGTAAAAACATAGCATACCTCCTTCCATACTACAACTGATTAAAGGGATATGCACATAATTAAACTTTTATCAAATTTAACATCTTCCACTGAAATAGTAAACAGAAAACTGATGTGGCTATTAACTGGCAAAAAAAAAAAAAAAAAGGCTAAAATGAAATAGGTAAAGAATTGAACAACTTTTTTTTAAATTATGTAAATAGGAAAACTTATTTATTAGTGAATATATTCATTATTAACTTGTGTTGATAATAGCAGTTGTTGACTTGTTGTTGAACCAACAGTTTTAGGTTTTGTTTATAACGGCCAACAAAAAGATACTTAATCCCTCCTGCACAACATTGTCATGAAAATATATGAACATCTGAAGCTGATGTAAGAGTAGCAGTTGTAATCCAGCCAGCAGAAGGGATCCCACCTGTGTCGGTGCCACAAGTGTTTGCAAAGGCCACTAACAGTGCCGTCTCTTTCCCTGCAATCATGAAATGATAGATTTGTGCTTCATTTTTTTTTTCTCACTGTTCCACATGGCAGGTAAGGATCGCAAGTCCTAGTCAAAGAATGTTGTAACATCTGTTATATAAAGGCAGACTAATAACGTGTCCTCTCTGCCTAAACATGCAGCTGGCACCTTAGGAGATTAAACTTCCTTCTGGGTTTGACTCCTGTGGCCATAACAAATAATTTGTGCCTCTGAAAGGCTTCAAAGCTATATTAAGCTATATACACTATCCTTTTTTCTCTTTTTTTTCTTTTTTACCTTGAACACAACACTAAATGAGGGCAAGTTTAATGCTGTTTTATCAAACAGTGAATTACAATACATTATAAAATAAAGTTTATTAACACAATTACAGCTTACAGCTGATTTATTTTCCTGTAGCTCAACATGTGTAGTAACGCCACTAATTCATTTCTGTGGATTCTTGGTCTTTTAACTACTTTCTCTTGTACGTACATCTCAGGATACAAAGCCTAGACTATATAAAAAGGGATGTAGTTTCTAGGTCTGAAAAGTGAACCCAATTTGGAAGCGTCTTAATGTGAGGTCCACTGAGGTCCACAAGGGACTAGCTCCAAAAAACTCTCATTCAAAAAACATCAACTTCTTTCATGAAATACAAAGTCAATCATGTTTTTCCAGAATCCATTATGGTATCGTTTGCTAAATTCAGTCCTTTTGATCAGTGTGCTGGTGGTCCTTCTGAAAATAGTTCCATAATCAATTGGATATTAAGCCTGGAAGAGATGTATGTTTGTGGGAGTGCCTGGTTTGATTGACCAGCTTGGGGTGCAGTCGGACTGCTAATAAGGTTGGGAGGCCATAGTGTCCTCTGGTTCTTAGTCAGATCCACTGCTCGCTCCCCCCCAGCTCGTCCAGAAATGGTCACGTCTGGCTAAAAAAAAACCAAGATGTCAACGACCATAATTTCACAAACCAATGAATGAAGTCACAGCGGGTTCCCACTAAATATAAAGTCGGTGTGCCACTGTTCTAGTCTCAAACACAGCATTTACTCCATTGTTTGGAAGCTGTACTTGCCTTGAAAATTTAAACTTTTTTCAAGAGAATGCTCTGCTTAAAAGAAATCTGCTTTCTGAGCACCTCTTGGTACATTTAAATATGAAAAAAATGATATATTTTTGAAGTGCAAATAACATAAAAAGTATCAAAAGCATGTGATGGTTACTTGAGTGACAAAATTAATAATGAACCAGTATCTTCTGTGTTTTTTTTCCCAGTAGATTTTAAAGACAGGCAGCACTGACTAAACAGAGCAACAGACCATTACCAAACTCCTGCTAATTGTGTTAATATACTATTCACACTGTGGTTGTACAATTTGCAACTTTCTTTGTTTCTACAGTTCCTCTTTGATGCCTTCATATCTTTGATCAAGAAAGGAAAGGATGCCAACATAGTGTCAGTGATGCCAACAAAACCCAACATCCCTCCCAGAGCCCAGGTAGAGTATGTCACACAGATGACTTCACAAAGATACCATGATCGGCTAATGCTTTCATTTTTTTTTTATATGTTGGGACAGCGTCACATTATCATAATTTGAAGTGAAAGATAACATTAAAGAATGTTATGTGAGGGTAATTACAATGCTATTCATGAGTAAATAAAATTATTATCGGTTAATAAATGTCAAGCGGTGTTACATCGTGTGAATACTTAAGTCCAGTGAATTTATGTTTCATAGCAAAAGAAGCTCAATGCTATACTGTTGCAGTTTACTGTGTGAACACTGTCAGTCACTACATGTATTGTTTCTTTCCATGTCGCTGCAGGTGTCAAAGGTGCTGGTTCTGGGTTCTGGTGGTCTGTCTATCGGCCAGGCTGGAGAGTTTGACTACTCAGGATCTCAGGCCATCAAGGCCATGAAGGTAAGAGCATCTTGAAGCAGCAATTTGAATATTTTCTGTAGTCAGATCTGTAGCAAATATGGTTGTGAACGAAAGATGCAGAAGTTTGTTTTACACGACTTCATATATAACTTAATGCTGAAGGGCATATCAACCAATATCAATGTGAGTGCAGAAGTTTTTTTTTTTAAATTGCGCATCCTGTCCAATCACTTGTAATGACCTAATTTGTCTGCATTTTGGTTAATGGACTTTTAAACGTGCCATTGATCCTGCTGTACTGTATCTTATATGAGATATAATGTCTCACTTTGAATATAAGGCTTCAAACTTCCCTATTCTTTGTAATTGTAAGATGCTTCAAGCCCATGTTTGCGTGGTGATTCTGCACTTGAAGTAAATTGATTGATTGATACTGTAATTGAAATATTGTAGCTCATTACTAGTCAGTGAAAACTATTAAACGTCACTGAGCCCTGTTGTTGTACTGAGCGGCATTTTCCCTTGATTGAACACTGACTCTGTGGTTTATGTACGAGACCATACCTGACAAGTTAAACATGATTCATGTCCACATCATCCATCAAAGTCATGAGGCGTACTAACGGGAAGGTAGCTGCAACATCGACAGTTCAACTGTCAGGTTACTAAAAGTTAATCCACAACTTCCAACTGATCTTCCAAAGTATTTTTGGTGGCCTAGATAGAATTTGAATGAATCCCACATATCCCTGCTGTAATGCTATTGTAAATACTGGCCATTGCACCACTGTGCATCTGAATAAATGATGTACTTGGCACAGACTGTTCTGAAAACCTTCAGAGGACCTATAAATCATCATGCTTGAATAATATGGTAGCAATTCTAGTCTGCTAGAGGTGGAAACAATTGACCTCTTTTACAAAAGACATTCTGAAATGTCACATTTGGAAAATCTCAGGTGTAAATAATAAAATGAATTAAGACTGAGTTCCATTTAGTTTGTTCCATTTCACCTTTTTGCTTTTGTAGATGCTGGTTCACTGTCATGGCTTACAGGGGCGTTGGATTTGAACAGAGCTATTGTTAGTGTTATTACTGACAGGCGTCCTTTTTCTGCTGTGACGAGCCATAATGTCTGCTGTGAGAAAAGCGTATTGTCAAAAGTTGTATTTTACCAAGCCTGACATAAAAGACAGACAGTAGCACTTCTAAAATGAAGGACATACTGAACAAGATCATTTAAAAGTTACACTGAAAACTACTCATCATAGTTTTCGTCTCACTAAATAATAGTTACCCTTGTGACATGCTGTTGTAGGAAGAAAACGTGAAGACGGTGCTCATGAACCCAAACATAGCCTCAGTCCAGACCAACGAAGTTGGCGCCAAGCAGGCCGACTCGGTCTACTTCCTGCCTGTCACTCCACAATTTGTAACAGAAGTCATCAAGGCCGAGCGTCCAGACGGCATCCTGCTCTCTATGGGTGGACAGACTGCACTCAACTGTGGTAAGATGTTTACTGTTGTTTGGCAGATAAGCAAGTTAATGACACATGATATTCCTTTTCTTCTTTTAAACTTTAATCTCGGGCTGGGCACCTAACTTTGATACTTTATGGCACAGAAGAATTACCTCGTTACTATCTGGTAAAAATGCCTTTTCATTCAGTTCCAAGTTTTGATACATAGGCTTCATCCACACTAGCACAGAACTTTTGCTACATTTAGGAGTAAATCTCATCAGCGTCAGTGAACCACAGTATTCACCGTAAGTAGACTCAACTTGGGCGGCCTAGTTAGATAAAATGACTCGGTTTTAACCTGTGCAGGTAAACCTTACATTAGAACTTAGTTCACTTTTTTCAAACACTTTTCTGGCCACATACCTTTGCGTTACTGGAGTGCTACCAGTGAGCTAGCGTCTACTGAGGCATTCGGGGTACATTTGTTAATTGTAGATACAGAAAATAGCCACGGTTATGCTCTCTTTCTCGAAACTGCATGACAATTGCAGTGCAAATGTCTAACGGTAAATGGAACATTGGTAAATTGCAGCATCTACTGATAGCTTGCGTGTGAGGCTACAGAAAACAACCTACACTCTCCCCCACTAAACTGCATGGAAATTAAAATGTTGTACTGCAATGTGTAATGTAAATTTAATTTTCATTAATTGGATTTGACAAAATTGGTGTCGAAACAATTATCATTCAGAAACCGGTATGGAAGTTTAGGTATCAGTATCAAAAGTCTTTTGAGTGATACCCAACCCTACTTTTATCTTACAGTAAAGGCACTGACTCACTGCAACATGTAAAATGTTCTGTGAATGTATATTTTTCAGCTCATGCATAATAACAATTCTTTTTAAATGGTCCCTATGTTTAATTATACATCTGTATGTAAATTTGTGTTTAGGCGTAGAATTATTCCAGCGAGGCATTTTGGAGGAGTATGGGGTGAAAGTCCTTGGAACCCCGGTGGAGTCCATCATGGCCACGGAGGACAGGCAGCTTTTCGCTGACAAACTGATGCAGATCAATGAGAAAATCGCACCCAGTTTCGCTGTGGAGTCTGTAAGGATCCGAGTCCAGTCACATTGAACATAACGTTTATATATACTCCATCCATAGTGCTGGTAACACATGCTCAGTCATTTCTCAACATATGAATAAATACAAAATATAAATTCATTCACACACACGCACGCACATTTGTTCTATTTTTCAGAAGTTTGGTTTAAAGCATGTATTTGCAGTCCTTGTTTTGGGGAAATATAATGTTGATGTTTATACTTCAGGTGGCTGATGCCTTGAAAGCAGCAGAGCAGATTGGGTACCCGGTGATGTTGCGGTCGGCCTACGCCCTGGGAGGTCTGGGCTCCGGTATGTGTGCTAACAAAGAGAAGCTGGAGGAAACTGCTCAGAAGGTCAGAATAAATGGTGTATGGTAGAGGTTGAAGGCACCTAAAGTACAATTCTTAAAGTTATTCTCAGGATTCTTTTTTCTCATCAATCAAAGTAATAAAATAAAATATTTCAACCAACTTTACTCATGTTTACAGCATTAACCTGCACACAAATGAAACCTTTGGTCCTATGCCAAGGAATAGTTTGCTGTTGCTACGCAACGTTCCTTTTGGTTTGTCTCCTTTCAAACATAATGTTTGACAGCTCAATTGCTTCTAATCTGTTATCACGGGCTCCAAAATGAACTTCAAGTGCCGGACTGTTTTAGATTGGGCCATACTTTTTATAGCATGCATTATGTGTCGCTGTTTTTTTCAGTTTTTTTCTTTTTGTATCATTTGGACATTTCAATGGAAAAGGTTTCTTTGCTGGTTTTGATCAGTAGATGTTCACATGGTTTGTATCAAGGACATGGCAGAGTTCACTGAATCTTCCAAAATATAAAATTAAAAACCCGAGGTGAGCATTCCTTTCACCCCATCTATACTAGTTTATTATCAAACAGATTTTATGTTTTTTTTCTGTCTATGGCATATATACCACAAAAGACAGCCCTTGTAACAGGTCACTAGATTCTGTGTAATTCAACAAATCCTATTTTTTTCGTTGTCAAGAGTGACAACGAAAAAAATAGGATTTGTTGTGTATGTGTTGTTGTGTACTTTGTTTAATTTCTGACCATTTTCTACATTGTAGTTAAAAGGATATTTAGGGACGTTGCAAACAGTATTATATAAGTATTTTCATGTTATTTATGTCTTGGTTGTTTGTGTTTGAACAGGCTGCACACACACTGCAAAGATGTTTCTTTATCCTTTATGAACTGATAAAGTATTGGCAGTAGTGGGAATTACATTCTTTATAATTCAATATGACATATGCACATGCTAAACACTGTGCATTGGCAGTATTTATGCCAAGCTCATGTTTGAAATTCCACTCCAGATTTTAAGCTTTCAAATGGTAAAAGTTATTGTATTTAATTATATTGTATGGTTGATGTTTAGTGTCGATCCACTGCATACAGGTTAATGAAAACACACAGCATCCGAGTTATTATTCTCTGTGTGTATTGTAGGCTCTGGCCATGAGCAGTCAGATCCTGGTGGAGATGTCTTTGCTGGGCTGGAAGGAGGTAGAATATGAAGTTGTGAGAGACGTGGCTGATAACTGTGTCACCGTCTGCAACATGGAAAACTTCGATCCCCTGGGCATTCACACAGGTACCAAACACGCACACTGAGAGATACTAATGTGACCTTCAGCGTCTGTTTTGTTGCAATGTTTACTGTAATATTGTTCTGCAATATTTGATTCAGTTCTGTTTGATTTTGTATTCTGTTGACCTCAAAAAAGAATCACATATTCACTTTCTTTCTCTGGGTGTGCTGCTTGAGGGTGAGCAGGTTTTCTTTTAACTTTTGTCAGGGTGAGCAGGTTGTTTATGTTGACCAAACATGACAAGATTATATAAATGTGCTGGATGGCTGATGTTTTTGTTGTAATTCTTCGTCTTGTTTTTGTAGGTAAAGAAAAGCACTGAGATTTAATACTTTGTTTTTAGTTCTCTGTCAACATTGAAAGTCTTTTGAGTGCTCCTTACAATTTCCAACGGATAAACAGACGTGTGTTTTTTTTACCTGATATACAAAACTATCTGGCCACCAAGCTCTTCACGTTTAAAAATAGATGAAAACTTTCCAGATCATATTTTACACGTTGTAAAATGTTGTCATGCAGTAATTATACAAAACTGGCTTTCGGAGACAATATTCCATTACGCCTCTCCTGGTCTTAACCCCTTTCTCTTCATCTACAGGTGACTCCATAGTGGTGGCACCAAGCCAGACATTGTCCAACGAAGAGTACCACATGCTACGCGAGACGGCTATCAAGGTGGTACGTCACCTCGGGATTGTGGGCGAATGCAACATCCAGTACGCCCTGCACCCATCGTCGCTCGAGTACTGCATCATCGAGGTCAATGCTCGGCTCTCAAGAAGCTCAGCTCTGGCATCCAAAGCTACTGGGTGAGAGAATATGAAAAAGAGAGGCCACTCATTGCCTCAAATTACACGATGGACTTGTAGAAAATACATCGTGCAGACAGCATGCCCACTGCGTAAAGTGTAATGTAGACACACAGCATAGGACTGTTGGGCTATTATTGAACCTGTTACAGAACAGTTGTTCAGCTTATCTAAGGCACACGAGCTTCTGCAAAATTAAATAGATGAAGAATTTGCGGCCTGGAGTAAAAATTTGCTCGACTTGGCTGGAACTTAAAAGCTAACACTTAGTTCAAGAGTTTAAATCTTAACTGCACACATTAGTTGATCTTTCCTGTTCACATTTGTCTAATTCTTCATTATATATTCAGTTTAAAGTTAATTCTGTTTAAAATCAATGATTACATTTTCACTTTACTGTACAGGTCTTAAGAATATCCACTTCAGACAAACAGTTAAATCCTAACCGGCTGTAGGTTTGAAAGTTGTAAGAATGTTTGTAGTAATTCTTTATAGAGAAAATGATTATTTATCATTAAATCCTAGAGTGAAGTAACACATTTTAGAGAATGTCAAAAAAAAAACTACCAAATCATTATCATTAGTATTATTTGAATTATAAGGATTGACATTTCAAGCAAAAATACTGCTACTACTTTTCGATATTCACTGTAAACGATTCCACTATTATTTAAAGATCCCAACCTGCTGAGCTACAAATGAACACGCGTACAGAGAGAGAAACACTGTCCATAAACTCAAGGCTCAGCAAAGTCCATCCAACTTCAGAAACCCTCACCTTTGACAAAGCTGATGACAAGCATGTATTCAGCAGTCATCTTTGAGTTGACAGCCGCTGTTTTCTCGGCACGTCTACCATCAAACTCACTTTATCTGGTGACAAAGCTCGTTGTTGATTGTTGATCAGTGAATGAACTGTCTGTGCTGTGATTAGGTCTCAAACGACTGTCCTTTGCTGTTGTAGACTTCTCAAATGCTCGCTTCACCTGGCAGAGTGCAGCAGCTCATATTTTGTTGATTTTACTGAGGAACTTCCACACAGAACATTTGACCAATGGATGTTTTTGTTTCTCCTTTTTCTGTTTTATAGCTATTGGCAACCAGCTTTCGGGTACATTTAACATTTCTGCCTTGCGCTGGATAAACCAGGAAATAAGACAAAATGTTTTTTGATGACTATTTGAAAACTCAAAAATTACAAGCTATCCCCAGTTAATACATTTTTTTCTTGCAGTTGATTTCTGAAACAAACCCAGCTCGGGTCATATTATAATGAAATATCAATATATATATATATATATATATGTATAAATACTATTTGGGCAACAGATTTTTTTTTTAACAATTTCACAATACAAATAAAATCTTGGACCTTTCAAGTTGGACTGAATACAGGAGTACATACAGTCTGTGTTACAACATTACAGAATTTACGAGGATCACTGCTGTTTAAGGATGATAGAAAGTGTTTATCCTGTACAGAAACCTACTCTCGTCCACAGTTGGTTATTTTCCCTGCCTCTTGTCTCACAGGTATCCCTTGGCTTTTGTAGCTGCGAAACTAGCTCTGGGAATCCCTCTGCCAGACATCAAGAATGCCGTATCACAGAAGACCACAGCCTGCTTTGAGCCCAGTTTGGACTACATTGTCACCAAGATCCCCCGCTGGGACCTGGACCGCTTTCAGGGCATGTCCAGTGAAATAGGCAGTTCCATGAAGAGCGTCGGAGAGGTGGGGAGGCTCCCTGGATAAACATCCACCCACTCTCACATTCGGTACATCGACAGACCCACATTCTGCTGTCACACATTTCCCTTCTTTGGATTCAGGTGATGGCAGTGGGCCGTACGTTTGAGGAGAGTGTGCAGAAAGCTTTGAGGATGTGTCATCCATCAGTGGATGGCTTTGTGCCCCGGCTGCCACTCAAGAAAGCCTGGGCCGACACCCAGGACCTGCAACAGGAGCTGGCTGTGCCCTCCAGCACTCGCATCTTCTCCCTCGCTAAGGTACACTAATCCTTCATAATGTAAATAATGAATGACACTGACAACAGTTTTCCCATTAAAAACACATTTTGCTATTGAAAAATCATCCAAGACCTTCCCGCAGGCCGAGCTGTGATTGCTTAATTATGTGGAAGCGCTTGTCGTTGACAAGTTAAACAGATGCACAGTAGCAAGAACACAAACTGCGTTTGATTGTCAGTTACACAATGTGGCCTTTTCAAATATGTTCAAATGTGAGGGGGGATGAATCTATATCGCATCATGTGAAATATTTTATCTAATTTTGTTCTCTCCTTGTATGGTGCTGTAAGACTGTATTTTTTCTAATAGAATGAAGTAATGGTGATGCAGTCCTTTTATAATCGCAACAAGACACTGGGGTCAAGCTCTACTATTCAAAAACAGAGATCTTGTGTGAAGTGTTGCAAGGTGAAAAACATCTACAGGTCCAGCCCTTCAACAATCTTTATTATCACAAGCTGAGAGAGGAGCAGAATGAGGTCATGTCGGTGTCAAAGCCTCCAACTGTGTGAGCTTTGTGTCCTGACGGTGGAGATCTATTTTCTTAAGTATGGAGTGAGATCAGCGATGATGACAGCATCAAGGATTAATGAGCCACATCTTATCTGCAGGCTATCAAGCAGCTATAATGCTTCAAGGTGGTCAGCGCAGCCACTGTCACTCCAAGTTAGCACACCAACTCTCTGACAACTAGCACTTTAATCTCTCGGGTCCAGACCATTTAAACAAATATATTTCACTGTTGTGGAGAGTAAATCATAACAAATAAAACAGCGACGACTTTAAGACAGACCGACCTTCATAATTAGACATTCAAGATGTGAACAAAGATACACGACAACAGAGTAAAATGAATTAGGTATTGATGTCACGGGTGTTTTTGCTCTCGGGTTTTACAGCCGCAGTCCGTCAACATTCAAAAATATAATAACATAAGCATATTTCTTGGTTACATATTGCATTTGTTTGCAGCATATTGAACTGTTTCAATACTAACTGCAGTACTAAAACTTTCCCCGAAAGCCACAGTAATCACCTGCAGCTGGATTGGCAGTTTTACTGCAAGCACTAGATTGACTAAAATTCTTCCCACTACTCGGACTTCTCTGTTCAGACATGTAATATGAAAATAATACAAAGTATGTACAAGCTGTTGTCAGGACAGAAACTCTTGTCATGTTACAGGTTGATGATGACAAGTTCCTGCAATAGATTTAAAATGAACTAATCCTTGAAGAAGGAATGAATAAAAACCAGAGTATTTTTGTTGGCTGTTTCTGTCCAGTGACGGCTGATTGGATGACTTCTAACATCATTTTAATCATGATCAGCTGATCACAGAGTCAGTTTGTGAAACCTTTTGATTGTCTGCTTTGAGAAAGCTTAAACAAAGAGCAGGAATGACGAAGGTGATGACGATGCAGCGTCTGTTTGGTGTCTTTACCTTTCAGGCCCTCCATTGCGGGATGAGTGTCGATCAGATCCATCGGCTGACGGCCATAGACAAGTGGTTCCTCCACAAACTCCACAGGATCACACAGCTGGAGCAGGACATCACAAACTACAAGAGGTAACACGGAAACGCACAAACCTGCCTCGGTCAAACAAAGTGACTTTAACATATGATTATTATTTCTGTAATATGCTGGTCCATTTATGTACTGGATATAGAGTGGGGTTTCAGGGTAATCTATGTGTTTGGACAGCACCTACCTTACCTGAGTGTGTAAATAGTGTTGTGAATCTACTGGAAAGTAAAAAGTTACGTTCCCTCTGTTTGATTTTATTTGATGGTTGAAAATATGGAACTATATTTATAGCGCTACTTGACTGGGACTATCTCCTCTAAAATATAGTGCATTCACCCATCCATTGAGTTGCAGTCTTTTGTAGCATGGCATGTTGATCCTTAAATCATGAGCTACACTCATTATTTTATGGAATATACTGTCACTCCTGACCTATTTCCCGAGCTGGCTCCGTCACCTCTGCCATATCTCTTAGTTGTCTATCCTGTTATTTTTTTTGCCCCAGATTTTGTTGGTTTGCAAATGAGTATTGCCACTTTGCTACAGGCTTTCAGAAAAAAAAGTTGCATCATGCTTTTGTAACATAAAAAGACAAAAACAGTTCAGTTGGGTGTGATGGGTCACAGAAGGATCTTGACAACTAATACAGAAGACAACGACTGACTTTTTGAGTATTTGTATGATGTGCAAATTATGCTCACTGTTTTCACGAAATCTCAGAAAACTACACCTGGTTTTCATAAATAGAGACATAAACAGATTTGTGGAATTTTTTTTTTTTTTTTTTTTTTTTTTTACTGCTGTAGCTTGTTTTTAGTTTTCATAGTTGGAAGTTTTATTCTGGTCTGTGGAGAGGTGTGTGTTTCCCCCCCTCTCCCCCCCAACTCTTCACTTGCACAACTCTTTACTCTTGTATGCATTCCAACTTGCATATTTCTTCAAGTGCTCCACACACACTCTCTGCCCAACACCCTGTTTGTGTATTGAAAATGTGTCTATCCCACTGACACATTAAAAAGCTTCCAGTGATGGCTGTGGGGATTAAAAATGGGAAAACATATTAAAAGCCAGGATAAAACATTAGGGAAACTGACTTTGTTCTTTCCAGAAATTACTGAATATTCTTCACTCTGAAAATGTTGGTCCTCAAAAATTAGACGTGCCCCAGTCTCTGCACGTCTCTGATTTTTTTCTCTCTCCGGGTTCACTTCTCACCTGCCTCTTTATCCTTCTCTTTCTTTCTCTCTCTCTCTCTCTGCCTCTCTCTCTCTCTCTGCCCTCCGGCTCTTACCTGGACAGCTCAAATCAAAGCCGCTGTGAATTATCATGGCTCAGCTACAGGTTACCTGCTGCTTTCTTCTGGCTCTGCTGTTTAATAATTAATGGCCGGGCGTCAGGTGGGCGCTCACCGCAACACACTGACACGGTGGGTTGTTGGAGTCTCCGCTGCCTCTGTAGCAGGGGACATTGGGATGGGCACACAACATTAGGCTGCTGCCAGACTGCTGGAGTGTGGAGCTGAGTACAGGTGGGCTTCAGGCTCTACTGGTCCGCAGACTCTTTGTGTGCATAAGAGCGATGCTGTAGTTAAGGCTGAAGGATAATTATGACTAAAATGAGAGAATAAAAAAAGAGAGAGGACATTTTGTTCTTTATTTGTACAAGAGTCACGTTAAGGGTCTGGATAATTGTTTTCTTCAGAGTTGTCCTAACTTTTTACTTTGGCTGTTGATGGAACATTGTTCTTTAGTCAAGGAGTAAGTCCGGCACTAACAACTATAATTTAATCCTGTGAAGGTAAATGTGGTAGAAGGAAGAAAAAAAAAAAGCCAATTTTTCTCACCGAGACGTGTGCGAGGCTCATTGTGTTGAGTTTAGGAAAAAAAACAAGTTATCATGTTGAAGAGGATTTATAGTTTTGAATTTCTATCAGTCTTCATATGGCATGTTTGTAGTGGTTGTAGTCTTGCGTTAAATTTCAGCTGGAGTGTAGCTAGAGAATGAACAACATGTGCACAGGCTCTGCAGCTACCGTGTAACCCCAAACGTATATCTGTAAATCTGGTTTAAACCTGCAGTGTGGAACTTTTGTCTGCCCCTTCTGCCAGTGAGAGTAAAAGCAACAACACTGTCAACATGTAAAAGGCTCCACTGTAGCCTGCAGAATATCTACTATTGTGGCTCTAAAAACCCAGCGAAATGATCATAGTTTGATCTATTTGGTCCGATGACATTTGAAAAGGGTTAGGGGTTAGTGAACAAGTTCATTATTTTATCCCCATTCAAATTAGCATAGAGATACACCGTATGTTCAGTATGCATTCATCCCATCCGAGCAAGAATGTCTTACCAGACACCAGATTTGATATTGATAGGCTTAATCAGCCTTGTCTGAAATGATTTGGCCTTAAACTTAACGGCTGTTTCTTTACATATAAAAGTCCAGCTTCAAGACTCCGGGCACCATCTTACGCCCAGCACAATTTGAATCCCTCTTCGACAATGTGATCACACAAAGGAGAGCCAACCTGACTATACACCTGCATGGGATCTTTACCCTTTGATTGACAGTAATTCAAGTTAAATGACTTACTCAGTTTGTAAGGGCAGGAATTAGTGTCATTACAATCATTTCAAGGTTTAAACTGAGTAAGGGAAAAATTAACAGTGATGAATGTGAAATTAAAGAAATTGATTTTGCAAGTGGATATTGTAAGAAAATGTGTCCGTCCCTTTTCCTCAGCGTCTATATAAACACACACAAACAGAAAAACACCACAAAAGTTTGATGTGTGTCATGTGCACAATTGCACACGACAACCAAACTTTCTGATCAAATCCCTTTATTTTAACTTACCACTTCTCCTCTCGTGTCTTGGCTTTGCTATTTCTCAGCAAAGCCATGTGTGCAGTGGGAGTTAAAACACACTTGACATTTCCAATATTGGTACGCTACGAGGTCATAAATAATTCAGATAAGGAGGAGGGAGACCAAGTTGTGGTTTACCAGAAAAAAAATAATTCCTTCATATTGTCTCTACCTAGGGTTAAAGGAATACTAATATGCTCATTGCTTTGTTTGTGGGAGTTAGATGATAAGATCGATATCAATTTCATCACCGTGCATTCATGTGTTCAGTTTAACTTGGCACTAAATGAGAAGGCAAAGGGAGACTTTGCCAAGCTCTGTCAAAGGAGCACTTGCAGCAGCTTTGTAGCCGTTATATTTGTTCATTGTAATGTTGTGCTTTTAATAATACCTTATCATGCAGTGAAACTACTGTATGACCAGAAACTGCTGAGCCGAGTGACTGCACCTTCATCTCCTGTGTCCTTTTCTCCCAAGGAAGTTGCCAGTTTTTCGCTTTCATAGCTCCGAGCCAGATCCAGCTGATCTTGAAATGGATTTTTGGCTAACTTGCCAGGAAACATGATACAACATGTAAATGAGAGAATTTTAAAGGGAGAATTGTTTTATGGCAGAAGCTAGCTATTATGCAATTCGTCCCATCTTGTCATAAACAAAGTTAACATTGGTGGACAAATCTGAGAACTACCTGCCCGGTATTATAACTGATATCAACGCTTTGATCAAACTCCTGGTAAAAGTATGCCGCTGACAAAAAAGTTAAATGATTCAAGTTTTGTTTTCCACTGAAGAGATATGAAAAGGACTGCTCTAATGAAAACGGGTACAAGCTCATCTCATTCTTTCGGGAGAACTGGGCACCAAACTTCGATACTTTAATGGCACCGATGGAATTGTTTCGGTATTCTCTACCATCGAAAAATACTTTGTCATTCAGCACCACATTTCAATACCTCGGCTACATCAATATCAACATGTTTTTTTTCCCTTCACAAAAAAACTTTTGCAACGTTTACACAGGAGTAAATTTCATCAATATCGGTGAGTCACACCATTTACCATGAGTAGCCTATAATTTGTCCTCTGAGATAGGGACAGTTACTCTGTTTGAGCTTTGGTGGGCCTTATTTCACTCTTTTGTACGCAGCTGACACGCTAGCAGCTAATACCGTGCGAGGTGTTTAGAATAACATCAGTAAATTGTAGTTTCTAATGAACGCTTCTATGCGAGGCGTTTAGGGGACATCTGTTAATTGTAGACCAAAGACAACCTGGGTCACACTCTTCCACAATTCACAGCATAAAAACAAAAGATGTGTATAGTAATGTGTAATGTAATTTTCTCCTTTTAAAATATGTTTTATAAATTTGGTCATGAAAAAAGTATGGTTAAGGAACATTCTTTTAGTCAAAGAATCAGAATTAGTAGCCAGGATCAGTCAGACGTTTGCTCAGCCATCAAGAGGACTTATTCTAGTCTTCTCGATGCCTACCTTTTATTTCTGCCGCTGAGTTTCTGTTTAACCTCACAGCTCACATTATAGTTTTATTGATTAAAATGTGTTTTTACATGGCTGCACTTGCCAACCGGGCAACTTTGCACCTGGTTTGACAATTTGTTATTGATCGCTCCGGAGGTGGGCTGTTCCCTGCTGTCCACATCTCTGTGTAAGTGAGCCAGTCATGACCCACTCGCTGGACTCGCCCTCTTGGTTCAGTGGACTCAGAAACATACTCAACTATGAAGGAAGTCGAGGACAGAAAATAACATTCGAATAAACTCAATCTCCATGTCTACCTCAGTGGGCTTCTTTTTCCTAACTACCACAATCATGACAGGCATGCACGTCTTTGAGAGATGACTGACAGACTCTGCTAACCTCTACTTTGCAGCTGACATAGTGTGTCACTAGAATTAACTCCACCAAGCTTGCACTTTTCTTTCGGCATAAAGGGAGGCTTTGATTGGATGTGAAATGGCAGGAGTGCTGCAAATGGAGGGGAACTTTTTTCTCAGTGATCCTAAAGCCTAACATAAAGATACTTAAAAAAAAAAAAAAAATCCTTCAAAAATATACAAACTTTAAACCAGAGCACAGATTGAACCCTACTGACTATCAAACCTAGCTAATAATTTAATTTGTTAAAAATACATTTAATCAGCTACAGACTGTGGACAAAGTGTGGCGTTATGAATGGTTTAGAGCTGTGTCTACCATTACTTTTTGTCTTTTCCTACAGTGGCACAATACCTAGGGAGCTGCTGCTGAAGGCCAAGCAGGACGGCTTCTCAGACCAGCAGGTTGGACAGATTCTGGGATCCAGTGAGAAGGCAGTCAGAGAGCTCAGGCTCAATCACGCCATCAAGCCCTGGGTCAAACAGGTGAGCATCACCGAGCTCCTCCTTCTACCACAGACCCTGCCTGATCAACACGCACACACAAACACGCACACACGCGCGCACACACACACACACACACACACACACACACACACACACACACTCCTTTGGCCATAAAAAAGAAATAAGCAGAGTATGTAAGGGGCACAAAGATCTTTCCATCTCGTACAGTATCGGCATGTTCTTCTTTTGTTCTCATTCACACGTTAAAATATGCAAACACCTTCACTATTCATATATCTTCCTTGATCAGTACTGACATTGCACCACAGTGGAGTAATATCTTGCACTAGTAATGATCCTGCATTTAGCCATTTGCAAAAGGAAAAGCACAACATGATTTACTGCAATGTGAAAGGAACCCATTATGTTAAATTGCACCCTTTCAGAGTAAAAACAAATTAGCAGTTGCCAAACTCCCGGTTCTGAGCTCAACTTAGGAATGACTGGTCTTTCAAAATGAAAGCTTAGAAGGTCTCCTCTTGGTCAAACTGGTTTCCACTTGGTTTAGCTATTTGAAAGAAATGTACAAGTTATGTTTGAACATTTTCTTAAACATTTCCCTTCCTATTACATTGTTGGAGTGTGAATGAGAACAGTGACCCACTGTAAACTCTATTTTCTCTTTGTTTAGATTGACACTTTGGCAGCAGAGTACCCAGCAATGACCAACTACCTTTATTGTACTTATCACGGCCAGGTATGCTAAGCTGCTTTGCTATCAGAGAAAAGAAAGAAGTATGCAATATATGTATTTCTAAATCTAATCAATGTATATACTGAATAGTACAACTAACATTTTGACTTAAAAAGAGTATTTAAAATAAAAATACTCGTAATGTTAATGGTAAGATGGATCTTTTCTTTTCATTTTATTTATTTTCTTGCTTTAAAAAAATAACTGACATCCACAAAATGCATCATTAAAAATGTTTTTATCGACTTATCCACTTCACCAGGAGCATGATCTGGATTTTAAAGACCAGGGAATTATGGTTCTTGGTTGTGGACCCTACCACATTGGTGAGTGTAAAAATAAAGTTTTGTTTAATTTTCTGGTTATATTTACTGAAACTTTTTTTTTATGCCTCTGTAGGGGCAACACTTTTGGACGCAGGCATTATTGTTTTAGGTTGTACGCACAAGGTTGTGAACACTCAGGAACGCTTTGAAGAATTAAGAAAGAAATATGAATTGAAATGATTTTAGTGGTTAAGCTTAGTGTGACTTCACATCTGTCCTATTATTTGTAATAATTGTTAAATATTGTTATAAACACCTCAAGTCTGAACAAACGTGGATGTAAACCGCAGCTTAACTGTGTAGCTTTGGCAACCAACTGCGAGGCGGTAATTTTAGTTTCTACATATTTCTATAATATTTACATGAATCTATATTTATCATGTCGGTTTCTATATAATGAAATATTAACAAATGAATAATACTATTTAATATACTATTTACCACGAACATTTGTGTTGTGTATTAAGTGTATACAATTTAAGTTTAAACTTGCTCCATACAAAAGTTAGTTTGTTATCGAAGGTAGTTTATTTCCCAGGAAGCAATAATGTTCACAGGAAATTCAGTTTCAACGCATACGATCTAAAATTAGTGTAACTGTTACGCTGAAATTGTGAACTCCTGTTTATGGCCAACAAGATCACATTTATCAACGGTTTGCTCCCAACAGGCAGCAGCGTTGAGTTTGACTGGTGTGCAGTGTCCAGCATCAGAGCCTTGAGGCAAATGGGCAAGAAGACGGTGGTGGTCAACCACAACCCTGAGACGGTCAGCACTGACTTTGACGAGTGTGACCGCCTGTATTTTGAAGAGCTGACACTGGAACGCATCCTGGACATCACCCAACATGAGGTTAGACCACGATCACTACCATACACATTGTATTTGTGAAGTAAATATCATTTGTTTTTTATTAAATCAAGGAAAAGACCAGGTATTAGTAGATAAGACACTTCTTATCACAATTATTACATATTCGGTTGATTGCAATTATTTGAGCTGAGCGTAATCATTTTGTATAATCGTTGGGATTGTTTTGATTCATTTGTATAAATACAGCTGACAGAAATTATTACCATCACTGTTTCTACGTAGTTTTCCACCATTTAACATTTTACTGGCCTTTTAATGGCATCATCTTGTTGCATCCCCTTCTTCCGTTATGGCTTATTGGAACACGAGTGGAGAATTGTGCCATCAACTGTTCACTGTGAATAGCTTAACTTCTAATATTTAACCAAAAGCTTTGGAGCTTGGTAGCAACGTTTTTTTCTTTTCCTTATGTTGTTGAATGGCAGCTGGAAAACCGCTTTTAGTTGTGGTGATAAAGCCAGGGGGAATAGAGAAGGATGACAGTCGCATGGACACATACATTTTTCATATTTTAATGACAATTGGAATATTCTATAATCATGACCCATATCCCTAATAACATGGTGGAGGCGACTTGTCTCTTTTGCAGCAAACGGGTTGCAGTCAAAGGAGAAACATAAATAAATTGCTAATTTACCATCAGCAATTGATCATTAATTAAAACTTCCCAATTGTAACAGCTTAAGACATGACGACTTCCAGTGTTGTACCACCAATATGATCAATGATTAATGTTCAGCACCCTCATACAGCGAGCTAGATCAATGGGCCTATCACAGCATGCTGTGGGAGAGGTCAACAATCTATTACAGGGTTATATCAATGATCATAACTATATTAATGTGTATTGAGTGGAATCTGATTGGAATATCGCATTACCATCAGTTTCGGGTTTCCCATCAGCAGAGCAGTATGGATCGATTACACAATACTTACACCATATATTAAAGAAATCACATTTGACGGCTATATCAAAGAAAGACAGCACTAGTGGGCCTTAAACAATGTTTGCACAATATTACTGGCAGTTAGAATTATTGGTCTACGTCTGCATACAAGCACACACATAATGGCATCATAATTTCCCAAAGCAAAGCTTTCTGATATGTTTTGACATGGCTGCACTGCTCAAAATATATTCTTTACCGAAAAAAAAGAAAGGAAAAAAAAAAGATCAAAATCGAACATGAGCAGCATGACTGTGACTTATTACCATGGGCTTCCCACAGAGCACATGTCCAGAGTGCTGGAAACAAAAAGCGTTCCCTGCTCAGAGTGGCATGGGTGAGACATAACAAGCAATAGCTATAACCACTCTGTCTATTCATATTTACCTGTAAAAACAGAAGCTGGTGAAGTGTGCGGCTTTTTCTGCCTTTTAATGCTTCAGAATGATGCTGGCCTTAAAAGCAGCGATACAAAACTTCCGTCTCTAGAAACTAATGCAACTTTTAATGGGTTGTTAATTGGGACATTTATTATGCAATACTCCATGCTCATTTATGATCCAAGAGCTTTTGTACTTACAGGTGTGTAAATGTTTTATGGTTTCTCGAGGTTTCCTGACCTCTCTGTAACACTCGTAGTTCTTGTGGTACTGCATGCAAACTATTTTTGAGGGGTGAGTATATTCTTAGGTGGTCATTTTACATCATAGTGACTGTTTTAGGTCATTATATAAATTATTTGAGCAAGGTTAGTCGTATTTACAGAAAAAGGGGAAAAGCTTGTTGTACTTTATCAAAAATATTTATTTGTCAGTTAGAATTCAAAGTTCAGATGTATAAAATCTTGGAGTGTGTATCCTGTATAATTATATCACAGACAATTGTCTCATTATTTATGATACCAGATTATTTCTTTATGATTGTACAACTGTATTTAAAATTGGATTTTACATAAACAATCCTACTCGAATAATATATTGTGCACATAATAGAGTAGAGAAGGAGGAAACTGTGTTGTGTTCTGACCCTGATGATGTTCAAGGGCACCATTTTCCCTGATATTTTCTTTGTCTATGTTTGTCGGTGCTTGTGTATTTATGTTGCGCTGTGTTTGTGTACTAATGTCCACTGACTTTCCCTTGCCGAGGAATTGTAAACCAGTTAAAGTTGCGGTGGGATCCGGGTGTGATTAAGTGTTTGTTTGTTCAGGGAGATCGCATTACCATCAATCCCTCTCCCAGCTACAGTGCCCTCTTGCTTTGTATATGTGTGTGTGATAAATACGGCATTAGAGCGTGGAGATGAACCCTGGACAGGAGCAGGAGAGCCGACCCATGAATAATGAAGAGATACAACCTGGCATTGCCATGGAAACAGCATTCCCCTTGGATCAGCTTGACAGAGAAAGAGGTTGCATGCTGTTATTAAAAGGAGCACACACACACTTGTTCACACAGGTGCACGCATGCAAACACATGCACACCATCCTTGTTATCTGTGATAACTAAACCCATGGCATGACAGAGATCAGCTGTTTGTGTTTGTCTCGTATTTTCACTGTGACCAGCGGTCAGAAGGTTGGAAGTGGCTGCAGGTTTCAGACTGTAAGTCTGGGCTGTAGCAGGGTGGCTCTCCTTCTCCCGTCTCTTCCCTCCCTGTCTTTTCTTGTTCTAGTGTTGTACCTGCTCTTTGTTTTCTTCTTTTTCTCAACTCACCTCTCTCCTCTCTTCTCCAGGGTTGCTCTGGCAGCATCGTATCAGTGGGAGGTCAGATTCCCAACAACGTGGCTGTCCCATTGCACCTGAACGGGGTGAAGATTCTGGGGACGAGTCCTCTGCAGATTGACCGAGCAGAGGAGCGCTCCGTCTTCTCCAGTATCCTCGATGACCTCGAGGTGGCCCAGGCCCCATGGAGGGCCCTAAACTCCCTGGTGAGAGAAAACAATGAATAATTGATATGTTAACATTATGCAGTAGTGCAATATTTTGTAAAATGTATTCTGACAATTTGCTAAGAAAATCTTTTCAAATGGCTCGTGAAGATGTATGGGCACCATCCCAAACACAGAGGATAAGCTTTTGTGGTCATGGTATTACTTTTGTGAGAATCTAAAATTACACTCCATCAGGTCAGGAAACAAAGTTCAGTTACTTTGATTGCTCATGTGATTTTGCATCCTGACTTTTGACCACAAGCACTAGTTTTGACAAGAAAAAAAAGAAATTTGGACAAATTGTTAAAACAAGACAAGTTTAAAACCTAGTATATGACTGTACTGTGTATGAAATGCTACAGGGCTTTTAATTTACCCCCCCAAAAAATTGCATTTCTTCACATCTTCGCTTATTATTTTAGAATTGTTTTCCTCTTAGAGCTACTACTCCCCACTATGTGTAGTATTTGTCTTGCGTTTGGTCTCGGCTCCATCTGAATGAAGCCTCTCTGCGGAACATGTGGAGCTCTGAAATATGTCTGTAGTCTGTGCTAAAAAAAACATCTCCATTACCTCTGCTCATGCATTCACTTACCACTGAGGAGCGATTATCCACTGCACACACGGATAATGTTCTGAGTCTCTCCAGAGTCGACCTGCATGTTCTATTTCCATGCCAATTTTGAAGAAACTGTTTGTTTTTAACGGGCCGGGTAACTCCAGCAGAGCCGTGGGGAGACTCTTCTTGCTTCTTGCATCTCTGTGAAGGTGTTTTTGTGTTTGTAAATGGAATTTTAACTGGCGAGTGAACTGTGGGTAATGATAGAGAGAAAAAGGCTAGACCTGCAGAGATGGAAAAATAAAAAGGGAGAAGGAGCGATGATAATGGTGATGGTGAGGTTTTTACCTTCACTGTTATGTCCTCTTTCTTCCTCATGTAAACTGAATTCGGGTAAGAAAAAGAAAAAAGAAAATCAAAAGGAAGATTCATTTAAAGCCCCACTTTTTTTTTTTTTTTTTTTTTTTTTTTTAATGTATGGAGCACGTATATTATCCCTTTTACTCCTTTGATTTGTTCTGTTCCTGGCAGATATTGATGTAGACCCTTTATTCACAAGGCCATATAAAATGTATGAAGTTGAATTGAGAGGTATAAGAAAAGGAGCTTGCTTTATGTAAGGTTTGTTACTTTGAGATCAAGTGCACACACCCTTGTTTTGATATTAAATATTTTTTCTCTGAGCTTAGGTTTAACACTGGCGATATGTTACTGAACAACAAAACTGGTTTTAAGAATTGCTCTGTTGTCAAACTTTAGACTTCAATCTCTTATTGTTTGTCTGTTAGAATGCAGTTACTTCAAAATGACTCTCATCTCAGTGACTAGAAGTCCTGGATTAATCCACATGTCAAAACTTTCAGTAACACAGAACATCTAACTGTTGATATTACATGCATTTTGATGTTTTGGCAAAAAACCTTTGAACTGTCAGGTCTACATTCATTCTCCGAACCATTCATTACTGTACAAGTGCTTTGTTATTTGGTATTTATTTCTTGCCATTTTGAGTTGATGGGTTCAAACAAAACTAAAAGTTTGGTAACTTTTAAGTAGGGCTGGGCAACATATCAATATGGTGATATGGGACTACATGTAATTTTAGATTTTATGTATTGTTATTTGGTACAAGTGTTTCCTGGTTAAAAGGCTGCATCACAGTAAAGTGGTGTAATTTTCTCAACTGGCCAGACTGTTCCAGCTATTTGCCCCTACCTACTTTGTGATTGTCAGTATTCATGGTTATTTGTAAAAAATTGTATTGTGTATATATTTTGAGAAAGCACTGACCGCCGATCACTATCCTTACAATATTGATTGCAATATCAACATAGAGGTATTTGATAAAAAATGCGGTGATATTTGATTTTGTTTCTAGCACTCAGCCCTATTTTTCAACATTTGGCTTAAATTGACCTTAATTTCAACCACTTTATACTACTTGCATATGTAATCCTGATTACTACAATACGTTAAACCCGTGTGTAAAATCTGATGCCAGAGGAAGACTAAATAGTTGACAGAATTTTTTTTTTTTTTTTTTTAGTTGAATGCAGTGTCGCATGAACCTAATAAAAGTGTATTCTTCGGGGGTTTCAAGTTGTGTCCGATTATTCTGGATAATTGTTGCCCTTATTTTAATAACATGACGTATCTGCTGTGCTCTTTTCTTCTTTCACAGGACGATGCCTTTGCCTTTGCCGACCAGGTGGGTTATCCCTGTCTGCTGAGGCCCTCATATGTCCTCAGGTAAGTTGTTTGACATCATACCAACACTTGTATGTAATTCTTATCATATTAGAGGATGAAAATATTGTTCTTATATCAGTAGTCTATTAACCATAAATGTACCAGTTCAGTCACTAGAACACCTTAATAGTTTAATTAAGAATTGAACATATTTAGTGTAATTTGTTTTAGCAGTATAAACTGCCAGGTCAAAAAAAAAAATCTAATCAGAATGAGTTGTCTTCTGTCATATTTCTAACCAGTGAAGTATTTGAACAAATACAGGGGAGACAGCAGTGCAGTCCTGGCTGGCTAAGGCATGGAGGAATTTTTTGGGGAATTTCAGAATAGCTAATTCACAGACTAATTGCTAACTAAATACAATACTTTTTTTTTTATTTTTATGATGATTAATGAACACTAATGCTCCTTCAATTGTGCAGTGACACTGTTGTCCAGCAGATGTCATAATGACACCCTGGTTTCAGCAGGGCTTTTGGTGTCACTGAAAACTTGTGTATAATGGAGCTTTGGACATTTAAGCTGTGATGCTGTTTTTACAGGAAACTGTGGCAAACCCTAAAGTTTGAGCACTAGGTAACATTTTAAACACCAATTATCAACATAATTTCATTTAGTGGAGGCATATGAACAAGAATCGAGGTTCACTTCCACTTGATGTTGAAGTAATTATAATCATACAATTATTAAGCTCTAAAATGACAGGCAAAAGCGTTCAGAAAGATTTCAAACTAGTTTCTAGTTTCACCATTATATTCAGGGGACTTCTTTATGAGTAAAACGGCTTCAACAATGTCTAACCACAGCATAAATATGCTATGTTTTGTCACTTCACCATTTAAAAGTTCTGCAAAAGCTGTTGTGCAAATGCAAAGTAGCTGTGTATCCGTGTGCCGGCATATGTGAGTGGGTGAGCAGTGTTCACAATCTGAACCGGGGCAATAAAGCAAAGCAGGAAAATAACCACACTCATTTTCATTAAAAATCCATCGAGTGAATTTACTGCAGTCCTATGAAGGTGCATTTAGGGAGAGTCCAAATCCACTTTTGCTAGTTTAACGGCAGATTATCCGAGCGCAAATTCAGACACATGGTTCAAAGGCATTGTACTTAGTCTCTTAATTATCGTGGGTGTGTTTTGGACATAACATTAAATAAACCAATCAGAGAGTCATCTTCTATTCCCTTTAAGAGTCAAGTGTGCCTGCACCTTGGCAGATTGCTGCTATGATTGGACGATTTGCTAAACAGTTGGAAGGAACGCGTCTCTGCAGAGGAAACAGATCTGCTTGAGTGCAGATTGATGCACACAATAATAATCTTTAAGATGGTTATCTTTTTATTTTGAATATTTTGCATGTTTGTGCGCTGCCGCGTGTCCTTATGTGTGTAACAAGAAGAGTGTATCCATCTCTATAACACACCCTAAAAATAACAGTTAAATGCATTTGCGATCTGCTGCCTCAAGATAGCGATGCACCAACAATGAGCCGAACCACAGCTCAGGATGATGACTACTGCGCTGACCTCAGACCTGCTGCAAGATTTGTCCTGGAGGTTGAAATCAAATCAGGATGCGGAATTAAACAGATCTTTGAAGCCATTGCACCTCTAATTACTATTTGTATTGACAGATAAAGACATGACTTAATGAAAACCCTGCCATGAAATCTGTACTCTTGCCTTGTTTTACTAAAAATAATTTTGGTTACGAGTTGAAGCAGATGGCATATCCTCTGCAATCTCAAAATGCTAATGTGAACATCAACTAAATGATTGACTTAAATGACCATGAATATATTTTGCCACCAAAAAAATCCTTTATCTTGTATTTCCAATCCAGTGCTTGGGATAATTTTACTTCAGTTCTTTTAAATGTCACCGTCTTTGCAGTGTTCACAAAAGGAACAAGTGATCAGTCGGCTTCAAGACCGCAGCGTCCCTCCCACGCTTTACTCAATTGACTGCAGAAGTTGTCCACTAGCATTGTTTCTTTTACTGTTCATTACAAATGTATACTAAATTGTTTTACAGAAATTCCTCTAAAATAACTGGATTAATTCATAAAATTCAGAGAACAGTGACACGAAAAGCAGATGTCGTCTGGGTCAAAGATGTGCTTTCATTCAAATGTATGAAAAATCTTCAATCGCTGGTACTGAAATCGAGGGTCGGTATCCCTCCGGGGTTCGGACATATGTCTGCCTCTGAGCTACAGACAGCTAAGAAATAAAGCTGTGACCCGAGCCTGTGGCCTTTCTCTGTCCTGTTTCTCTCAGCTCCTCATTTTCAAGCAGCAGGATAGCCCAGCGAGTAGTCTCAAATCAAAAACAACAACCACAAAAAGACGAGCCCAAATCCGTTGTTTTTTTAATGATGAAGTTCTGAACTCGTTTTCAAGAGCCCGGAGTGCTTTTTGACCTAAATAGCTGTTCTTCTCTCCCTCTCCCTCTCTCATGATCCTCATTTTGACTGTTTCCAGATCTTGTTCCCAGTGGTAATAGTGATGCAATGGAGAGATAATGAGGGTTTTGAACAATCATTTGAAGCTCGTATGTTCTCCTGTTTGCTTACTTCTCTTCCTCTCCTGTGCGTCCTTTTGTTTTCTCTCCCTCTCCCTCCTGCTTGTATCTCACCAGTGGCTCTGCAATGAACGTTGTGTACGGAGAGGAGGAGATGAAACGCTTCTTGGAGGAGGCTACACAGGTGTCTCAGGTAAGATCAGTCTTAACTCTCTCACGTGCAGACATGTAGACGCAGTCAAAGACGCCTTCCTGATGTCTCACCTTCACTTTTTTTTTTTTTTTTTTTTTTTTTGACTGTCTTAAATTTAATTTAATTTTCCTGTTGGGACATATGAGATCTCTCTCCCTCCAACTCCCACACACTAACACACTCTCAGACTACTTTCTGGCAGTGTTCTCCCTCTACTTTCAGTTGTCGAATACAACCAGCTTTGTTGGCTGGTATTCTGATCCTGTCTCTGCTTCTCTAAACACCGAGGTAGCTTGGGGGACATTTAGCCCGTCCGCAGGCCTTGACCTGGGACTGCAAGCATTCAGAGACATGCTCATATCAAACCACCAGAGCACCAAAGCAAACCTGTTCATGTTGGTTTAATAGGCTTTAACAAATGGATGATTACATACCCTTGTTTCACAAATGCAGGTTTGTAGGTATATGAACTGGTGGTATTTTTTAGGTTTTAGGACTTGCAGCAATCTCAATACAGAGCTTTAATAAAGTGGATATTCTGTTTAGTTGGAGTGGGCCCAGGGATCAAACTTGGTTGCATTAGCCATATGTTTAAGGGGGGTATTTCATTCAGTTTCTTGGATCTGAGCAGAAAATACTTTTTTAGTACACGTGAACCCCCTGAAAATGAAGCTGAAAGTTTAATTTGAGGCAGCTATAATTCATATTTTTATACTAACAATATATCAGATGATAATATCAAAATAATGCAACACTATGAAAAACGGTGCTTGTAGTAATGAAACTACAGAGAATGGTCACCCAAATCTGCAGCTCCCATTGGCTTTAAAGGTCCCATATTGTTTCATCTTAGATATCCTTTTTTTGGAGGGGGGGTTTCAAAGAAGGTTATGGCGCTATAAATACAGTGAATATGTCCGCCGTCAGTACGGCCCACTGTCCGAATAAAATCACATCTATGATGAACCTGGGTGTGCGTCACTCAGAAAAGAAGAGAGGATCATTGATATTAATGCAACTTAAAGAAAGCAGCTTAAGAGAGTAGACTTAAAAATATCCTGAGATGATTTTTTAGTACTTCAACCAACAGAAATATATTGTTGTGTACATCAAGACTGCAAACAAAACACCAGAAAAGTATACAATATGGGACCTTTAATGAGCTGTCACTGAATTCAGCAAATTGTTTAGATCTCTGGCCAGCAACTTTACTGTTTGGGTTCACTATCATTGCTTTAATAGTGTCATTTTCAACCGCAGCCGGCAGCTGTTTTCAGAAAAAGAAAAAAAAAAAAGCTCTACCAACTCGTGGGTGAAATCTTTTACTCTTCAGCTGCCAAATACTCCACTGTGTTCACCATCTAGCTGAGCGAGTCCTGTTCAATGGATTATACCAAAACCAGAGTCCTAACCGGAGCTAAAAGACAGTTAATGTTACATTAAATAAATAGCCAGAAACGACTCTAAAAGAATGATGTTATTTTGTATGCTTCATAACTGCTGAATGTGTAAATAGACAACTGTTTTGTAACAAGTTCATGTAATCAAAGGTTTAAACTTTTCAAAACCTGTGTGCTCACGGATGGAGTGAGCACCACAAAGATATCACTGAAAACTGACCGACTGCCTATACACAGACAAGGCAACAACCTTGTTCAGATTAGGTCAATTTACTTGATCTATATATTGATAGAATACCCTTTCTGTTGTCCTCCAGGAGCACCCAGTGGTCATCACCAAGTTCATACGTGGTGCCCGGGAGGTGGAGGTGGATGCTGTGGCCAAGGATGGCAAGGTGACAACACACCACTCTGTCCAGTTACTGAGGCTTTCATCTGACTCCATAACATTATGTTGTCCTTCTATGTATGTGAATATGTCCATGCGCCAGATGCATTATTAGTATATTCCGCCTGCACTAGTTACACCAAGCAAAAAAAGTTAAACATTAAACGGCTTTGTTAGTCCCCAGTGGGGAAACTCATTTACCACCATATCAACTCGTACAGAAAGCAAACAATACAGACATCATCAGTCCAGAACAAATAATGAAATAACACCATAAAAAAAGCTATTTGAGATTTAAATAATAACCGAAAGCTGCTGTGGATCCAGATCACATCTCAAAGTGCTTAGAAAGAAAGAAAGAAAGAAAAAAAAAAAAAAAAAAAAAAAAATCTGACTGCTGCTGAAACAGAAGACCTTCTGAGTGTTTCAGAAGAATACTGAAACCTCACTAGTGCATCACTGAATGAGTCTGTTCAAAACAGTGTAATGGATGTTTTTTAAAATACAGACGCCGTTTGAGTTTGGCCCTCATTCTTACATTTCTACAGTGACCTCAAGTGAGTCTGGGCCAATCACTGAGCCAACCTTTCTGAATCATCTTATTACCGGCCAAGGAGGATATGTTTTTGCTTGGTTTGTCTGGGAAGGTATGAAGTCTATGGCATACATCTTAAAAGCCAATAAATGGTAGTAAAGTTCAATAGAGATAAAACATTGGCAATGGGTGATGTACTGGCCAGCAGTAATACAGGTAATAAATTCCAGCAGGTCACCGCATCACAATTTTTTTTTTACCGACCCTCTTTGTGTGTCCTCGTTGGGGGTGTACACCAGAGCGTGTTGCGCGTGCTTCAGTCCCAGCGGCTAAGTTCAAGGCTAAATTTCTTTCCCAGTACGTACGCGAGGCAGTTTTATAAATGTAAACCCACATTCACAGGTACCAGTAATCCTCTATGATACACATGTACTTGCTCAAACTTGTATACAGCAAGCAGTCGTTATAGAGCACTCTGGGACAGGTTTCATGTGGGAGAACAAAAACTGCAACAACAGCTGACGTGAACGTATTTTGACATCGTTCTGAGAGTTTTGGAAATATATTCAGACAGATATAGTGGTTGCAGGCACATATTTGCATATTATAGAGTGGACTATTGGCCCTTCTAGTTAATCCTGTTTTTATCATCCGCAGTGATACTGCCTGCCCAGCAGAGCACAGCATAAAAGACAAGACTAGCAAAGATTCCCTGATAAAAGCATGAAGAAGCTTCTTTCCGAAATCAAGGGATCTAACTTTCTTTAAGAAGAATCGTTTTTACAGAGACTTTGTGAATACAACCTCAGTGTTCTTTCTCCAGTTTATTTTACTGCCCAGGTTAGACACAAAGATATTTGTAAGACTGGACAATTTATATCTGCTGCCCCTTAATTATAACTGGGAAGACTTCCTTCTTGCTTCTCATTTCAATTATAAAAACAAAAATAGTGTGGGGTTGTAACAGGATGCATCTTCAACATAATGTAACGTCATTCTGATCTATGTAACAGCCTGGAAAACATTTTTCCTCTTCTATTTATATTGACACCCTGTTTGACCATATTTTTATTTACTACAGTATTATTATTCATGTCTGTGGCATCATTTAGTCCTCCATTATTTTTTTTTTATTTAAATGAGGTAGGACAGATATTGATATATTCTTTTTTGGATTAGATTAATTTAGGGAATATTGAAATCATTATTGTTACAAAAAATGTATTATATATCTGAGCCACAACAGATTTTTCCTTTTTTCTTTAAATTGCTTTTATTGTCTTTGTATTTTCCTGCTGTGCTTTATGTTGCACTGTTATGTGTGATGTGTAAACATATTACCAACATTCTATTAATACTAAAAACTGGTTCTTTAAATTATCTCCGTGATCACAAACACGTTCCCATATGATGAAAGATGGGATATGTGTTTTTCTGCAGGTTGCTGAAAGACATTCCGGGGAAAATAAAATTGATGAGGAAATTTGGGATGCCACAAAGAAAGTAAATTGCTAAGTTTATCTTAACATGACCTCTGAGACTCGCATTGAAAATCCCTTAGCAGTAAACCAGTATAACTTTTGAATACCTCTGAGTGTATCTGCAGTGTGAGTGGCAGCAGGTGACTGAAGCACTTAGGTACCTGTCCTGTCGGTTTCTCTGTTGTTTAGACTGTGAGTGTCATTCCAAGGGTGTCAGTTCGAACGTGGCCTCCAGTTGTATGGTAGATTTTCTCACTTTCTCACTCACGCCTTCTCTGAATACAGCCCATCCCTTATCTTCAGTATCACATTAACAAGCTGCTCATTCATTGAATACCAAACAGGCCTCATTACTCTGTGTGTGTGTGTGTGTGTGTGTGTGTGTGAGAAAAAGTCAGAGATAATACGTATTAATTACAGGCTCCATCTGAAGAGTGCTAATGACACAGCAGCTCATTTACAGAGACACACTCACGCTCTCGAATTGCACAGAGATACAGATCTTCTTTCCTCTGGTTAAAATATTGGAAGTTATTCTTTTGACCCTGCAAACATTGTTTCTAACTGGAGTCGTCAACAAATACAGGCTCACAGACAGAGTGGGGGCATTAATGAATTTCCTCTGAATGCACCGTGTGGCACTGATTGTTTTTGAACTGGTTCAAATGTTGACACTGCATTTTTCCCTTCTATTTTTCACATAAGTCCGAAACATTCTCTTGGCTAGCAGACCAGGGCTGTGAGAAGATGATTTAACTTGAGTAGGCATTTCTGTCGCTTATTAGAGCCGTGACCTGCTTGCAAATACTTTTTGTGTGTCATAATCGGCGTATGTCTGTCCAGGTTGTGGTCCATGCCATAACGGAGCATGTGGAGGATGCCGGAGTACACTCGGGGGACGCCACCCTAATGCTGCCAACCCAGACCATTAGCCAGGGGGCGCTGGAAAAGGTCAGTTAAATCACCTCAAACATTCACTTAATAAAAAAAAAAAGTATAATTTTTCACCTGGTAGGGTAAAAATAGATGTCCACGTTGGACACCACTGAGTGGCAGTGGCTTTACACCGGCCAGGAGATTAAAGGGACGTGACTGATGAGAGATCAAATTCAACTTTTCTATAGCAGGCAGAGTAGACGCATTTACTTGACAGAGTGTCTTTATAAACTAATTTAACCTTGGTGGTTTTCCAATAGTTCGATTTTGTACTGATATTTTACACCTTTTTTTTTCCCCCAAAAGGGGGACAGGGATGTGTTGCAAGCCAAAGTTCCTTGATGTGCCTGATAAATGGCCAGAAAACAAGTATCCACCATTTCATATTAGCACTCTGCATGTATTATTTTTCAGTATCAATAAGAAAGAAACCCCAGCTCACTGGAAGCCCTGTGAAATACTGTTCAGACGTAAATTCGAGTGCTACATGCATCTTTGCAAGACATTTGTCAGTTCCTGGTCACTAACATGATGTTTCAGTGGACAAACGCAGCTGGTAGCAATGACATGAAGTTAGCTCCACAAGTAGAAAGAAATAAGCTGTGTCCAAAAACTGAAAAGCCTCCTCACACAATTAATGTTGTGACACAAAAAAAAGGCTAGCATGCCATTTGCCTTCTGCAAAAGTAAAGGACACTGACACAATAATTGTGATTATTATATTTGAGACATTAGAATGACTAAAACTAAAAAGATGCTGAATATATGACAGCTGTGCTACATTAATGCAAAAACTCATATTAGAGATCACTGCACAGCTTCAACCCTAGCAAACTCTTCCTATACAAGATTTAATCAGTGTTATTGATCAGCCACACAGGACCACCAAAAGAGACTCCACATACCCATTAATTTTTCTCTGTGGAAAAGTTGGAGTATAACAACGTGATGCATTTTCCATCCTCTCAGCTGTCACTGATTCCCAAACTGAAACTCAGATAAACCTGAGCAATATTATTCAAACAGCCATGAAGACTCATTAGCTATGGTTTGTCCACCTCAAAAAAGCTGTTTATTGCTGCAGTTTTATAAAAAAAAAAAAACTAAAAAAAAACTCTACATCCATAAAATCCATGGCTCTGACCAGAGCTAATAGCCAATTACAAGGTAACGGCCCAGGATCCTATAATGACCATTTGTCCATACATCATTTTTGCAAATCCAGCAGTTTTAGACACAAAACCAACTTTTCATGTTGAATTCTTGATGAGAAGGTCACTTTGAGTCATTTTCTGCTGCCTGCCTGCTTTGGCATCTCATCATGTTAGAGCTACTGCTGCTACTTTGGTATTTTGCCTTCAGTGTTACAAATCATGCAATACTATCTTATTAAAGCAGTTTCCACAACAGTCTAATTATCCAGATGAATCAATAAACCAGATTTCGATCAAAGGGGTATTTGCTGTCCAAGTAAAAAAACGTCCGTCACACGTGTGTTTCCCCGCTCAAAGCTCCTCGAGGAACTTCCTCTTTCCTCTCTCCTCCTCTCCTCCGAGACACATTTAGGGATCGCAACATCCTCGAACATGGCGGACGGGGAGCAATTTCTGGGTCACGGAGGAGCAAAGACGGAAGGAAGCATAAATTAGCAGAATTGAAAGCACCCACAGTGATTCAAACCACATCAATGTTACAATCCTTTTTCTTTCAATTGATATTCCGTGGGAAACGAGCAGCTTAAACTCATACACTGCATTTGAAACCAAAAGTACATTAAACCATCATTTTCACCATTTGTGTTTATACATGTATTATGAAAGCATTTAAGAGAGACTAATATTTATTCTAAGTGTGTGTGTGTTCTTTTTCTTTTAGGTGAAAATTGCCACTCGGAAAATTGCACAAGCATTTGAAATTTCGGGGCCCTTTAACACTCAATTTCTGGTTAAAGGCAATGATGTCATGGTAGGTAATAGTTCTCCGAGTTTGACTAAATGACAAATTGATATTTTCACACCTGGTTGCAGCGAATTTAGTTCACTCACAAATTGAAATCACCTTGTGTTCAGAATCATTTACAAACCTGGATGGATTTTATGATCAATTTAGCCTTCAGTTTTGATGTTCCAAAACTGTACAGGTGTGTGCGTGTCAGGCCATTTGTACAATATGTTTACACATTGATCATGTACAGATCTGCACCGACGATATTTATTTTCTGATTAGCCTGAATTTAACCAAAGCTTGGATTAGCCTGAAAGAATGGAGATCTTTATATCCAGTTTTGAAATAACAGTATTTGTGTTGTGTACCCCTGTAGGTGATAGAGTGTAATCTGCGGGCATCTCGCTCCTTCCCTTTCGTATCAAAAACAATCGGTGTGGACTTTATTAATGTGGCAACCAAAGTGATGGTGGGGGAGCCTTTGGACGAGGCCAGCCTGCCCTCGCTGGACAGACCTATCATTCCGGTGGACTATGTAGGAATCAAGGTAAGAAAGGGAAATTAAAATGACTTTTTATACCTCGAAAATGACTCTCAGACTGTCCTCAGTCACAATTTATTTTTTTCGAATATATTCTTTTTAGAAATTGGCAATGCCGTGAAACTGTTTTGTAACATAGAACATACAGGGCATTGATGTATTTTTAAATAAGAAGAAAGTTAACAAAAAGGTAACTACGGTGTGTTTTGTTTTTTGATTGAACTGACTGCATCACTTAAGTTTCACACTCAGCTGGCTCATGAACCTTTTCTGCCCGCAAGGTAAATATTTGATCAGGGACAGGAAGGCACAATTGTTGTCCCAAAGAATACGCCCTATCCCCATGAAACCCTTCATGGTATTGATATATTACTGCCAGAACTGGACCCATTTAAACATGCACACGGCAAGTTTTACAGTTTATTGTTGCCCTATTGTCACACCAGACGGACACTTGAGTATCCCAGGAGCCCCTCGCATCTAACCAATGGCCACAGATGGAGGTGGAAAATGCTCCCCAAGTGCCTCTGTGGTCAGCCTCAAGTACCTGCGCTTGATTCTCCGTTGGTCAGCCAAAGTTAAAGCTGGTCATCAACGGTTCCTGTAAAGAGCCAGGTGGCCTTGTTTTCAGCCACTGTGCCTTGGTAGTGAGCTCTAAAGCTTTTTGACAATCAGCCCCAAGTGGGCATCAAGTGTCTCCTCCCTCAGCACACATGACCATTGTGCTCAGTCCAAGTTGCTGGCAAAGGGCACAAGTGGCCAAAGTGCCTTTCTGATTGGTGAAAGTGTTGTTCAACTCAAGACAAAAATAAAGCAGCACTCTGGGTAAGGAGCTGCCTCTGTTTGAATTATTCTAGTCCTTGTTCATGAGACCCCGTGCACACCACGCTAATGGAAGATTAAACCGTGGCTTCACAGTCTCTTGCATCAAATTCTTTAGTTTCAAGTGCTTGTTGCACCATTTAACAAAGCTCTCCAGCAGCCCCCTCTACACTCCCTCAAACCACAAACTATCGTGAGTTTAAAGGTACTACCTACTTGTTGTATAAAAGTGACTTTTGATTTGTATTAAATGTCTCTAATAACCTAATCTCTGAACTTCATACAGCCTGATGTAGTATGGTTGGGTAATTAATTCCTTTTAATAAAAGAGAAACCCTACATGCATGATGTTAATAGGTACTGCAGGTTCCACTAATATGGCTTCCGTTGGATCTAATAACAAAGGCAGCAATTACTGCTTCATACCTTTTCCCTAGGCATGATGAGGGGGAGTAGAGGGTTGCTGTCTCACGCCGACTGGGGGAGCTTACTTCTTTAGATTGGGTATGAGAGAGTTTACGTGTCGCCAGCTGTTCCAAAGCTATTTTTTCCAAAGTAATTTCTACCTCTAATTACAACAGAGCTGCTGTAACAATGGTTGTAGTTTGGAGCCAATCACGCAGGTATAATCCTCCACTCTTCCCCGCCACCTAAAGTTTTCAATTTCTAGTCTGCACAGTGGTGTAGAATATTAATCGGAGCTCTGAATTCTCCAGGTGCCAGGCTTAAAGACTTCCAGAGTTTACTTGGAGTATATGATACAGACTTCATACCCTCTGACTGATATGAGCCTTGCCTGAAACCATGACACTGTGCATGTGAGTTGTTTCACAAAGTAATACTTATTTATTTCCTTCTTGTTAAACTCATTATTGCTGCCACAACATTAAGCTCGCGCTGGCACGCACAGATTTCTGAAACCATTATCCAGCCAAAGTAGCCTAAAGAGTGTTTGATCAATATATTCTGTCTGTCAGCCGTCATCCTTCGTGTCCTCGCTGTATCATCACAAGAACAAGTCACTGACGTCCAGAGAGAACATCTTCATTTATCTGTCTTATTCCCTCACAGCCTTGGTGTTGCTGCCCATTTTCACTGTCTGATAGTCCCTCGTTTGAAGCCATGTTGTTTTCTTTTCACTAACAAGTCCCTGTTGTGTCATTTCTATCGCCATATACAAACTCATAGGATCAATAACAGTTGTATTTATGAATCTAAAAGGAGAAAGAGCATAAAAACAACATTTGAGGAGGAGGAAGTTGACATAGTGGTTTGGTGTGGTTCCCCAGTGCAAAGTTATTGGCTGAAGAAAAATGCCTTCCAACTGCTGAATGTTTTGTCTCCTTGACAATGGCATTCATTACATTATGATAACTTCTGAAATAGACTCATTCGTGTGAGCATGGTTACCCATGAGAAAAATGTTTCGGAGAAACTCGGGATGGGTCATCATTTTTGAGTAGTTGCTAGAAAATAAAGAAATTGATTGTTTATGCGACTACAATCTTCTCTTGCTTAACCTGTTTTCACCAGCTCCTTGTAGTAATCCATTACTATTGCCAGACAGTGGTGCTAATTAACCTAAAAGCTGTTTGCCAACCACCATCAAACAACAAAAGGAGGAAAAGGAGCACATATTAGTCTCTGGCTCTAGTAAAACAAATGTGAAATTACATTCTACAGTACAAACAGCAGAGACTACGACGACTGTTGAAACGTTCTTTTTCAAAGTTACCTAGTAAAATATATGAAAATGAGGTGCAGTGAAACTCTGCTAGGTAAAGCTACTGTACTATATTATAAGTCTAACACAGCTATGTAGTCATTTGAGAGTGAAGCACTGAGCAGACTGGGAGAGAAGACAAAAGAAGAGAAAAACTTTTAAACTGCACTATAACCTGCAATTTCTTCACAATCTTCACACATTATACATTTGACACCCAATTATTGTTTTTTGAACTACTATTCTTTGTCTCCAATTTTAAACAGTTTTTAGCTTCTGTTAAAAAAAAAAATAATAGAGGGTTTTTTGTAATTTTGTGATCAGATTGATACTGTTTGATACAGCACAATGAGTATCAAGCTGTAAGAAAATGACTTATTATAACTTTTTTTTTTTACGTTGCAGAAATGGATTTAACAATTTCTTAATATTAACCTCCAAAGATGTTTTTTTGTAATCTGCAAAGCACAAATGAATATCGCATATAATGCAACGAGGTGATGTATATGCATCATTGCACTGTCTGCAGCAGCGTCTTTTTAAAAATGTCATTGGCAAGTGCCCCACATTATCCCTGTGAATGTCAGGAGAGGGAGCATTGTGTTCAATCTTTTTTTTTTTTTTTTTTTAACACAAGGGAGTTTGTGTTTGTGCCTCCTCCACGGATGGTCTGCCTCTCTTCGGGGAATGATTTGGATGGAGGTTACCAGCTGTGCCTGGGGAAGACTCCTGTTCATGCCTTCCTTTTCAGGGGATATGCAGAGTTCTAAAGTCACTCTTGAATTGCAGTCAAGCGCTGACCACTCCGAGGATGACGGCGTGCCCAAAACTTTTTACAAATACCAGCATGTGGACTTAATGTGGGACTTGTAATTGCCCAAAAAAGTAATCAAGAAAATCGATCCCACCTTTAGAACTGGTTGTAAATCTTCGTAATGGATGGTCTGCTCACATATAGACTTGCTGGATTTGTCCCACCAGTCAACCTTGTCATGGGGTGTGCGCCATGTAGAGTGAAAAAAAAATAGGCGCTCACCAGTTGTCATACAACCTCAAGTATGTTGAGACTTTGCTGTCCCATGAAGTCGAAGCTGAAAACTGTTCAAACAAAGCGAATTTCATGCACAAGGACTTCGACGAGTAGTAGCACAGAAGTAAAGATGTTGTCTTCAAATACTTTGTAGTTTTGTCCAGGAACAAGTGTAGATTCAAGCTTTATATGTCCCGGTTACGAGTTAATTGTGGTTGCCAATTTGCAACATACTCTCAAAATGGCATGGGTTATCACCATGACAACAGGACTGCCATTACGTTTGCTGCTACTAAAAACACTAACTCTGGCATTGCTACTACTTCTGGCACAGTTGTACCCAGGTAAGGCACACGGGAAACCACCCAGAATCACCATAGCAACAACTCAAACGTCTCTAGCAACAATACTAAACACCTAATAATGCTCAAGAAACTATCCCAAGTACCGTCTGACAGCACCACAGCAGAACATACATAGAGCACATCACTAGTACCAGTAACCAAATGACGGAGTCAAACGTACTCACTATTTGCTCCCTGGAATCCAAACTAAAAACACTAGCAACTACTCAGCATTGGACACCCACAAATGTAATAATAATCACATAGCAATATCTTAGGAATGACATAAGCCCCGGTGATAATCTCATAATGGCAGACACAAGTCCACATACATTTTGAGAAAACTGAGCCTTTGCGGAAGTTTTTGTTGTTCTTGTTGTTAAAAAATATGCGTCAGTTGCAACATCCGAAAGAAAAAACATCGTAATATTGAGCTGTTAATTTCCATTTAGCTGTGACTATAGAGATATTTAAACAGGTGCCACTTCCGTTTCCAACAAAGCCCACGCTGAACAGCAGTGTTATGTGCAAATGTCTTCCTATATTCACTTCCTTCTCCACTGGAGCTCAGCTGGTGCCACAAGATAACATTGTTCCTGTTGTGGAGCCTCACAGTTGTGCTGTATCTTAGGACTGGGCAGTCAGTGTGGGATAGGGACACGAGGAAGTCGTGTTTGTGTGTGCTGGGACCATGTCGTGGTTGGAGAGGTTTGGTTATTGTGACCCTCGCATTCTTTGTCAGAGACAGACCATTGCAATTGATGGACCTACCATTATAACAGAGATTTGCTTCATAGTTCTGTTCATGAAGGCTGGTTTCTCATATTTAGAGCAGTTAAATCTCTACAGGTGCTGTTGGTCCCATTTTTTTTTTTTTTAACTGCTTTTCTCTCTTTCCTGTTTGTTTTTGCTGATATTATATTTCCTCTTTCATTTCTTCATAGATTGAATGATTAAAATGAGACTGCTGCAGATTTGGTTCTGCAGTTGGTGTTGTCGATAAAATTGGATGATGCAGGTTTTACTCAGAAACCTGCAAATGTATGTCTTTGTGTCACTCTTTGTGCATTTGCATCTGTTTTGGTCTCTCATTAAAAGTTCCTTCTCATTGTCATTCCCTCTCTATACAAGGTCCTCTTCCTGTTTCATTTTCTTTCTTGGTTAAATTCTGTCATTTTATCTCTGCATACTTTCCTGCCGTACTCTTTGAACAAAGGCATGATAAGCAATGCCGGTTCCCTGTCTGCATTTCCTTCTCTTCGTCATCTCTTACATTAGTATGCTAACATTACATTCACTGATTAGATAGCCTGCTTCAAGGATGAATCCCCCCCTAGTGGCCCCACCCACTACGTGTGTGTGCAAATGCATAAACCACACCACCTCTTCAAGGTAAGGGGGGGTTGTCTGATTTTTAAATGGAGAAATAAGAATGGCTTCCTACATGGCACACCACTATTCTTTTATCGTCTATAATACAATAACGAGAAGTCTATGTCTTCTGCTCTTGTTCCTGCACTTTTCCTTTCAATCATGTTCTCCTGCTTATCTTATTTTTTTTTTTTATTTTCCTAATTGTATCTTCTACTTTCCTTCTCATTGCATTGTATTCTCTTCCCCTGTTCCTTTCCCTTCGCATTCTCCTTTTAACTGTTCCCTCATTTTATTCCTTCTTTTTGCACTTTCGCCACTCTTTTTTTCTCCTATAATTTTTTTTTCTCCTTTCGCTGCCTCCCCTGTTCTCTTTTCTTTTATTTTCTCTTCTTCACCCTGCTGTTGCTCTGTCACTCAGGCCACCACCTTTTTTCCCCCCCTTATTTTCAGTGTGGACACAGCATGCCAGACAGGCAATTGAAGGGACTGGTGGCCTGCCGTCTGAAAAGCATCCTTTTGTTTCAATATTTTCTCTTTCATTCTGTCTGCACCACCAGTCGTTCCAATAATCTCTTTAACGCTCTTATATGTTACCATATCTCTTCATCTTTCATCTCGTAAAACCCTTTGTTTCATAGCTGAAACAGGAATAGGCCACCAGCGAGTTGTTTCCACATTCGCAGGCCTAAACAGATCAGAGCTCAATGCTCCCCGAGTGTGTTTCCACCTGTACTTTAGCTGGCCACTTGGGGTCTGATCACGGCCAGGTCGCACATGTCTGCATTGAAATAGCCAAATGGGAACGGCCTCTAGTTTGAATGAAACATTATTAGTCTATATGACCCTTTGTTTGTCATTAAACAGACGGCAGGCTGTCTTTCACCTCAAGGTGGCAGCGGTGTCATAAAATCCCTGAAATGATTCCAGTGGCCTGTAAATATAAGGTGTGATAGTGACCATTAATGTTTGAAATTGTTGTCGGCTGACTTCCACTTTGTTTGTAGTCATAATACTTCTATTACGACTGGCCAACAATTTTTTTTTTGTCATGGTCAATGAACAGGAATTTCAATGTAAATATGAGCCAATTGGTAACTCTCGAGAAGAAATGACCTTTTTTGATAGACTGATTCCACTGGTCAAATGATGTTGTGGGTGTTCTAACAGATGATTACAGATAAACAAAGAGACATTTAGAAAGAAGTGAATACGTTTTATCTGTAGCTCATATGCAGTGATACCCTGTTGCTTCAAAAGCTTGTCAAATCATATTCCTCCCTCTTCCCTTCTTTCACCAGGCGCCCATGTTTTCTTGGCCGCGGCTCAGAGATGCAGACCCTGTGCTACGCTGTGAAATGGCCTCCACTGGAGAAGTAAGCAAATACACAACCCAATTCATTTTTGTAATTCTTTTTGTGAGAGAAAAAAAAAAAGACAATTTTTCCTTCCTATCCCATGTGATTAGTATAATCTGTGTTACAGTCTCTCTTGTGTTGTTTTATTGCAGGTGGCTTGTTTTGGGCCAAACATTTATTCAGCCTTCCTGAAGGCTATGCTCTCCACAGGCTTTAAGCTGCCGCAGAAGGGCATCCTGATTGGGATTCAGGTATGACTACAGCCATCTGGAGGTCCACTTGCATCCTGTTTCTGTTTTCTTTTCGTGCTTCTTGCCCACAAGCCATAAAATGCAAGGTGCCTATTGAGCAGGTGGTGTAGCTCTTTCAGCCTATCAGCTTCTTACGATTCCAGGTGGGCACTGCTTAGTCGGTTTCACACAAAATCGCACATTGATTCATGCAACTGTAGCAACTCTCATGCAACTTCAAACTATGAGTGAGAATGTGTGAATGACCGTGCAAGTTTGAAATACATTTTTCAGAACCGATGACGAGCCTCAGACTAGTGGAGCTACCACCAACATAACACTCACACTAGTGAACCAAGTGCTCTGTCAAAAGAAGTCTTGAATCACCACTGCCGGATAAACTTACTGCAAGAACACATTTCCACTCTTTCTAATCTCCAGTTAAAAAAAAAAAAAAAAAGAACAAAATGTAAGCCTTTGCACTGCATTGTTTTATGACACCACATTACGTGATTTTTTTTTGTAATTAAGTCTTGCTGTCGCCCTGAGTTACCAAAGGGCAAGTTTGACTAATGCAGCTTTAACAAAGCACTCACAATGCTAGCTGTGTAATTGGTGCTCTTGAGGTTCACTTCAAGGCAAATGCCTGCGGTCATATAAAAAATATAACATCGATGACAAGCTGCAACACTTTACGCCAGCTGAGCACATACAAAAACATGGATGAGTTTTACCACAAATTGTTTAAAAAAAAAAATTGTGGTGGAGGGATTCAACTATTCATTTTGATTGTAAGTACTTTTTTTTTTTTTTTTTTTTTTTTTTTTTACTTCTCGTTTGAAGGCGATATATTTCAACTGCTCCTCACAGGCGATATCAAAGTGTTGTACTCTTGTGGTGACAGGCTTGTTTTCATGCTGACAATATATAAACTTGACTAATGCATCACCACCTATGCAGCTTTTTACATTCAAGTAAAAATGACATAAAAACAAGGAGTGGGGTGAAAAAAAAAAAAATTGATTTACTGAAGTAACTTAACTAACAGGTAGAAGACTTCTAGATCAGCTGTAGAGCCAAAGGGTTTATATAGATATATAAAGGTTAGGGCAAGTTAAGAAGACAGAAGTAAGGTCTCCAGCTATGTGCCAAAATTGCCCCCAAAATTAGAAACCTTTATGTTATACAGGTAGGCCGCATAATATACAAAGAATATCAAACAATATCATGATGCATTTGGTGAGACAGCAATCATATTGTTTCCGAAGTCCAAGGGCACCCACTTTGAGCTTAATCAGTTGCAAATCAGCAGCAACAACTCGGAGCAGTTCTCAGTCCTTTCTATGTGCTCGGTAGAATCTATAAAGTGGGTCATCTGAACCTGATGTCTAACATCATGAATGCAACAGAAAACGACTTTTTAGTTTACCTTTACATTGTGACTGTGTTGTTTTGTGAAAAATATGACTTGATTCATGCGTTTCCTTCATTTCTTTAACAATCTGTTGTATATACACAACATGTGCATGTATTACAGATTTCACATGATATTAAATCTATAGATTCAATATACAGGGATGAAAACCTAACCGCACAGTCCAAGGCAACCATCTACAAAAGTCACATTCAAAGAAAGTACCCATTGCAGCAAGATGGACCCTGAAATGAGTACAACCAAAATGTTTACAACAACAACTGTAATAATACGTTACTTATTATAATGCAGTTATTGTTACAGTCCTATTTATCAAAAAAGGGAAAAATATAAAGAAGGTGAAATGCTGAAATCATGGAATGTAATACTAATTGGAAAAACTTCAAAAAATGTGACTTTGGCACACAGTACTGTGATGTCAGTGGCTTCACGGTCAATTTTTAAAGACCTTTGATGACCAAGTAAAAGCCCGCCCTTCAGAGAACCTTGCATAAACTCTTAAGAGTCTGGAAAATTGCTTTTTACCCGTGCGCTCAATCAAATTGTACCACTTAGTTGGCCCCAAACAAGCAAGTCAGAAGTAGATAAAGTGCCTAAGTGCTATTGTAACTGTTTAACTATAGATTTAAAAATGCAGAGCTAAAGGACAGAATGAAGGGTTCCCAGTTTGATACACACAAAATATTGTGAAAGTTTGGATTCAAAAACTATCACTGTAGCAGATAAAATTCAATCTTAAACAGTTTTGTACAGCACATATAACATTTTCAGCAAGTGGGCAGCTAGTTGTAAGTCGCTGTGGATAGGCATGCTGCATTGCCATAGAATATGCATCTGTTTCCTTTTACAGCATCAGTGGCATCAACAGACTGGCCCCAGATGGCAGCATTTATTATACGCAGTCATTTAAATTGAAGGATAAAAAAAACCAACACCTAAATAACAATGTCATCCTCGAGATAGAGCAAATAGTCACATTTGATTGGACTAACAATCTCCCAAAACTACAGTTGGCACCAAATCCAGATTTACCACGCAAATGTGATGAACCCATGAATGCAGCGATAGCACAATATTCAGAGGTGTGAATGCATTCAGTCGATGGAAAGACACAAAGGAAGACAAAGACCTTGGATCTGCGCTGGGCAGTTCTCCGAATCACATCTAGACTATTTACCAGTCCCTACAGAGGTTTTTTTGTTTTGTTTTGTTTTGTTAATGTTGCAATTAAAAATGTTCGATTTTACAGCATTTTTTCTCAGAAATTGCGTTGCAATTTGCAAAGTTTTTCTGGAAGGACTGATTGACTGAGTTTGGAAAATTTTCTTAATAATATGTAATATAGTTACTGTTTATTGTCATGGCAAATGCATGGACTGTCTTCCATTGGCTGACTGACCAAAAGACAGAAGGCAAGATGGCAGATGATGGATGAACAGAGAAATCTGCATCAAAACACTGTTTTGGTTTGTTGCTTATAATGTTTTTATGTCCCTTTTGTTTTGTTTTTTTAAATCTGTCTGCATTCTTCCCTTCCAGCATTCGTTCCGACCCAATTTCTTGGCTACAGCACACCAGCTGAAAGAGGAAGGTTTCAAGGTTAGTGCTGAAAATTGTGTCGAACACTGCAGACCAGACATACATACTGTATTTTTTTTATTAATGATTTATAATCCTAGTTAATGGAGGTATTTGCCTGTCCTAAACAATTAGGCTTTCAATAAAAAAAAAAATTTGAAATTCTGTGTGTGTTTTAATGTTGCTTTATTTCTGTCTTTTAGCTCTATGCTACTGAAGCCACCTCTGCCTGGTTGTGTGCCAATGATGTGCCTGCCATTCCAGTAGCCTGGCCCACTGATAAGGGAAGAGACACCAGCTTGCCCAGCATTCAGAGGTTGGCAAATGTTTATTTAGAACACTGAATTGAGGTTTATTTCTGTTGACACATTCATGGAAACTGCTAACGTGAAACTTTGAGCCTAGATCTTGCTTATGGGTTGCTGAGGTAATGTGTAAGAAATACATAAATTGTAATTCATTAAATTTAGATTTTTAATCAGCCCAGGATGCTGCCTTAAGATCTAAAACCATAGCCCCTTCATTATCTCTGAGATGTGGACAAGATCAAAGAAGATGAAGCAGATTCTGAAGTCCGGAGTCATTGCATTGACCAGAATAAGGCTTGAATAGGGAGGATGAGGAAATTCTTATGTCAGAGCTATGTAAAGTGACATTTGGGGAAATTAAAAAAGCAGTCATGAGCAACAAGAACACAAAAACGACTTTTTAAATTTGAACTTGACAGATTTCACTAATTGAATTAAAGTGAATCTGAATTTGGTATTCAGTATAGACTATACCAAATACAAAGATTTGTATTTTATTTGTAAAATACATTATGTATAAAGGCACAGTGTAATTCTTAATAAAAAAAAAAAAAAAAAAGCATTTATATTAACAATTTAAGTGCACAACTCTACATCAGTGCAGCACTGATGAAGTTACATCTTACTAATCAAGCCAACATCTTCCGACTCCAGTTTACCTGTCAGTATATAAAGTATGCAGCAACACCAGTTGTTAGATGAATGGACCTGATTTCAGGGCATACCGTTAAAATATTTTACTTAAAATAGGTGTGATGTTGCATGTAGAGCTATACTATGATTTTCTTGGTCAACTGAAAAATCTATTCATTGAATATCAATCTGTTTCTGTGTATACAAATGAATTCACAGATACAGACGGATCAACGAGCAACCGGTTATTGTAAATAGAGTTATTAGATTAATGAAACATGCAGTATGGTCATTCACAGCAACAGGATAAACTCCATCCTCTTTTCTTAACTGAAGAGTTGTCTTTGTTTCTTATTAAACATGTCTCTTAGTAGCTTGTGCTACAAAGTTAAGACAAGTCAGGGTCACGGAGAGTCGTCGGGACAGAAGTGTGCGGACAGCAGAACCAAATGTGCTGAAAGTGGATGCAAGCTTCAAAGAGCGAAAAGCTTTGGTGTTGATTCTGTGGGATCAACACTACAAACAGCTCTTTCCCATATACATTTGCTTTGACTTCAAATATGACATGGTGCTTCAAGTTTAAATCTAATGCTTTAATTGTGTTATCTTTGACCATCAATGTGTGCATGTTTTTACAGACTGATCAGTGAGGGCCACATTGACCTGGTGGTCAACTTGCCAAATAACAACACCCGCCACCTGAAGGCTAACTTCATGATCCGCAGAATGGCCGTTGACCACGGTGTTCCCCTCATCACCAATTACCAGGTCGGTAAACGTTGTGCTACCAATCACGTAATGACATGACATCAGATGACATGTCTCATCTGATTGGCTTCCATTTTTTCTGGGTATATTAGGTGGTGAAGCTGTTTGCTGAGGCAATTCATTACGCAGGCGAGCTGGATTCCACCAGCCTCTTCCATTACCGGCAGAAAGAGAAGCAACAAGGAGAGGCTAGCCAGAAGGGCTAGAGTTTTCTTCCCTGTTCTCCTGTAGCAGCTTAAGTGAGAGCAACATTTTAACTTGATCCATTTTCCTATGACATGTGTCAGGAAGGTGTTCAGGTTTTAATAGTGGCAAAAGTTGCATTCTGCCAGAAGTTAAGGAGGTCAAAACACAATAATGCATCAAAAACAAGGGTTGTATTACTGGTCAATGAATCATTTCTCAATTCTTTACAGATCAGTTCAACTATTAACAAGCAATTTGTGTGTTCATCCTCCAGCAAAACACATCCGTATAAATGTGAAGATAGAACTCTTACAATAGTTCATTAAGTCTGTTGTAAAAGTTATACATGATAATAAGCTGTTAATAAAATGGATTGTGGCTTAGATGCATTGCACATCCTGAACAACTAAAAAGAACAAGTGTAATGCTGGATGAGGATACACTTCATCCAAAGAGATATTTCTTTATGTTTCTTTTGTGGTCCTGTGTCAATGTGATGCAATGCAACTTTTGGACTTCTCAACTCTCTCCAAGTTCATTTTAATACCATCGGTTTGGCCAAAGGACTTTTTTCTAATCTGCTCTCATTTCTGAATTTTTGTTTCAGAAATGAAATGGTGCTAAAATTCTACCATTTAGTAAACATGTGTTACAGGCAAAAATAAATGTCCATACGGTAGCTGTAATAAACGTAAAACGTTTTGGACAAGAAGGAACCTCAATGTTTTTTTCAACGGTACCAGCCTGGAACACCAGCTTTGAAGTTTGAAGTTGATGACAACTGCTCTGTTTATATATTTGGATGATTGTCTTTTTTTTTTTGTATATACTATATGTTTCAAACTAAGTCTCCATTTGAACCTGCTCTGCATTTTAATATGTCACACTGCAAGTATATTTAATTGGACACCGTGTATAAATAACACACTACACTGTTGCATGTTGTTGTTTTTGTTGTATAAGAATCTAATGAAACGCAGTGAGGTCTTCTGTCACATGATGCCTGCTCTGTGTGTTCAATGTGTTTGCACTGGACATGCATTAAAACCAGGGTACTTTCCCTCCCACACTAGTGTCTGCTTTAAACTGCCTGTTCACACGCAACAATACTGCATCTGCCACCTCCACCTGTGTTTTTGTCTGTTCCAACACTGAAAAAAGAAATAGCTTACGTGGCTATGATATTGTCATATTTCCCCCCATGTTTTCGCAAGCACCTGGTAGTGATGCAATACTACTGCCAGAAGGCTGTATTAATGCACCAACAGCTGTTTGCTGCCATTAAATTAAAAAAAAAAAGCAGTCGAAGAACACGTTACAACCATCAACAAGTTCTGTGTTCAAGAAAATAAACTTAAACAGGGTGCAGCGCAAACTCTGCCAGGTAAAGCTAGCACATCATAAGACTACCACACACAACGCAGACGGTCCAGACACAGATCAACAATCAATAGCTGGCTTTGTCACCAGAAAAAGAAGGTGTGATGTTGGGGGTGCAGAGCAAACAACAGCCCGATTCTCACAGATGATAGCTAAAGACAGGCCTCCCTTTAGCTTTGACCAAGGGGAGAGTTTTCAAACTTTCATGGCATTTGTTGAACCTGAGTTTACGCAAGTCTCCCTCTCCTTTGCTTCTTGGTGTGTGCGACGTGTACAAGCTCGACTGATTCCCCAAAAATATTGAACAGTATTTTTGCTTGAATTGCCCATCACCATCACCACCCCAAACATACAACGTAGCTGGTCGCAATACCATCTCTTAAACCTTTCCTTTCACTTCCGCTCCAGATTATTGCTCTCACTCCTCTGCCCAGCCTCTTCTCTCTTCCGTTCCAAGTTATTTGAACCATAGTATTCACACTTTATTCGGCTTCTCCACCTTCACTCCTTTCATCTTCACAAGTCTGCTGTCCTCACTGTCATTCACACACATTTATTCCGTTTTTGCTCCAACTGACTTTTCGTCCACTTCTCTCCGGTGCATTTAGTAGCTCCACCTCTGCAGGCTCTCTTCAACCTCCTCCCTTCTCTCACAACAGTAAACAATGTCATCTGCGCACTTTGTAGACCAAGGAGACTGCTTCCTGGTCTTGTCCATCAACTTGTCCATCATTACAAAAAAAGAAGAAGCAGCGGATCCTTGATGTAATCCCTCCTCCAGTTTGAGCCCGTCCCTCACTCCGACCGCACACACCTTACCATTGTTCTCCCACACTGGTTTAGACAGTCTAGAACAAGGAAAAACCCAGGAATTAATTGTAAATTGATTTCAGTACACTGCCGAGCCAAAGCTACTATAAGCCCTGCACAGTTGGTCTACACAGTTATTTTCTTGCTGTTAACTGTTTCAAGTTGCTTTTATAGACTAAACTTTCCAAAGAGTTCTAATATTGATTTGCCAACAGATCCTTGGCAGCCTTCCTAAAGCTCTTTCTTTCCTCTGCCTCAGTTTCTACAGGTAACTCCAGATACTTCAGCATTTTCCTTTGATTGAACAACATCCACTTCATAAGCCGAAAGCACTGTGAAATCCAGAAATAGCCCACCCCACTGTGATCCCTGGCTACAGAAAAAAGAGAATACGAAGCTAAAGGGGTTGTTACTATCCACACTGTAAAAATGTGGTCTTGCATTAGTCCACCAGTCAATATGGTTAAACCATATTCATGACTGCCACTCAGTGGTGGTGGTTACATCTTCACCCACTATGTTTTTTTTTTTTTATGCACGTGTAGTGTAACATACCTCAACTTGTTTACTGATATGACAGCATGCTAATATGTGTTCTTTTACATAAGCAAGACTTCATCGAATCCTTCACTCCACATCAGAATTAGATTAAAGACACTGTAAATAGCACAATCGTTTATCAGTCAGTCACTCCCACACATGCTGTAACACCGTGTGAGGAATTATTCTAAATAAAATTACATTCTTTATCTCTACAGGAATTATATTCATTAATACAGCCAGCGAATATTTTGTTTGTTTAAAGTCAGGTAGTAATTGCCACCACTGAGATAATAACTGTGGGGGAAGTTTATCTTATTTACTGCTGACAAGGATGCATATCTGGGGTGTGGGCACGTGCTTTAGAGTTTCACCCTGTACAAAGCATGTAACAACTTTTTGTTTGGAGTCATTTCTCGGCTATAATTACACTTTTCTTGGCTTTGGTACTTTTGGGAAAAGGTGTGATAGAAGGAGTGAAAGAGTGGGTAACAAATCAAATTACATTTACGATTTCGCAGAAAAATTCAAATTTATTTTCTCTCTTTCTCATGGCTCTCCCTCACAGAAAAGATCAAATTCTGCAAAAGCAAAGTTTCGGTTCCTGTTCAGTTGAGCTAATTCTGCCTCAGCAGCCCAGGGCCATCAGAGTCACGATTCACTGCAGGCATAGTAACCAGGCAACAGGGCTGCATTGTGGTGTTCATTGCTGACAATAACTCCCAGGTAGACCCCTGTGTGTTGAACGGTACGTCTGCAAATCCCACTTTGATTAATGTGTAATGTTGTTAAATTTAACCTTACTGTGTTGTTATGAAAAACTGATGTTTTGGGTTTGCCGGCTTTGAACCCTTTAGGAGTACACAGAGATGCTAGTTCCTGTATGACGGCAAGCTTCTCCATTGACGAGGAATATTAAAGAAATGATTGCCAACTGACATTTTTTGTAAGGTTGAAGTTGGGTGAGATATTTATCAACGTTGCATGATTCCACTTCATGACCAGAAAGGAGGAAAAAAAAGAACGACTGTTATTTGAGAAACCAGAACTGCAATTCCTGGTAAGATCTGGAATTCCCCAAAAATAGGTGAAAATTTGCATTGGCTAAGGTGTTATGTGTAATTCTACGTTGTGCTGTGAATGCACGTGCTTATATGTGTGTGTGTGTGTGTGTGTGTGTGTGTGTGTGTGTGTGTGTGTGGGCACATATGTGTGCATTCTATGTCTTTGAGTTCTAGGTGCAGCTCCCTGATGAACTACTGAGGGCACCTGCATGAAGGTTTGGGTTTGGCCTATAGAAGTGTCTTCTGGCTCCGCCCACACTCTCTCTCACCTTGGTCTTCAGTTTGATTCTCACATTAATCTTATTTTGTGTTGTGTAATAAAATGCCACCTTTGTTTATCAATCAATTCATGTGAAAAGTTGAGGGACCAAGAAAGTACACACCTTTTTTTCAACAGGGCTTGGGTGTAACTTTTTTTTTTTCTAAACTTTGCTATTTCATATCAGAGAATTCAAGGTTATAAAAGTCAAAGAACTTTACTGGGATACTCAATCATTATTCTTAAAAATAAGTCATCAAAAACTGGCATTATATTTAGTGATGGAGCACTTGTAGATCAGGATTTTAAATATGGTGGCATACTACAGCTTCGACATATAAAATGTTATGATGGCAGTGAAAACACAAAAAGTCAAAATACTCCCAACTATTGCATTATGTTCCATCCGGCATTACCTCCAATTCCAAAACACTGTTCATTATTTCAGTCCTGGTCCAGGAGCCTTAGAGGAACTGAATGGATGTCAGAGAAAAAGTTGGTGCCAAGCCATTTAAAACTTAATTATATGTCAGACCTCACTCAAAATTTCATTCAAAATTTGAATCATAAATTGACCTGAGGTGAGCGTCTAGCTGATATGAATCACTGATTTAATTAAAGATTAAATTAGATTGTATTGTACTGGTCGTTAGAAGAATTGCACAGTAAATCAAGGGCACGTTTTTTTAGGACTGGAGATTGGCTGGATTATGATCAAGAATAAAATGAGCAGCAATAATTATGGACAGTAGGAATTTTGGTAACTTTATGTGCAACATTTCTTAAGTCACGATGTTTTTTGATTAGCAAGTGTCTTGGTTTACACCTATAGCATGTTTATCTGTATTATTTCAACTTTTCGCCTGCTTATGTACACATATCTAAAATTCCTCTGTTGACTGAAATAAATGTGTAACCCACTGGAGGTATTGTTAGAGTCATTTACACGCTTAGACAGACAGGGAAAAGGAGAGCCAGTTCCTTGAACAGCTTCAATAATTACACTCAGCAGCCAATGTTGATACATAGAACATGAGAGCTTGTAAAGGAGTAATGGAAACTAAAGTCAATCACAGCTGTAACACAGCAGGCAAACCCAGTCTCTATACATACTTATGAAAAAAAAAAGATGCCTGCTCAAATCAAACAGAATAATTGACACTGCCAGATTTTCCTTTTTTTTTTAAGAAGAAGAAGAATGAGGCCATGTCGTCTGAGCAGTCATGTCCAGAAATGCTAAATAATGCACTGTTTCACTACATAATTCCAGTCGCTGGCATGAAGAGAGACCCGCTGTTTTTCATTGGAGGAAAAAAATAAACCTGGCTAATTGACATGCGTTTTTCATGCTGGGCTAAATGAATAATTTATGGAGGTAAGGAGCAAGCAGGGCTCAGAAGACAGTGCATCCATGTGGGAAGAGTCACATAGTAGTTGGAAGCCGAATGCCATGCAAGCAAGTCTGTGCATAAAAGAATGTTAAAGCCGCACTCAGTTATTTTGATGAAGTAAATACGAGGTATATTATAGGGCTGCAGATATCAATTATTTTCATTATCGATAAATCTGCAGCATAAAATGTCTTGTTTTTTCCCAACTAACCCAAAGATATTCATTATATTACCTTATTACCAGGCTATGTATCAAGTAATATGAGCACATACTGCCTACTTCCACCTTCCACCATGAATACATACACTTTCTCCAAGTCCTTCTCTCTTTGTCACACATTAAAACACAATCAAAGAATAGAATAAGAGTATTGTTGATCCTTCACTGAGCCTAAGCTCTTTGTCTGTCCTGTTTTGGTGTGTTAAATACAATTCTGACAGCAAGAAACCAGCCCATTAGCTGTAGCAGCATTTGAATCCAATAGTGACTGTGCGGTTTAATTGTTTCCCAGGCCATGAAACAGTTTGAGTTGCCATCTGTAAAGAAACGATGGCCATAATGTGTTACCACACTGCTACAACACAGTCACCCTGTTGTTTGACAGCCTCTGTTTACCTCATGAGATATTGAATCATTTACATGGAGTTATCTTGTCTCAAATAGCAGATAGAATTCACTCAAAGACCGGCACATAGAAATAATAGTTTGGACACTGCGCCACAGTAAACACTAAGTGAACGCCAAACACTGAAATGCCGCTTGCATGTTTATACTACGATGGGCATTTCAAGCAAATTTACTATTCAACATTCGCTCTGAAGTATTACATGAAAAATTGATTTCTGCTTGTGCTGCTCACACTGTTGAATCTAAACTCTTAGCTACGCACACAGTTTAACCTGCAAAGCTCCAGAGCCTGGAAGCACTCTGTTCTTCTTCTCCTTGTTATTTAATGGCGGCCGGCAGACAGTTTTTAGGTGCATTACAGCCACCTTTTGATGGGATTAAAACATTACAACCAGTTACTGGTAAATACAGGGGAAAGGACGAATGCTAGTCGCATGTACTAATCATTTTTCTTTATATATATTAATGACTATCTGAATATTTTAACATCATGTCCCATCCCTAGTTTATATGTCAGAAACAATAACCCTATATTCAAATGTCAATAAGACAATAAAAGTGCCAGGGGTTGTTTTTCTGTTAAATGAATATATTTTACTTTACAACTGGTTTATCACAGGTGCAACACAGTGAACTGATTTTATGGGACTGAGGTGTTCTCAGTCTGCCCACTGCGGCTCTTAAATCCTGATTAGTCGAATGTCTCTGATCTAAATGGTAGATTCTTCCTCTTTGTTAAGACACACGGAGAGATATCCTGAGCCTCACACACTAATTACCCTGGCCCTGAGTCGCACCAAATCCCCATATATGTAGGCTGGCTTGATGAGCCCACGTTTGAATTACTTCCTTGTTAACGTACAATTAGGAACACTTTGCGAGTGAAACGCCAGTGATGGCAAATTCCCTTTTGTTATGTTTCTACCTTGCACGTTTCAAGGGAGAACTTTGAGTGCTTTAAAGAGCGTGTTTTGCAATCAACATAACAAAACTTCCATTGAGGCCCAATCACACCCCTTATTTAGCGAAAGGGGGAGGCAATTAAATGTCGTGGTGGAACGGTGTTAGTATTCTGGTGCTGTAAGGGAGATTTCCCTGTACGGTCTGTGAAGGTTGTAACTGAGGCTTTGTCTAGAATGTCAAAGATAAGGTGTGCTGTCCCTCAAACACACACTCAAACTTACACACACACACACACACACACACTGCAGCTTAAGAAAACCCGCGTAGTCCGCTAAAACTCACAGCAAAGCTCTAAAACATGCCTGAGGGAAAGCTCGACTCACAGTATCACAGGATTACGTTTCCAAGCCTCTAACCATTCGGCACTCCAGCATGAGTTTTACTAGCACACTACGCAGATAGAGTCGATTTTGAGCGATTCACAGAGCAGAGAAAGACCCACATCTAAAACAGGTGAGAGTTTTGAAGGGTAATGCAATATCATAAATCCAAGTTGACAGTGGCGATAGACTGAATAACGATGTGGTAACCAAACAGGTTTTCATTCAAATTGACTTGCTGATCACTATTATCTGGCTGTTCTGACATCGCGCTGTAGTCCACTGAGGAAGCTTCACTCATTGACTTTACACAAAATGGAACTGATAGTATCATGATGAGAGTAAATTACAAGTAGTGTTATTACCGTTTGTCTTTAGCTGCATACCCAAATACACTTTGGTCGTCGAATGTCATCGATGTTTAAAGTAACTAAGTACATTTTCTTGAGTTCTGTATTTAAGAACATTTTGAGGTACTCATGCTTCACTTGGGAATTTCTGTTGCACGTTACTTCTTTCTGGTCCATGTTAAATTTCATGAGGTAAAATATACGTATTGCTGTCACATGCTGTTTATAAAAGTGGAAGTGGTTTTCAGGTCTGAAAGATGAGACTAATGTGGAAGTACCTTAAACTGCAATACCACCGAGGGCCACCAGGGGCTGGCCCCCCCCAAAAAAGAGGGGGGGGGGGACAAGATTTGCAAAATGTATATGTCTTATATCAACATTAAGAGAGGTTTATGGTTTCAAACATAACTGGAACAAGTTCTTTAATATAAGTTTCTTTTGAATTCTGCACCTGGGGCAACTGTATCATTGTTTTTTATTGGGGCTTTGTTGGTGCTAGATTGTTGATGAACGTGAGCAAAGTTAAACTCCGAACAGAGACTGATACCACAAAAGCATATTTTACAAAGCATAAGCACTTAAGCTTCATTTCCTAAGGAACCAGAGGGCTTTTTTTGTGTCAAAGCAACTCATCCTATGCCACTTTGCCTTTAGTGACACAGACACATGGCCTAGGCAAAAAAAAAAAAAAAAAAAAAGGCCTTAGAAAAAAGAATCAAAAAAAGCCTTTCATGAAAATGACAGATTTTGTTGGATTATCAGGCTCATCAAAAGCTCTGCCACCAGCTGGGTCTCTCTGTTTTATCCTTGCTTTCTATCTTTGGCCCTGGGGTAAAGATTTTCACAGATGAGTGCTGGGTGGGTACCTTTAAGTGTGGGACTTTAAAACAAGCTGCATGAATAGTGCTCTGTACACTCGCAGCTAATTAGAGAAGTGTAGGAACAATGGCTCACTGCTGCTCATATCACCAAACAGCTCCTGCTGAGACAGGCCTCATAGACATATGGAGGAAAACATCTGACTTATCAGGCAGCTATAAAAGTACGACTCACACTGCATAATTAATATTAGCAACAACACTGTAAAACATCTGAAGTCATTCAGCAGATGACATATTGGAGGATAAGCCCGAGTCTAGTGTGACGTGACTCGAAATTTGATTTGGTCAATTTGTATTCAGAGGATAACTAAGAGAGTGTTGCATAAGAAAGAAACTTGTGGATCTCATTCTAAACTTTTAACTTAAACTTAAGCTTTTTATGAAATGAGATGAACTCGTTTAAAGATGAGTGAGGGTCTCTCCAGTGTGTTCACAACAACACAACATTAAACATTTAACTTTGGCTCTGCTGCATAACTGGGTTTCGTTGAGCTCATTAGATATGAATCTAGGCCAAGTAAATATTTCACCATAGGCTACTGTTAAGTCTGATCCTTAGCCTCGCCTCTGTTTTTGAGCCACACTGAGAATGTCCCTCTACTTTGCTGGTAAAGCTTGCGCTGTACACAGAGAAGCCTAAAAACCCTAAACGTGTTAAACCAGACCACACTCATCATTTTTATAGTTCATTATCGATGATTTACAACATTGGCTGATGTAATTTTTTATTTTAGCTTTCTGCACTTGACAGCAACCGCATCTCCTTGTTGCTGTCTGCCACTTGATTATAAAAGAGCTAAATACTGAGAAAGGTCTGTTCTGTAATATAATGCCTGGCAGCTTGTGTCAGCCATTTTTAATGACATTTTTCTGGCAAAGTGGAACAATAACATTTATTATGGCGAAGGTGTGAGGCGATGGGGGGATGACAGGTTACTAGTGAGGTGGCAGCAGTGCCCACAGGGGTAATGTCTGCTTGGTTAAAGGAACATAAAAACATAATGAGATACGAGTGCTCATTGATTACCCCTCGTTTTAATACAGATGATCCCTATCTGTGGAAGAAGCACAGGAGATGACACCCCTCCCCATTTCAATTTTCTCTCCCTCGACCACATATTGTGTGAATGCACACAGATGCATGCAATCAGTCTAGCTTCAAAGGGAACAAGACAGCTGAAAAATAGGCTAAAGGAAAAGCAAGTGTTTAAAGTAATTCAAGCAATAACAGGGTGGAACCAGACAGCTGTGGAGCCAGACAACTGTATTTTGGGCAAGTTGCTGTTTGCTGTGGATTGATCTAAAACTACACAGAAAAGCGTCAAACTGTGTCTCCCTGCCAAATAACAACATATTTTTTCATAATGTTGATTATGACAAATGCTGATTATGGTTCAACGTTTGCTTTTTGAGGGTCCGTGTGATGTACGTTGCCCCCCCTTAGGCACTTGGTAGGAACAACATCTGATAAACAAGTTCATATTGGAAATGCTCTCTCTTAAATTAGTGAGATTTGGTCCAGACAGTCACATTGTTCCAAGAGAAACTATCCAGTGTGTGTTTTGAGTGATCTGCCATTTCACAGCCTCGCCCTTGAACTATTCACATGTCTGAGTCAGCTGGAGCAAAAAGGGGTGAATGACAGTTTGATAACCTTAAAATAAAATTACAGGTTTATGTGATGTGGTGTAAAACATTATTTTTCTTTTTCATGTTCATATTTCTTAAGAAGGTCACTTAGCACTTCACAGGTGGATGATTTTGTTTTGTAAGGTTTACCCTTTTTTTTCAGCTTGTCTGCTTTCTCTCTTTAGAGACGTGTCTCAAAAGCTCTTTTAAAACACTGCTAGCAACGGGTGCCGTCTGATTACACCATGCTCTGACTGGCAACGTTTGTTTGACAGCACAACGTTGAATGTATGATGGATTTGATGTTGTGCAGCACTTTGGTAAACTTCAGTTGTGTTTGAATGTGATATAGAAATAAAACTGACTTGACTTCAGGCCCGAAAATACAAATATTCCAGGGATAAAGTAACTATGTGGAAGCGTAAATCACTGAGTTATACTTGGCCATATTTGGATAAACTTTTCGGCTACAGCATTTTCCTCTAATAATTTTATGTGACAAAGTCAATCAACTTCAAAATCTGCCAACAGAATCTTTTTGCAGAGTAGCAATCAACAGGTGGAACACTGATTGTCACAACTCAACATCCAAGAACAAACTTGTCGCTACATGTGAAAGTTTTTCCTTCCCTCACATTGTACACAGAAAAAACGAAGAAAAAATAATACTCGAATTCAGAATAGAAGAATATTATTTTCCTCACTTGAGTTTGAAACAGTAACTGACAGAAGGACTGGCTAAAAAAAATTAAAAAAAATAAATAAATAAAAAAAAATAAAAATGTTCCTTTTAATTTCTTATTTTCCTGGTATGGGTAAAGGTGAATCCTGGTATCACCCCGAAGCGTGTAATACCCCTGACAGTTCCCTACAGGATGTCGTGTCAGTGTCACAGTTTGCCTCGCCTAAGAACAAAAACTGTACGCATGTGTGACCGTTGGTGGTTGCAAGAGTCAAACCAAGGACTTTCACCCAGGAGACCAGGGTTTGAGTCCATGAAAGAGTGACATGAATTTCTTGTAAGTAAGTTACTTCTATAATTTGATGCAGTTAACTTACATAATGTACATTAAGTAACTCATTTAACATATGTCTCGTTCATGACTAACCTGTTATGACCCAAAAACACAAAAATTGCCCACAAATACTACATTTAAAAAAAAAATGTTTTTGAGTCCAAGTATTATTTTAGATGGCTGTGACCTAAACATAATTTCCAAATTAGTTCTTGAGGTTTATTGACTCGTATTTGACTCCTAATTAAAACAAGTAAACATGACATTTTTTTCTAAATACTTATATTGATGTTTATGCTCATTAATCAGGTGGCACCATCTCCCTGGTGTATTTACTGCAAGCTTATCAAGTGAAGTCAGTAATTTCCAGCTCCCACAGATTCAGACAGATTCAATATCAAAATCAATTTTGATAGTCTCCTCTTTTTTCCATTTCCTATTGTTGACTTGAGCATAAAATCATAAGTTAAAAAGAAAAGTTGGATTAAGAAAAAAAAAATTAAAAAACATGTTTTGTTTTTTTCCTTCTTTTTTTCCATTTTCAATTTTGGATTCTCAGTTGAACATAAAATAAATAAAGATTTATAAATGTTCCTGTCCTGTAAGGAAATAAAATATGTAGGTTGTGCATGTGTTTAAAATAAAGTGCTGGGAGGACACTTAGGTATTGATAATGTACTAACACACAGTATTGATTTTCCTGCCCTACGGGCAAGCAGCCAAGTCTCCTTGATCTAACCGCTACACTTGCAGTTGTATGTAGAGTAACGGTTCATTAATTTGCTGGAAACTTTGAATTTTTCCCTCCAGTGTCATCATTGACTAATAAGAGACTCATCTGACCCTAACTGAAGCTTGTTGTTAATTGTTGTGTGGTCATGTTTCATATTTTCCTACCAGGAACAACATTATGACGAGCTACTGGGTGCTCCTCTGCACATTTCTCAATTTCACAGGTCATACAAAAGGTCAGGGAAATGTAATGAGCTCTGGAACAGAAACAGTGAATAATCAGCATGTAATACCATTGAAAACAAAGACTTCTGGATATGAGCGGAGTTAATTCAAGTGAAGATCGGCCCACTTCCGGAGTCCAGACCATCTCTAAACAGAGGAATTTTGTAGTGGAAAGAAGTCTCTTTGAAGCCTCAATAAAAGCTGAGAAGAGACATGGCTTCAGGGTCACGCAAAGAGATATACTTCGGTTTCTGGTTTGGAGGAGAGAATGCAAACCAGTGAGTTTAGCCTGAGAGGTTTTCTCAATTGTTTCAACTCATGTTGATGTTGCAGCATCCCTGCCATATAGCAGGCATTCATGCATTCTGTATCCCAGCACTGCTAAAATCCGATATTCTGATTCCTCTGAGGCATCAAAAGTTCATTTTAGAGGAAATAGGTCCTGGTCTGTGGAAATAAACATGCAGAGCATTTTCCTGGTGTGTGAGTTTAAAGACAGAGCTGTGCTGTCTTGTGTTTTGGTATCTTGTACTGTATACAAATACTTCTTGTTTTGGCACTTTGTGAATCATTTATGATACAAAGCAGCTTCTAACTTATTACTATGAGTTACCACTTTCATTCCAAAACTAGGTCCGTGCAATATTGGAGAAAACTTGACATAGCAATATATTTTTACTGCAATATATTCGGGGATCTGAAAAAAATACAGCTATTTTTCCCCAGATGACTTGAATAGCTCTATTCGGAGATAATCAGCCATTCTTTAATATTGTGGTGATTTTGTAGGGAAGTGAATCTACGTAGAAATAACAAGAAGTGAACCAGGAGAGCACAGAATGGCCATTGTTTGATTTGCAAATCTGCAACCACAACCACTACATATGTCCTGATATATTTACAATTGTGGTGATGTAACCATTGTACCCGCTTCAGTTCTCCCGCATGAAGCCGCTGTCCTCGAGAGTCCCAGAGTGGTGTACTGGCCATTAGGGTAACCAGGACAAACAAACGTCAGAATTTTTTGTCACTTTACCAGCAGCTGGCAGGTTAGCAATGGGCACTTTCGGACAGTCTAACCTCTCCATTTGTTTGTGTTAGCTTCTGAGTACGCACTATTGACATTTTACAAGTGTATATATATATATATATATATATATATATATATATATATACGCTATATATGTGTTATAAGTGTGCATCCTTCAAGTCGTGGAACACCACTCATGTTTGATCACATTGTTCTGTACTTGATGTGCGCACATTGTGTCGCTAGAATAGCCTTTCTCATGCAGCCATACCCAAAACTTACAAGCAGCGGTGGAGGAAGTACTCAGCTCCTCTCCTTCAGCCAAAGTAAACAACAACAACAACAACAACAAATCAATGTTATACTATTAAATATTATATTATCCCATATATTACTAATGCGTCTTTGGTATTACAATGCTATAATACAAAAGCAGATTCAGGTCGATTAAGTTGTTAAACTTAACTCAACCCAAATGTTACAACAACCACAGTGAGGTCACAGGTCAGAGTCAGCTTCACAATAACATTTTAATTTAACATCTTCCTCATGGTGGCGGCTGATTGCCAACACAAATTTTAAAACCTGGATTGTCCAGTTGAATGATAATCCCTGCAGTTTTTTTTTTTTTTTTTTAACCAGCTGTATTAATCCTCCAAACTCACCTACTTGCCCTCTCTGTGCTGAAGGTCCTTAAATAAAGAGAGATAGTGAGATCCATTTTCCACTCTGAGATCTCCTCAATTGACCTCATCACCCCACTCAAATTTCTGGACTCTATCTTTATGAGACAGACCCCTTTTTTTGGGGAGCCAAAATCTTATAATGAGTCTTACCCTTATGGACTGAAAGTACAGCAACAAAAATCTGGGAGGCTCAAGCCCACTTTAGTCTGAGATTAAACTAACACATGACTTAACCACCAACTCCTAGGTTGAACAATGAGAAAGACAAACTGCTAGATGAGTTTTGCAGAGCCACTCTGCCACCACTGGCATATAAAAGTGGTCATAAGGCAAAGAGCTCAATAACTGCAGTCCATAAATGTTTTTTAATTAACAGACATGAGAAAGGAGAGATAAAGAGTAGTCGGGTTGGAAAGCTACAGGAGGCAGTACAGTTTTGGTGTTTTGGTGATTATCTAGAGCTTCACAGAACTTCCAAAATTTAAGTATAGTATATTAGCCAGAGATACAGGTAATGAGATAAAAGAAGTTATTTTGCACATTTTATACCCAACACACTGAATGAACTGCATTGTTACGCCATTGTAAATGTATCTTACTAATCACGAATCCTTCTTTAGGGTTGTTTGGATTTTGAATGAAATAGTTATTCATTGTGTTCCTCATTAAACTGTTAAAATTACCACTTAATGTGCTTAGGTTCACGCCACGCACTCCAGCTATCATTTAAAAGGAGTGCTCAGGCACAGGCTCGTTGTTTATGGTTTTGTGTATTCCTCTAAAAGCTAGTCAAGCACAGCTAAAGGTGGGCCCATACTCCATATTTATGAAATTGGCTCTGTGTGAAATTGGTTTTTGCCTAATGGATCCCTGCATGGGTGCTCCGTCTGATACCTCTGCCTCAGCTTATTGGCACCAGAGTCATGCTGAGGACAGAGAGACAGAACAGGAAGAGGGACAAATAAAAAGGAACAAAGACATTAAAAAAAAAAAAAGTGGGGAATTTTATTTTTATTTTTTCAAAAGAGCATAAAGTGTACCAGCAGCACTCAAAAGAGCTTTCAAAGGTTCAGTGAATTCTTTTTACATTTTGATTTTACAGGTTAAACACTAGCTGTCTTAATTTTATAAGCTACAGTATACTGTTGACTGTTACAGGTGTAGAGCATAATAATGCAGCGGGGAAGCAAAGCATCAAACAGGACAATGAAGGAAATATACAGCAAAATACTTCATTTTCTCTTTAAGAACCTTCAAGATCCTCCCCGACATGCTGTACTCTCTCACTCACACACTTCTGAGGACCAATCAGATGGCTAATGAGACTGACGCTGTCCAATGCAGTGTGACACTGAAAGTTGTGTCAGTTTATGAGAAATAAGTCCCAAGACTTGTCGGATGTACCTGCAACTTTTTCTATAAAACGGTATGTCGTTAAACAAAAGATAAATCAGCAGTGTTAAGTCAATGACCATCGTAAAAAAAAAAAGAAAAAAAGTGGTGTGATGGACCTGCTGTTAGATCAGTGTGTATGTGTGTCTGCATGTTGAAAGTTTTTTTTACATTTTTTAAAATTTTGTTTCATTCTTTCAGTGCTGTTCACCTCATATTGTGTTTGTGGTGGCAACGGTTGTTTTCCCCAGCAACTTCCTCCAAATCCTCTTCAGTGTGTGACAGGATTGGGGATGTAAAACCTTCCCGGTTAGCTCTGAGTATGTTTTGGGGGCCTGCAGAAAGTGATAAAGACTAAGTAAAGAAGGCACAATAAGAGTACCACAGAGACTTAGTAAAACACTGTGTTGCATCACCAACTAATATTGGCAAACAACTGCTTCAATAAGCTGCCCATCAGCCCAACTTATACGCTGCCAAATTGTTGGCATAAACACAGACTACACTAGCAGTCTTTAAAAAAAAAAAAAAAAAATGTCAAAGGATTTTTTTTTTGTTTGTTTTAAATGTCCGTGCAGAGCGCTTTGTCGCTTGGCTGAGGAAGCTTAAAACCTCAATAATAATTTAAAGTTACAGAAGTGAGATGAAGTGAGTATGATGTTGGATGTGCAGCGCAAACAACAGCCATCATCTTAAAGATGAAGCTAAAGACGTGCTTCTTCTTTACTATAGAAGGTATTATCACCAGATAGGAGCCGAGCATTGAGCATCACCTCTGTAAAAAAAAAAAAAAAAAAAAGCCCAAGGCCTGTTTGAGGATATCGTTTCATTAAGTTAGACATCGCCTATACTTGATGACAAGGTAGTTCATTTTACTGTATGCATCTTGGCCTTACAATGTTGTACTCTATTTTTAGCCAGAAAAGTGGTTGAGTTCAGGAGAGGCATGGAGGGAGCATGCAAAAGAGGGGGGGTGGGGGTGGATGGATGGATGGATGGATGGATGAAGGTTGGCTGGAGCTGTCAGTCTCATCTCTCTCCTGTCTCTCCTCATCCATCCTCACCATGCTGACAGCAGCCTTCCAAGCAGAACAGCGCCTGCCTGCCAGGTAATTCATATTCCCTACCTGCACAGCCACCGGCACCACCGACACAAGAAGACACACAAGCGGAGAGGGATTGGTGGGAGAATAGAAAAGCAGTAAGAAAGAAAGAAGAGGGATTTAGAGATTTTCTCAAATTTGGATAGCAATCAATGTTCAGGAGGAATAATGTCTTTAGAATTGCTGATAATAGTGACTGCGAGTGTATGCTGTTGCCTTGCATTGCCAATCACACACACTAGTTTCTCCATTTTCTCTGTTCCAGGCAGAAGCAACATTGACAACAAATTATTCACCGCTCCATCCTTCTTATTCACCGAATAACTGCACAAAGACATGTTACCAAAAAAAACTGGCAAAATCCTCTGAGCTTTCTCACCCTGCTAACTACCAATTATAACCTCTGCCCCCTGTGATGTGCAGCTGGTCTTCGACTATCAAAAAAAATCCTGCTACAAGTAAAGTTTTTTTTCTGTGTGGTATGATTTGGAACTGTCTCCTACCTCCAGGATATACAGTGGTATTGCTGCATTTATGCAACATGTTCTGAACATCTAGCAGCAGTTTTCTCTGTCTACCTAGACACACTGAGAATTATTATTAATGGTGCGGTATGCTATATTGATGTCTGTGTATGTGGAAAGGTTCTGCGACCATAGACTTGTTATCATTCCACACACTGAGAAAAAAACTTCCATTGACTTTGGTTTTGTGGTCTTCCAAGTCAAAAGAAGCATGAAGCTGAAGTGTGCAGTAGCAAAGTCCTAAACAACCAATTCTTGCAACTCATTTTAAACTCTAAAGTTCATTTATTTAATTTTTTTGCAGAACTTATTCTGGTTGGTGGTCACAGCTAAAAACAATTAATTAGTGGACCAGTGTGAAGGATGTAAAGGGAATTATTCAAGATTTTCCGGCAAATATTGAATATAATATTCACAGTTATGTTTTCATTAGTGGATAGTCACCTAAAAAGTAAGAGCCCTTCAGATCTACATAAAGAGCATATCCTCTTCCCTGGAGCGCCATGTGGCGCTGTCATGTTGTTTCTACAGTAGCCCAGAAGGGACAAATCAAACTCTGGGTCTAGAGAGGGCCTTTTGTTTTTTTGATAATTCCCGGGCCACTGAATATCCTGTTACACACTTGAAATCAGACGGTGTGGATTCAGTTGGTTGCAATTTGTCACCTCACCTAGATGCCACTAAATCCTCCTCCACACTGCTGCATGAGGAAAAAGCGCCTTCCTCAGATTAGTGATTGGGTTGGTAACGTGTCATTTTGGTGAGTTCCAGGTTTTTTTAAGTTGCTCATATGACAAAAGCATCAACCAAATGATTTTAATGTAGCTATTCAAATAGCAATAGCAGCAAGTTAAGATTTTCTGAAGCCACTTAGTAATAGCCAACAGTGTTACTATTTGCTAAGGCACATCTGCAACAATAAATCCTGAGCCTTGAGTCTTATTATTTAGGAATTTTATTTATCTTATATTCAGATGGGCAATATCACATGTTTATACATCAACCTGAACGTGGTAAAAATGATCAATACTGCCTTTAACGTACAGAATTACAAGAATAGGGTTACCTTTAACATTTGAGTTGCAGAGGGAGGTGGTTGGGATGAATGGATAGGGTTATTAAACAGAGTGACTTTGACACTTGAGACTGGGGTTCTCCAAAAACAAAACAAAACAAAACAAAAATCATATAAATCATTTTTTTTTTTCATGGTCATAGAGGTTTTGAAAGTTACTGACAAACAACACCCCTGCTATAAGAAAACCACATCAGGAAATGCTTAAAAATAAAACTCTAGCATTAATATGTGCGTATTATTCTTGTACTACTCTCTCTGTTCCTCCTCCCCTCTCACTGTTCGTCCTTTGCAATTCGAGAGACATCACAAAGAAATCTCAGCCATCGGATGAGGACAGATTGTGGGCCTCTGTAGCGTAGCGTAACTGATAGGTGATTGGATTGAGAATAATTCCCTCTAATGACGAGGCCGGCTCAAGGCTGTTAGTGGTAATGAGAACACGGTACGTGCACAGAAGTGGGCACTGCTTTGCTTCCCAATGCACCACGGGAGGCCAGGAAACACACACACACACACACACACATCATCATCATCACAAATAGAGACACGTGTAGATCCTGATACAAGGACAAGCGCTCACTGCCATAACACTGCTGGGTTGTACCTTGATAAACCTTTAGTGTTCAACTGCAACACAAACCTGATAATGAAGGGTAGAAGGCCATGTAACAATGGACATACTGAATGCATGATGACAGTTTAAAAAAAAAAAAAAATGAAATAACCTGCAATATGCTCCTTTGTCAATTGTCTGAATCAGTGAAGGACATTCACGTCTACCTACCAGTGGCTGTTTCTCTGCCCCGAATGAGCCCCATAGCGTTGGCAGGAGATTGGCGTGGCTCCCCTCTGGTGCCTGGTGCTACTAACTGGCACATACCACTGGTGTGTTGCAAACCACCTGCCAGGCACACATGTTACATGTATGTTGCCAAGGACGGTATTTCCGCACCCCTGCCGTACGTGGTGTGAACTCAGCAGAGCGTCCCTCTGTCTACCTGTGTCTCCACCCTCCCGAACCGACATGCACACAACGTAACACACACACACACACACACACACACACACACACCTGCAAACTCGCCGACGGACGAGCACACTTGCACACAATCCCAGCAACACACAGGTACAGCACGTCACTTTAAAACAAACCAGCAGACGCCGATGTGTATACAAATGAACACGCACGCGCGCGCGCGCGCACGCGACAGCAGGACGATTGTGTACCATAGCATTACGAGCCTGACCAAATGATGCTTGACTGTGGTTCTGTAATCATAAAACTCGTCTGCTGTCCCTCGTGTGCGAGTCACAGCAGAGGATGTGAAACAGCACTTCAGATGCAGGGCGTAATGACGGACCGCCAGATGCTCAATGGAATGCTCAATGGAGCTGATCACTGTTGAGTGTGATCACGGAGCTCCCTATATACCTGCTATTGCAGCCTCCACTGATGGGAAGACGACCAGCGGTAACAGTCGAGCAGGTCGCCCCGGTCTCCAGAGCCGAGAGATACTGATCTCTTCATAACCACTTGAACATTCTGTGGCTTTGTTTTCAAAGAAGAGGATTTCATGCACACTCCTGTTAGGCAGCGCAGGTCCTCAGACTATATGCACTTGAGAGGAGTTGTCTGGTAAAACTGTCTCATCACGAAGTCAGTGCCGGAAGCTGTTGCATTAGTTCCGACGTGGTTCATCCTAACCCTAACTTCTAAAGTTAACACACTAGTAGCACATTTAAATGTCATGGGATGTAATACCTTATTTGAATTTTGGTATATTTATATATCATCAGTTTAATGGAAAATAGATTGTGTCTAACATAAGTTTCAAATCAATGAAGGGTCTGAGGGCTTCTTTTTCTCTTCTTCTTATTTTAGTTCACTGCATTGAACACGACCCTCAGATCAGATTTAACTGCTGAAATGTAACCTCGTTAGAGGAGAAAACCGTTCCCTCCACCTTAAATCCGGCAGGGGGCGGTATTGCAGCTCTTGTAGACTCAAAGAGAGCCCACTGGCCCAGGACTTGAGTAAGAGTTGTGTTAAAAAAAAAAAAAGACTCACTACTGATACACCTGGACACAAGAAAAACACAATAATGATAGCAATGGCCAAAGGAAAGAAAGAAGAAACATAGAGAAATGTCAGATTGTTCCACGAATGTGCTGTGACTCAGCAGTAAACATAATTGGACAGGTACTTTCTAAGTCCATCATGCATTTCCTTTCATTTTGTCTGGTTCCAGTAAAACCTGGACAGTTTCAAGGTTTAGGTCTTTAAATTGTCACATTCCTCTTAAAAACATAACGTGAGACATCTTGCCTCACATTACTTTGAAATCTATGCATCAGTGAAGACACATATTTATCATCTAAAGAAATATATATATATATATATATATATATATATATATATATATATATATATATATATATATATATATAAAACGTTTTTTTTTTTTTTTTAAAGTCCATTAACCTGGAATATCCAGGCGCATACATTTTAAGTAGATGTGACAGCAAATACTTCAGAAGCATGGATTTGACGATTTCTAATGCTGCAGATTTGTAAATGGAAACTTCTGAAGGTGCATGCATAAGTGTGTATAGAATATTTGTCACTTTTTATATGTTAGCAACAACCAGATCCTTCACATTTTTATTAATTGTATCTGACAAAAAAAAGTAAAAAGAAAAAAAAAGGAGTAGAAAGACAATGAACAGTCTGAAAACATCAATCTCCGTTGTGCCTCGTTCCACAATTCAGCTCCGGGTATCCGCCACAGATGATTAAATTAATACACAATTATAAACGCTCCTCATCATCCATCTACCTGCTGTGACGGTGATGAGCCAAAGGATAATGCTGCTACCCATAGTCATATTTAGTAAACATATGATGAATGCTTAATGGATGGCAAACTGTTATAATAAACTATGATCACAGCTTGTTGCCATCCTAATCATTACACCTGTGTTAGAAAAATGTATAGTAATATTCTATCATCACAACATGATCAATGAGTCTCCTTTAGTAGGCAATAACTGAATATAGATATATTCTCTATGATAACCAACTGCCTTCAGTTGAGTCAGGTTGAACAGAAATACATTCAGACAAATCATGAGCAAAAACTGCCATAACTGATTTAGTTGCATATGAGAAGATGATGTTTCATTTAGCTTTTTTTTTTTAAACATTTAATGTGGTGTTAAATGAGAATTTCATAGTCTTTCTGCATATGATTACCTTTTCCACTGAAGACTCGCAGTGCTGCAGGGGCCTGTACAGTCAAAGTACTGCTATGCGTAGTCATGGATCTATTAATGTGCGGACAGCGTGTGGAAGTACTTGTCTATTCTCCGTCGTGGAGATTAGAGTAGGCCTTCGCCCACTATAAATGTCTGGTTCAAAAAACAGTCGCTTGCAGGCCTGGACTGACCAGTAGCATTGCTTGGTGAACATCTCTATCACATCAAAGACAGAGCAAACGGTTTCCAACAATGAAGAAAAAGCAATAAAGCAGTGCTCAAAGTAAATCTGAAAAAGCTGAAGGAAATATCCATTGCTTGTTATTACTCAGCGTGCTACAAGCCAAGTCTCTGGCAGCTTTGAGATCACCAATGCCTGCTAGCCATCCTCGTCTATTACTGCAATCCAAATCTAATAAAAGGATGCAACCGCTGTTTCCAACAGCACCTCAACAAAAACAGTTATATTTAAATGATCTAATCCAATTTTGCTAGTTTAATGGCAGTTCATCAGAGCACTAACTGAGGCTCCTGGTTCAGCGGGGTTGTACTTAGTCTGTTAATTAATCATAGGTGTGTTTTAATGTACACAATAATAATCTCTCACATAATAGTCTTTTCATTTGAACCTCTTTCATGTCCGTGCACTGCTGCACATCCCTATGTGTGTACCAAGCAGACTGTATGTGCTTTGTACACCCACCTATATTGGCGCATGTTATTATCTTAACAATAAGCCCTTAAAATAATAGTCAAATATTGCATTACTGACTTAAGATCAAGTTTTTGTTGGTCAATCGCGAAATTGCTTCCAGGTGTTGAAAGATAAGCAATGTGTTAGTGTTAGAAATTGCAACCATTAAAGTTTTAATTTCAAAACCCATATCTGACAATTTACATCTTGTTTTTTTTTTTTACAACAGGCAATCAGTATAATAACATGTTGTAATGGCCGCTCTCAATTCCATCGTATGTGGCAGATTTCAGAATTCACACAAAACGATGCAGAGCTGTGCTCCATCAGGGGAAACAACTATATTTTTTTCTTTGCTATGTTGTGTGCAAAACCCCTCACTTTCTTCTTTGTTATAACAGTAAACTCGTATGGCTGCACTGTAAAACCACGGCTGTTGCACATGTTAGTATTGTATACATAACATATTATGGGTGTACAAGTTGTGACGTCTCTCTGACACAAAGGCAGAAGATGAATGATATTGTTGTTGTGGTCCAAAACTGTTTGGGGGCAAAATTGAGTTTCGTGGAACCAACCAAAAATGTCATTGTGTATTAATACACCAGATTAGAAAATACTCTAATGTAGAGCTCGGTACCTTTATAACACTGATCGAATTGCTTCGGTAGTATCTCCCATCAAAAGATGTCTAGTCATTCGGTACCAAAGTTTGAGGGACATCTGTTAATTGTAGCTGTAGAGAGTGTTGGCTTTCACTCTCACCCTTTAAAATGCATGAACACTTACAGTAAGATTTGGACCATTAAGTGTAATGTAATTTATTTTTTCTTAAAATTGATTTTTTTATCAAATTGGCAGCGAAAAAAGTACCGGTATTAAAGTCAAGGGATCAACACCAGTATCTAACACTTTTAAACGTTACCCAGACTTACTCATATGAATTAATTAGTGAATGACAATCGAGCTATTCTATCAAGTAGTTTGGAGGAATTGATAACTTCAGACATGCCAAGATTGACAACCACAACTAATCACAACAGACCAGCAGAGGCATATCGTCTACTTTTGCCCGACAGCATCTAGATTGTTTGAATTTGACTTTTCCACATTGCTGTAAGGCCCAATAAAAAAAGGTACAAAAATTATTTACCATTTGCAGTTTCCATACTTGGAATGCAATTCCACAAATAATAGCTCCGGGGTGTGTTTGATAAGTTTGTCCGCCTGCATTTGAAGTGAACAAAAGAGGAGAGCAAGGCACCTCGGAGCCAGTCATTAACAACAACATTCCTCAACTTGATGGGATAAAAAGAGCTGTATGGAAGATGCTTGTCAATCAGCCTCCAAAGTCTGCCTCTTCTCCACTACAAAGCTGTCAACAGTGACAACTGACAGCAGCCAAACCCTGTCTGGTCCAGTGTGTGTATACTGTACACAGTGTGTACTGGATAAGTCTATTTATACTGTACTGGAAACTAATTCAACCTATCAAGCTGTGTGATCATTAATGTAAAGAGAATCTACGCAGATGTGCAAACATGTACTGTATACAATTATGCATGCATGTTTCTCCGTGTGATGTTCATTCATTTGTTAATATATTCACTCATTCTTTCGTTAGCTAACAGGACAAGCAGCAATCCCAGCAATCTTTGGAGGAAAGGCATAAACACAGCGTGTGTATTGTGCAGTATGTATTTTATATTGTTATTCTTTATAATGGATGTCTCTTTAGGGTTGTATTAGCGGTCTCTACAGGTTGGAAAGCTTTTTTTGTTGTTGAAGAAGGTCTGCATGTTCATTGTATCCATCTTCCGTGAGTATCAATTGGGTATAACAAAGAGCGACAACCTTACGTTGTTTAAATTTGATGTCTTTCAGATAGAATATTTAAAAAGAAAAGTTCAACAGTTTTGATTGACTGACAATAACTTACCCAGTTTGAAAAACCTAACAACTGACATGCCACTAGAACTTGTAGCTGAAGGTTTAATAAATTTGCACATTGCTGTAGCTCATTATATTTTCTGATCCAACATACTTGTGCAATAACTTAATACATTGCCAGAAGCATTGCATTAAAAAAAAAAAGAAAATACTATTTAAAAATTAAATACGTCTTTTTTTTTTGTCGTTCTTTCTATTTATAGTAATTTGATGTAAAAGTGACAACCCTATGACATGATCACATTGAAGAGAGTGCTACATTAGCAGGTGTTTTCTATGGGGAAGTACAGCTCTCCTCACAGGAGAACACAGCTAATGGAAGAATCGTGTATACAACAACAACAACAACAACATCATATGAACAAAAAAAGTTATCAAGTACTGTTCACCAGAGAATGTGAATGAAGCTTCTGGAAGTGGTTTTATTAAACAATGACCAACAATTCATCTTTAGTTTTGAATGGTGATTGTGCTTAGTTATTGTGTATGGCACGAATCTGCATTTAATTGACTAAGGGAATGGCTGAAAATGTGGATGATACATGTATCTTTGTATAAACACATCAACGATTTATTTAAATTCTACATGCACTTACATGCTCCTATTACTGTTGAGGAAGGTTTATGCCCACTTGGGGTTATGATGCCCTTAAAGGAAATTAGATAACAGAGGAAGTGTGTAGTGTACCCACTTCTAAGAGCTTGTTTCTTACTTCCCTAAAATCTCACATCTAGGTGATACTGAGTGTTCTTCGTACTGTGGAGAAGCTTTCTTAAAAAAGCAAAAACCATGTGGCAAAGAAGATGAGGGATAGACTGGTGAAGCGTATCCTCATCACTGGAACATTACATTTCATTTAGCTGACGCTTTTATCCAAAGTGACTTACATCATACCGATGGGACACCATCGGGAGCAATTTTAAGGGTTCAGTGTCTTGCTCAAGGACACTTAGGCATGTGGACAGGGGGAGCTGGAGATTGAGCCACCAACCTTCCGATTAGTGTGCAACCCACTCTACCGACTGAGCCACAGCCTCCCATACAAGTGGGATGATGAGCATTTGTTGGTAAACACATACTTGGATATATATCTGAGCGTCAGGTGTTAGCCAGTATGGCTTCACTGCTGAGGCCTGTTTTCCAGGCTCAGCTGAAGAGGGTCTTTTTTTTTATGTTAATTACTTACTCTCTGCTGCACTGGGTATTTTCTGAATGCTGTGTTAGAATTGCTTGTTTCACTCTCAACCACCTGTCACAGCAAAGAAGATGAAAAGTTGGAGAGGGGGAACGAGTGAGAATAGGCCAGTTGTCCTACCTACTTGCGTTTTGCCTTTTTGAAGAGGAATCCAGGAGTCACCTCAGCTGTCGCCTCCTACTTGGCATATAAGGCCTGCCTGTCTACAGCTATTACATTAATCAAGTTGGGAAGATTATTGGCAAAACCTGCAATTGGCCCCTGATCCAGTCCCTAAAGATAGCCCTTTTTAGCTGCTCAAGGCAAAAGCGCAAATAAGAAGGGGACTGCGGGAGCTGTTGCAAGAAAAGCAAAAACGACCTCATCCTCTATTTGAAATGAACCCTTATTAATATTTCAAAATGTTGGATAAGCATGTGGCTTTGAAGAAATGAGCAGCCTTTTTCCAGTTATTCACTAGTGGAAAAAAGGGACCATGATTGGAAGCTATGGCAAAAAAAAAAAAAAAAAAAAAAAAAAAAAAAAAAAAAAAAAAAAAAGGGGGGTGAGGGGGAGGATTAAACAAGAGAGGGAAATAATGGCTCAGAGTGGAGCCCTCTCTCACACATAAAGGGCTCAGCAGCATCTTGTCTGCACTGAGGATAGGTAGGAGAGTATAGATGTGAAGTGGTTAAAAAGACCTGGAAGAGGAAGAAAGGTAGAGGAAGCTACATTTGCTGGTGTCTCTGTCATTACCCCTTCATTTTGCACACTGCCAGGTCCATTACTTAATTTCCCTTATAGCCCTTCACTATAACAGAAGTTCAAGTGAGTTAAAAGCAAACCTTCAGAGGCACACTGTATCAGAGAGCTGTGATGAAAAAGTCAAATCAAACAATATCAGATTTGAAACACGGTCAGAGATGCTGCTGGTCGTTAGATGTAATCAGCCAGAGACCCAAAGGACTCCACTTATAATACATCATGCAGATAGCCATATTTTATATCTTCAAACCCTAGAAACCCACTCTGCGTATGCATGCAACACAGCGGCGTGCGCACACACACACACACACAGTTACGGACAGGAATATTCTGTACAGAAACCATTTCTCTGCAATCTCACAGATGCAGTACTGTGGCCTAAGAGATTTGTGAGCTCATTTGCAGGCACATTAAAGCTCCACTCACTCCAACTTAAAAAATGTCTCAGCCTTTTGACAATTTTTTATTGTGGAAGTGCAAAACTCATTTCGGTGGTTGACACTTGGGTATAGATATCAGAGATACATGTACTTTTGGAGAGGAGCTAGTGCGTGAAAGCAAGGTACGTCCGTAAATTGGATGTGTAAGCATTTTTGGTGCAGAATGTGTGGGGTTAGGAGATACAGGAAAAAAAAAGAGCACACAATTTTACTATAATGATATAAAATGTGTGTCATCTGTAACAGTAAGTGAGAAAGTCTTCTGATGGGATTTCTCTTATGGAGGTTCAAGCAAGTGCTTAGATTTTGACAAAGTACAGACAGAGGGTAAAAATAAAAACTTTTATGAAGCATAATTTTCCATTTTGAGAAGTTTTATCTTGTCACTTAAAATTGCTGTTACAAAAAGGAATAAAAGTAATGACTTCTTGGGAAAACTAGTTTAAAGGAAGTATATATTTAATACACGGTGGAAGAAACTACGGGAGCTTTTGGATTAAGTCTTCTTTCTCTCTTGCTTTGTTCAACCTACGGCAGCAGCATTCTGAACTCGTATGTTTTAAAGCCTCTCTTTTGCCAAGCAGCCAACAAACGATTAGCAGGAACAATTACCCAGGCAGGGCCTGCCAACCAAATAGGGTAAACAAAAAAGGCCCATTAGCTTGTGGAGTGTACCTCAGCTTCACTGGGGACCCGTTGTACTGGGTTACTGGCAGACTTATGCAGACATAATGGAATGTTTTCATGTAGCCCCACATGTAAATGTAGCAACTTGACATGTTAACAAACCAAGCAAGCTGATATGCTTGCTAATTAGCTGCACGACCAAACAACATTACAAAGAAACCGGATCCTGGGAAAAGACCTGCATGGTGTCGAAAAGACAAAAAAAAAAAAGGCAGTGCATTGTTAAAAGGTTCTACCTGGTTGACCAAAAAGGAATATAAAAAATAGCTTCTTTTTGATTTTTAGCAGGTGGGTCTAAACCAAAATGTGTCTGAAAATGTCAAGGGATTTCAGCAATTATTTTATTACTTGTACCTTTTTATAAACCAGATTACATAAACCAGGCTGTTGTAGCCTGTTACATTTGACAAGGGTGAGAAAAAAAAGTACAAGTATTGAAAATTATTCAATTGACTTAACATTGTACCGTAGCACTTGTGATGGATAGCAAAAAAAAAAAGTATAAAAATTCAAGCAGAGTCTTTTTTATTCCATAAACTGTTCTTTCTTGTCAAAACTTAGTGCCTAGATAACCTATAATGCAACTCAACTGTTGAAAGTTTGATTAGAGATTCGGGTCTGTTTTGTAGCTTTGAACTGCGACCTCTAACAAGAGAAGAGGAGGAAGGCTTTTAGGTGTGGAAGGAAACCGTGCAGAACCTTTCTGTTGGGATTAACAGGCCACGGCAAGATATAAACTGCTGCCCCAAGGGAAGGAGTTCAAGTATCACATGGTCCTGTTCAGAAGTACGGGTAGACGGGAGCAAGATATCAAAAGCCTGATTGAAGGCATGTCTGCATGGTGTATCGGTCTGAGTTGAGCCTCCAAGCAAAGCTCTCAATTTACCATTGATCTACACTCCTATCCTCACCTTTCTGACTAGTGACCAAAAGGTTAAAATGGCAGATACAAGCAGCCTTCATCCTCCATTGGGTCTGTGGAGTCGTACTCAGGGACAAAGTGATGAGGAGCTCGGACATTAGCAGGAAGGTCTGAGTACTGCTGCTGAGGTGGTTCCAGTAGGTGACCAGAATTCCACCTGGAAGCATCTTAAAAGAGGTATTGCAGGCACATCCAACTGTGCCGCGAACATGGGGGAGACTGAGATTACACTGGAGGGATTACATAAACTGTCTGGCCTGGGAAAGCCTTGGGATGTCCCATGAAGAGGTGGAGGAAGTGGCTGGGACTTCTTCTAAGCTATTTTGCTTAGACTGCTGCCCCCACAATCCAATTCTGGACGAGGAGCGGCTGATGGTGACAAGGTGACAAGAGATGTGTCTACGTTGTCTGCGATACTGACGGTCATTTTCCATTTGCTTACCAAGTCAGCATACTTATTGTTTTTCTTGGATAAAATTAGTGCTTCTTCAGTGAACTCTTGAACTAAGTTTCATAAAGGATGCATCTTTATCTTTGGTGTATGACTCTGGTAGAATGAGTCAACACGCTTGTGGTGTTACCTTATAAAAGGTTACCTCGCTGAACATCCACTCACTTCCCTCACCACTCCAACAACCTCACCTTCCACTTCAATCTGATTGGTTTTAGAGCCCCAGGAGTGGTGTGTGTGTGTGTAATGTCACAGACATACTTAATTCATGCAGATGGAGTGTTTGGGTGGCCCTGCCTGAGACAGGAACACAATCTCTGCTGCTGGTAAACACCAATTTAATGGGCCTGACTGGCTGGGAAGAGCTACAGCAGCTGGGGGAATATGGCATGTATAAGAAATGAACAACAAGGATGTGTCAGACACAAGCAAAAAGCAGCGAGAGGGGAAAAGTGGTAGCATAGCAAATGTCTTCGTCTGGAAAAAAGCTAAGGGGGATGACAATGTGCTGGCGTGAGCTCTTGCACCTCCCCCAGGGTGTAGCTACTGTATGCTGAAATGTTCTGAAATGGTTGTGCTGGCCCAGTTTGGCAGTCTGGCACAGTGATACTGACAAAATAACAACTTTTATAACTATATTTAGACACAACGTGGACTCGTCAAGAGTTTCAGCAACAAAGAATGATACAAACTCAATGAGTCTTTCCAGCTAGTATTTCTGTCTAGACTATCCACAACAGAATTTACCTTGAATGTAGTATGGGACAGACACACAAACCACATGTATACAGAAACTCCAGTACAAACAGGTCTTCAGCTCAGAGGGCATCGAAAAAGACGTCTAAAGCATCAAGTTTTTGTCCTTTTATGTTCCACAGGAGCTTCATTAGTGCGGTTCGCATCATGGCTTGAGATAGAGGAGTGGATTGGGGAATGAGGAGAAGACAGTCGTTTGAGCTGAGAAGCTGAAAAGTCAGCAGAGCAAAGCAGAGCAGACAGTAACTCCCCACGCAAATCAGCACAGTAATGTCCATGAATAGAAACAGCTCTGACACGTACGGTCTTATTGCTGTGGAAAAAAAGCTGAAGGAGCTTTCCCCCTGCTTTTTTGTTATGTCATATTGAGATGATTTAAAGAAATACACACATGGTGTACCCTTCTGTGGTAGAGCTTAAAAAACAGTATGACAGCATTTGTTAGCTTGTGTCTCAGCGTGGAAAGTAACACATTATAGTAGCAGGAGCTGGCACTGTACTGATACTGGGATTTTGGCTCCTCTTGTCTCCTCTACTTTGGCTGTAGATTGTTCCACAAAACTGTTGTCAACCTCTAGTATCATCCTGAACCTGACAAGTTTTCACAGTCCTTATAAAAAAAACAATCTGAGGATGTTTTGAGGGGTAATGGAAATTGAATTAAAGTGAAAAAAAGCCAAATGAAATTGGCTGGGTAGAATTTGTTATTTAGAGAGTGTTAATCCAGAGCAATGCTGTCCAAATAAAAGCGAGGGCAGAATGAGCTGTTGCCTTTAAGCTAATGGGATATTAGCCAAATCCTCTTAGCCAAACTATTTTGTGAGGGTTCAGTGAGCGATTGCATTGCTGGCACTAATATGAATGAAGAACTGTGATTTTGTTAAGTGCCAGGCTGAAAGTGACTCAACTTGAGAGACATATTTACCATGCATGAATGAAGCAGCCAAGTTTAAACCTATTGTTTCTTTGAAGGAGGAGTGTGTGGCTGCCTGTTTGAAGAATCTCCTACAGGTGCCTGAAACGAACTAGAGGAACACAGTAAGTCTATACTAATATATGTAGTGCTCATATTATTATCGAAGTATGCCACTTTTTTTTAAAAAGGGAAAAATGTATGTTTTACAACACAGGATTATGATAGATACAATGAGACAAACAAGATAAAGAAGATGTGTATAAATAAAATTAATATATTAAATGGTAACAGCTTGCATTCAGGTGAATGCTAAAAGTTTACAGAAATATTTCTTCTATATTTTGCTTTTAAACACCTATGTAAATAATTTTGATCTTGATAATAACCCACTATCACTCACTGTTGTAGGTTTATTCCAATCATTTCATGTTTCCTGTTGACAGTGTTTGAATGCCTTTTTTTAGGCAAAAGATTGAGTGCTAAAAGCAGGATAATATCACATGTATAGTATATTGGATCAAGTCATTAACAGGGCACTTCTAATATTTGTAGCGGTTCAAATTTTCTTTTTACAATTTTTTCTTGGCTGCCGGTTGTAAACTACAATGCCAGTTTTTATAATCGTCAGTTTGATAATAAGTATTAACCGAATTATCTCAAATCTATTTACACCTAACCAAAGGGATATTAGAACAGAAGAACAGAAGCTTCACAATAGATGGAGTCAGTGGGAGTATGAACAAGTAGGGTGCCAGCCAATTCTCCATCTCAGATGCAAAGCTTATAATAGACTGACGTGTGCAGACTCTGTTCCTTTGCCAAATTACTTTCTTTTCTACACACAAGTAGGTTTGACACCCGGAGTTGCCAAAGTGTTTTGAGTTATACAAGAGATTATGCAAATTAAAGGAGTAAATTATTTTCCTACAGAACACCATGTTATGAATAGAATAATGTGCTTAAATTCAGTAAAACATTACATGGATGACTAAAAGTACGAATAATGTATGACTATAAGATTTCAAATCAGTGATGACTGTTGTGCAGAAAATAAGGATCTGAAATATAGTTGGATGCATTTCCTCTTCCTTGTCAATAAAAACAAGAAAAAAATAAAACAAGAAATTTACAATTGTATGTGAAAGTTTAGATTCAAGTTCAAAGACTAATCCTTAACCCCAACTTAACCCAAGTTTTTTAACTTTAGTAAATTAATCTGTCTACAACAGGCCTGGGTTCCAAACTTTGATACTGTATGGACTTTGGGCGACCCACTCACACCGATAAAATCATTCTATTTCACTATTTAACAACACATTTTTGACCACAAACCTATCTGAGTTGCACGCGTAGTAAATGGAGGCTTCTCCGTGAGCAGCCGCTAGCTTTCGCAAAGCATTTAAACCGTTTTCACAAACATGGGTGAACTGTAATGCCAAGCAATATCTTCCTTGTGAGGCATCATCTCATTGTAGCTCCAGAAAAGAACCTCAGTTACAGTATCTTCCTTTAAAATCCATAAAAGGATTTGTACTGAAAAGTGTAATGTATTCCAAAAATAAAAAAAAATCATTCAGGGTATCACAATCAAGCTATAAGTACTGGTATTGAACATTTTTAAACAATACCTGTGTACCAGCTATGTACTGTATGTCAAGCTTGCATAACCAATTTTGTGTCATGTTTGAAGTGGTAAACTTTGAAAACATTGGCACAGATTTACAGAGACTGGTTATTATGTTGCTATCTTGTGATGATCTCCCTGTAGCTTTGTTTTGGTATCCACCAACTCTTTAAGGCTTTTTTTTTTTTTACTTCTAAATGCTGCACCAAGTTTACCACCCGGTTGCGAACTTTGTTTGTCACCTATTTAGGGCATAAAGTGTTTTTAATCAGACTGCAGCAAAACAGCAAAGTTGTGGGTCATTAAACCAAAACAGTATGCTAAAAGGAGCGAACAAAAAAAAAAAGTAGTAAAGCTTGGGGCAGCTGGATGCTTGATTAGCGTAGCTAATGCAAGGTGAGACTGGCACACCGTCATGCCACTACAGGGAGCAGCCGATTCTCTGGAGGCAACACTTGTGTTTCTCTGCTCCGTATGCTAATGATTTCTGAGGGCAAAAAAACAGGTTGATTTACAAGTTGACCCCTACCATCTCAAACAGTATTACAAACAGCTATGATTTCCTTGCCCCCCGGCGTCGAAGAAGACCGAGAGGGCAATCATATTCATCTGTATCCACCCTCACTCTGCATTTGGCTGGTCTGACAAGAGAAACTGCAGGGGATGTATGGTCATGAAAAGTGAATAAATAACTAACACACACACACACACACACACACACACACACACACACACACACACACACACACACACACACACACACACACACACACACACAGAGACAGAGAGAGCGAGCGAGAGAGAGAGAGAGAGAGAGGTGGAAGCAAGAGTATTAATTTCCCACCTTCATTCATATTCACACGGTGGTGCCATCGCTCTCAGATGTGTGATCTTAACCAGATTTCTTTGCGCTCACCCCATCAGTGAATTTTCTCTGTCATGTATCAAAGCTGTCGTATGTATGAATAAACCCCCAAACCCAACGTCATATCCTGCCCTAGCTAAAGTGATATGCAGGGGTGGGATAGGGTGCGGAGTGGGAGTAAAGGCAGCGGGAACCCAGTGCGCATTGCAAGGATCGTGGCAGGAGACGACACCATACATCAGTGGGGACATAGGCTGTCAGAGCATGAATGGGTTTTGTCATGAATGAATAACTACCAGAAATGTGCGGTGAGGGGAAGAAGAGAGCTTTACTTGCCTAAGCCTTTTCATCTCCTATGATCCACACTTCAGAGTTGGCGTGAAGAAAGGGGGAGGTTGTTGCGTGTGGCTTATTGAAATAAACAGATTCCTCAGTGAGAGAAGATGAGGAAGGAGAGCCTCGTCTTCACAATGGGAGAATGAGAGAACAGTAACAGAAGGTGCAGTCGAGCCAATGTAGCTGGTGTAAATGGTGTGTGCCGTCTGTGTCGGCATTGTGTTTTATCTGAACTGTCACCTCGGGCTTGTGTCGTCTGAATGTCTCGACACTTTTGTTTGAGTGCAGAGCTAATTTCCCACCCCACAGGGAGTTCTGTCACAAGGAATATGCAATGAGACAAAGGCACACTAGAGTTATCTCACTGTCACTCACTCGCTGTCAAAATTTTAGTCGCCAGTGGTGATTTTCTCTCCAGTGCTTTAACTACTGGGATCTAAATTGCACCACTGTGTATGCATTTTAAGCACACAGGAACAAAAAAAAAAAACTACCATAAAACTGTAATAGAAATGATGTTCGTGAATGATAAAGGTGATAGCTGGAGGGAAAAGGGATAAATAGGGAGAGACAAAAAAAGATGTAAACCCTCCTGGGGGATGAAACAGTCCATACTGTGAGGAGGTGGGTGAGACTGGGTGGGTGAGGGAGCCGGGCTGAAGTGGGAGGAGGAGGACGTGGGGGGGGGGGGGGGGGTACCGAGTCTTGCCCACCACACGTGTTTGTACTTACCGGCACTATCCCAGAATGCCGCCTGCTGATTTCCCATCTGCCCTGGCACTGCCTCTCATGGCAGCTGGCGTCCCTTCTACCCGTCCTTCCATTCCAAGTACGGCAACAATGGATGGGCTGAGAAACAGTCAAATATTAACTCCTCCCACTTCCTGGTTATGTTCTCCTGTCACCCTTTGAGCTTTTTGTTCTTTTCACCCGTGGCTCTGATATGCTAATGCTTGTATACTTACTCAAACACACCAAAGTGTCCTGTTGGGACAGTCACAAACATGTTTCCTCTGTAGCACTCCACTGAGGGAAACAAAGGAGGGGAAACCAACGTGGTGAGGTGCAATCAAAAAAGATGTGAGACTGTTCCTGTTGCAGAGTGCACCAGAGTAATGCGCTGGTAGGGGCTGGAAAGACACCCGCATGTTATTGAGGAGGCGCTTTGTCATGTCGGAGAACCCAAATACCACCACAGAACAGTTCAAATAGTTTGCACCGAACGTTTTCACACTGACGCTTTAGAACCTCACAATCCTACTCTGGGGGACAAATTCATGGGAAAAGAAAACACACCTTGCTTGTCATGCTCCTGACTTCACGCCTCTTCTTTTGTCTTGGACAGTGACGTTCTGCCCCTCTTGAAACAAGAATGCCACTCAAAACACCTCACCTAACTCATTGCTTCATGGCCTCAGGCTTTCTGAAGCATGTTAGGGGGCTCCGTTTCTGATGTTGATCAAGTGACATAACTTGGAATTTTTACCCAAGAAAGTTATGCAAACCATAGGAAAAAAAACATCTCTGTTTTTCATTTTTTCACTGATCTCCATTGGGCTGGTTCATTCAATTCAATGCAATTCAATTATATTTATATAGCGCCAAATCACAACAGAGGTTATCTCATGGCACTTAACACATCAAAGTCCTTAAAGCAGAACTCTACAATATTATACAGAGAAACCCAACAATTCAAGAATCCCCACATAAGTTAGGAGGGGAAAACAAACTCCTCTTTAAGTGAGAAAAACCTCCAACAGAGGGAAGGAAAAACTCCCTCTTAACAGGAAGAAACCTCCGACAGAACCAGGCTCAGGGGTGGGCGGACATCTGCCTCGACCGGTTCGGGTGAGAGGAGAGCAGAGAGAGAAAAGGACAGCATAGAGATACGAGAGAAGAACTGTTGGTGGAGACGACAAGCGCAGGGCCGAGACATGCAGCTCCATGACGGGACATCTGCAAAAGAAAGAAGAGAAACTACACGAGCGAGGGAACTGAATGGAGCGACAACAGACAATAAGCAAAAACTATGGGAGAGAAAAAGATGGTGAGGTATGAGTCTAAAGAGAGTTAAAGAGTATAGGAGGAAATAAAATCATCTCGTGTCATTCATGGTTGTATTATGTCAATACCAGCTGGAATATAAGTTACAGTTTAGGCATATCACTCTCAGGCACTGTTTAGTCAGGCTCAAGCCTAACACACGTGCATATTTCTCCGTACTGTCCACTGTACCCTTGCCTGTACAAGGTGGAGATGATTTATGTATTTACAGGGATAGTGAACAATGAAAAACACTTATTAGGTGTCATGTTCTTCATCGTTCATGATCAAGGTTAAAGGAGGCTTTTAAACATGTGCTGCAGAATAGGAGTGTGTGTGCATTTGCCAGTTCCCAAAGGCCCAGTGGCTTCCCCTGACTAACTGTGTAATCGATCATAAAAAATGCTGAATAGCTCGGTCTGGCCAAGACACGGAGGCAGTAGTGTACAAGGGACATTGACTGAGTTAATGGTGGTTTATGTGATGGCCTGTGCGCAGGCTACTTTATGGTCACTGGTATTAACTCAGTCACACTTTGGCAGGATAGCAATCTAATTAGCATTTCATCAAAGACATTATACTCCTGGTTATGCATCATGTTCACAATATTTAAAATCTAAAGACCGTTGGTTGATTTGAATGCGAGAGCTCTTGGCTTCCTTTATTTGATTGCAAATCAGTCCCTTACTCACCTACATACTAATTCTTAAGGTTTAAAGGAACACCTTGACAATTTGGGACACATGTTTGTTTGCTAGCTTTCCTGAAGGAGAGAAGATCTGTCATACCTCTGAACAACGAAAATCTGATCTGCCGAGTCATTTGCAGAAATCAAGTCTTTTTTGTTTTACTCTATCGTGAAATCATAAGTTTGTTTCACAGGGCTTTGTGATCTTAATAGCATACAATACCCTGTATCTGTAGCCTCTTTACCAACTACAAGACTGGAAATACAATTACAGTTCCCCTCATTTTAAATTGAAAAAAATCTCCAACAACATGGCACGCCACGAGAAATGCTCGACAGAAAGTCATGAATACAAAGCAAGTTAACAAAGTTTATTTGGATTTGGTTTAGCATTCTGACAGTTTAAAAGGCCTGCAACCTCAATATAGCATAAAAACCAAGCAGCAACCAATAGTGACGCCCCCCCCCCCATTGGTTTGAGCACTGCCGTTATGATGCTTCGAGTTTGGGTTTTTGCCGCCACCATCTTGCTAGTTCGGAGCAGATCGGAACCAACCTCCAGCGACCCTTGATCGCATTGGCCTTCTTTTTCAGACCCGTAAGCTACGTCCACTTTTATATACAGTCTATGATAAAAACAAGACGTTTGAGGTGCAAGATGTTATTCTATAGCAACAAAGTGACTGAGAATACATTTTGCCATTTATTGTGAGGAGGCTATGAAGCCAAACTGGACATTAAAACAGCATCAGCAACTGCATGATTCCATCAAACCTTCAGATGTTTACTGCACGGTATTGTGAGAATAAACATTTACTGGAAATGTGAATTAAAGCACATATCCAGTAGTTACCACATATGTTGTCATTCATGGGCATTATCTTCTTTACTTTCTAAAACAAGACATGTACATTTATCTGGATAAAACCGTTTCTAGTGACACTTAAGCGTTGATGTAACGTTCATATAATACACAGTACATAAACTTAAAGAGATTTAACTTGTCGGAATGATAAAATGAATGGCATAAAGTTTTGCGTGACTAAGCTAACCAACAAGGCGATACAGAGAAAAGCAACAAGGATTAAGAAACACAGCGACAAACACAAGCACACATAATCAAGCTGTGCATCCCTACTTAATCCAGCGTGGATGGGGCCTGTAATACAGTGACTCAGCCCTCATGGTAGACCCCGGTTTGTCTTTTATCTCCCAGGGACTGTTTACTTCCAGTAATTAGGCCATTCATCACGCTAATGGGAACATCCCCCTCTACTAAATAACTTCTCTTTTCTCTGAGCAGGCTTACAATCCTGGCACAGCATCTTGGGAGGGAGGTGGTACTCCACCTAAACATGGTGCCAACGGGGGCAGGTTGTCCAATCTGTCAACATTTCTTATCAGAAACCCATTCATGGTCCACGTGAAGCGGGTTGTAAGGAGAAATGAGGTCTGATAAAAAAAAATGTGGACAAAAATATTTCAAATATACTGCTGATGCACTGCAAATGTATAATGTCTTGGGTAAAGGTATTTGTATGAGTAATTAGTAGTTGTTTGAGTTATCTGCTACAGGAAAACAGCATGTCTTTGGAAAGCCACTAGATGAGATACCTGATGTATGTTGAGTTGCGGTTGCCCTTGAAACTTGACACATGTGGATGAGTCATTGTATTTGTGCTAACATGGATCTGCAGCTCACACATCCCAACTTGCCAAAGCCATCTGTGACTATCAGTTCATATGTAGCAAAGAAATACCATGGGTTGGCTGTGTGGGTTTCCATAAGAGCTCTAAGAGGCCTAATTCATTCATAGCTCGCTGTCCTTTGACTCCTGAGCCAACAATGCAAGTGAAGGAGGTGGAGGTGAACAGTCTTCAGCCGACCTGTATAGCTTCACTCCAATAAGCCACAAGCACTTTGGGGTTTTCTTTTTGCAATCCATTCAAACCCCTTTTGAAATAAGTACATTTCACTTGGAAATGTGTTAAAACAATTGAGCAGCCTTGCTGTTAATTTGTCTCAGTGCCAGGCGGTGTTACAGCAGCTTACAATGAATGATACCACAGTGCCAGGCAATGTAAACGATATAGGCCTACTGCTCTGTATAGCTAAAAAGATAGTTACTCATGGCATTATGCATACAATACTTCATTTGTATGTCATTGGGTCAGGGGGTGGAGAAGAGGGGTCGGATGTGGGGTGTGTCGGGGCTCTTCTGAATGACAGTTACACTCTACCACACTAACGAGGCAACCTACGGCGCTGAGGAGGCAACCCTACTGTGGCTACATATTTTTTCAGAAATTAATGTGTGAAATCATTTTATTATTAAGAGAGCTGGTAGTACAAAAGGAAAGAAACAGTACGAAGCACATGTTGTGATCAACCAGCGCTGGCACAAACACTTCTGCATATGCAGTGGAAGAACTTTGATTTCACTCCTAGAATAATAACTCATCTTGGAACATGATATTCATCCATGTTAAACCTTTGATTTTTCTTGAAACATCTTAAGTCTAGAAAAATGCTTTCAGAAGCCCTGGCATTTCTGCATATTCTTGCGTCTGAATTATTTTTTTATACAAGACACCACCAAATATAGTAAGCACGTAAATGGATGTTTTACCACAGAACTTCCCACGTTTTATGGTGCAGGCCTTTTATCCAAGTGATGGGCTTGCTGTCAGTAAAGATAACCTGGAAAAAGCTCCAGTGGAGGTCAGTAAAACAACATAATTACACATTTTCCCGATCAAGAAGCTCTAACTCTCTGCTTCAGAGTGAGCAATAGCTATTGTGGCATGGACAGACACCTCAGACAAAGCTATGGGAAGCGATTAATATTATTATTAATAATTCATATTAATGAAACACCGGTGGGAGCTGTGCCGATGAGAGATTGGTTAGTTGATGGCACCAGCAGTACTGCCCTTCCATTTATTACCCTATCCTGCTGTATCGGCGCAGGCTGGGGTCCAAAGCCTTGTCTTGTCCACTGGAGAATGAGTGGACGAGCTGGACTCATCATCTACCTTTCTGATCACCACTCATCTCTCTGAGGGGGCCATTGTGTCCTGTCCCTCTTCATTAAGATAGGCCTTAATGGACTTTTTGCGGGCCCTGTGCTTGCATAGAGCGCTAGAGTAGGGAGATGCACAAGGGCACATGAGGCTGTGGATGAATGTGTTCCTCTTCTCTTGTCACCTACACAACAGGTTCAATTGGCTAAAAAGATGGTCCTTTTCGATATAGAAAGGGCTCCCTTTCAATATTTGGTCTCAGAGAGCGAGAAATGAAAAGATAGGAAAACAGGAGGCAGTTTTCAGGGATCTTTTAATGGAGGCTTATTATTTGGGTCAGCATCCTAACCTTTTCCTGTGAAGTGACTCCTAGTTGTGAACTGAGCCATAGTAAAATCATAATCAACTGCAAACACGTTCCATATCAAACAAGACATTTATATTGTCTGATCTGTTAAGATATATTATGTTTCAAAGCCTGATTTTTTTTCTCTGGACAATTCTGAACAGGGTATTTACACTCGCATATCTTATTCTATCTCTACCCATTCCTCTCCTTTTTTCTTTAAGTAGGACTGTGTGATTATATTTATACTTTATTTACTTGATATTAGAATTCTGTTTCCCCGTATTGTAATTTACAACCCTGCTCCCAAAAAAACCCTGCCATGTGCACTAATGCACCCTCATATCATTACAGATGCTGGCTTTTGAACTGTGCACTGATAACAAGCTGGATGGTCCCTCTCCTCTTTAGCCCGCAGGACATGGCATCCACAATTTCTCAAAACAATTTCCAAAATTTTGAATTTTCAGACCACAGGACAGTTTTCCACTTCACCTCCGTCCATCTTAAATAAGCTAAGGCCTGAAGAAGGCGGCAGCGTTTTTGGATCATGTTTATACAATTTCTTCTTTGCATGGTAGAGTTCTAATCTGCATTTGTGGATGCAGCTATAAACTGTGTTTGCAGACAAAGGTTTTTGGAAGTGTTCCTGAACCCATGCAATGATTTCCACAACAGAATTGTGTCCGTTTGCCCAAAGATCACCGCCATCCAACATTAGTTTTCTTCCTTGGCCCTTGTGTACAGAGATTTTATCCAGATTTTCTGAATCTTTTAATGATTTTATGAACCATCAATGATGAAATCCCCAAAATTCTACTGAGAAATTCTGCCTGTCTGGGATGCTCTTTTTTTTTTTTACCCAATCATGTTACTAATTTGTTGCCAATTAATGTAATTAGTCATGAGATGTTCCACCGAGTGTTTTTTTTTTTTTTTTTGCATTGCACAACTTTTCCCTTTTCCAGTCTTTTGTTGCCCCTGTCCCAACTTTGTTGTAACGTGTTGGTGGAATCAAATTCAAAATGAGCGTATATTCTTCACAGAACAATAAGATTTCCATTTCAGCATCTGAAATGTTGTCTTTTTTCTATTTTCAATTTGAAATAGGTTTACATGACTTGCAAATCATCCCATTCTGTTTTAAATTCACATTTTACACAGTCTCAACTTTTTTGGGGAAATTTTGGTTGTACTTAGGACTGCCCACTAACAGGTCGAGACACTCCTGTACTTCGATAAATGAAAAAAGCATATGATGCCGTTTGATACTGCAAATCTACATCAGAGTGACACAGTCTAATTGTATGTAAATAGTGTGCAAAATGTCTCTATCTGACGGACTTGATGAATACAGCACAGTCATAAAATACACAACTGCTTTTTTTTTTAAATCTTAGAAACAGAGCCATCTTGCATGGCCAAGCCCCACAGCTACTGTCAGATGCAGGTTTTGTATTCAGCAAAGGATCATTCTCATTAGTCAAATCCTTGTATGGCACTGTAATAAATTAAATTAGGTAGTTCATTAGTAAGCAACTGGGTGATAGGCGAACTCATTTGAAGAGCATGTGCCTTCTCTTGTTTCAAAACTGATGAGGATGTTACAGGAATAGGAAGGTGTTTCACTGGGAGGTTGTTTTGCTGCTCACCTTTGAAGGTTTTACACATGGAACGTGAGTGAAACCAATTTTCATACATTTGATCTTGATTGTTGGAAAATACCGGCAGCATAGAGAACAATGCTAAAAAAAAGAAAGAAGAGAAAAATGCGAAGACCACAAATGCACTCACAATGGCAGAGCAGCTTCGCCTCAGTGTTTTGTTGTTTTGATGTCTGTTACGATCTAAGATTGAAATCACACCAGAATGACGAAGAAATTCATAGGAGGTCATAATTTACAGGTAAATGCTCCTGACTACAATACTGCACATATCCCTTATGGATCAAATCAAGCTGAATCCACTGACTGAACATAAAAACGGTGCACCTCTGTTGTTTTCTACATTTCTTTTCATCAAGACAAACCAACTTCACACTAGCAGGAAAAAGAGGGAATAACAGATGAACACAAATTAAACTGCAGCATATATGTAGTTTTTAAATCACTATCTGTGCATTCCTAATAAAAGAACACCCATTTCACAAATATAGGACAGACAATAGGGGAGTGCAATTGCATTTCCAAGGTCTGATTAATGATCCTATGTTTATTCAAAGCAGAATTATGTATAAGCACTTATTTTTAGCATTACCATGCACACTGTAGCTAAAACACACGTGGCGCCTGACACTGTCCAGACTGCCCAGATGAATCGCTGCTCTGCCAACAAAACTTGCTGTCCTTAACTGACACACAAACACAAGTCTGTTTACACGGTCACACCCTACCACAAAATTACTATAAAAGTGTGACCATTCAATTCTGACCTTATATTAATGACAGTAGAGTGGCTGAGTGTCGTATTGTTGCATTGTAATCCCAGCTCAAGGTCCATTTACCAGTTATTTCTGGTGCTTTCAACCATGTCACTTTTCCTTCAAGTAATCCAACCATATAATTTGATCTTAAAATGGTATTAATGTCATTGGTAACCCTTCTGATTCTTGATAGTGGAAGTTTGGGCAAAATGTCAGATGAAGACTGGAGTCAACTAAAAAGCTAGTGAGCAGACCTTGAGTTGGGATTTATTTTCCAGTCTGTAAAAAAGTACTTTATTGACATGACAGCCACAAATGTTAAGTGCTGCGCTTTCATTGCTATGCCTTTAGAAAAAAAAAAAAAAAAAAAAAAAAAAAAAAAATTCCCTCAATATGCAACACCGTTATCAAAACTACTACTGGCTTTTAGTCCTATCAATATGACCAAGGTACTTATTGATTTACATTCTTTCCCTGGAGATTAATGTACAAAAAAACAAAACATCACATGCCTAAGGCCAACACTTACTGTAACCTCATCCAAAAAGCACATCTCAAACCTGAAATTAAATCATTTACTGAAAGGGTTTTGAGCACAATTCGAAGGTGAGCCCCAAAACTGTGTGAACTTGATTAATACACACAAACACACTCTCTTGCTCTTTCTTTTTTCCCAGATTGCTGAAGTGCCTTTCACATTGCTTTGGCTGGTCCGGTCGAAGGACAAAAAATTAAACATTTAAGTGGTGGGGCATGCAGGGAGCACAGCTGAGGTCCTGTTTACTCCATAATTATCAAAAAGGGGGTGAAATAGAAAGAGGGGAGAGTGGCTTTCACGGTGTGAGAGACTTATTTGCTCCTTGTTTACCATTTCCAGTGAAAAAAAACCTGTTTTCTGTCTCTTTCTTACACACACACACACACACACACACACACACACACACACACACACACACACACACACACACACACACACACACACACACACACACACCACAAGGACAAAACGCACAGTAATCAGAGCTGTAAGTATCCATTATGTTATAAAAGGGGAAAATGATTGATGCACATATGAATTAAAGTTCAATTGAAGGACGCAGCACCCAGTTATGGCAGCAATTCATCAATTAGATCCTGAAACACCGCCCTTACAAAGAGAGAAGAGAAGGCAGCACAGAGTTTCCTTTCTTTACAGTTATATTTTCCTCTGGATGGACACAGCAGAACTTATTGGCTGGTTTAAATATGATGAGGAGAGGGCAACCATCTTCAAACATTTTTCACAATGGTAGAAGATTATAAATAAAAAATATATATATTTTCCTGAAGAAGCGGACAGAATACTCATTTGAAATTCCGCTGTTTGCTTTAAATGTTTGTGATGTTCTGACACCAATACACTCTCTGTGTCTCTAGTCTAGTTTTCTGTAACCTTTAGATACATTTAAAATTGACAAAAAATTAATGCATTTATCCAGCCATGCAAACTCAAATGATATGAATAAAGTAATGAGCTAAACTAACGAAATGTTTTCTGGCTGAAGTGAGGTTTTCCTGCTTCTCTCCATTTCTCTGTAAACATATATTTGGGGTCTTGGCCAACAAAATAAATCATTTAAAGACATGGCCTTGTCTTCTGGGGTATTAGCCTCTGACATTTTTCTTAACTATCATCTGTCCTTTTATTATTAATTAGAAGTGTAACCAACAAGAGAAAATATATATATATATATATATATAACTTTAACCAACCTGTCTTTTTTACCAACATATTAAGAGATTCTTATCTCTGCTTAGCCATTATCATCTTCCTTACTCAACCACTTCTCTCTGATTTGGCCCCATTGTTGCTGTAGAAAAAAAGGAGTGCAGCAGACTTTGGAGAGAAGAGCAAAGTAGTTCATGAGGACAAGTAAGCTCTAGTGTACTTTTTACTGCATTTTCAAATACCTTGTTCACCATATTCTATACTCGCATCCTGCACCGTTTTGACTGGAGATTATCTGTTCATAAAGTGTGAAGTTGTGTTGTTGGTAGAGATTGGACATGATTTAAAAATATTCTGATAGTCGTTTCAATATTAAAAAAAAAAAAAAATCATTCCTATATCGATTCGTTTATGTATATCATAGTTTTTCCTTATTTCCTCTGTTTTTACTGGCGCCTGATGTAATGCTTTACTCCCCTCAGAAGGTGGCGGTAATGCACCTCAAAGCCGTCTGCCAGAACGTGTCGCTATCAGGATCTGAAGCTTCGCAGGCAAAACTATGTGGCGCTGAGTTTTGATGACAAAAGTGCGACGAAGAGAAACCTGCAAGGACGGTTACAGATGTAAGAAAGTCCTGACTGGAACTTCCAAAAATAAATGAAAATGACGTGCAGTGCAAACTCTGAGCTAGTATATAAGTGTAGGTACCGACATTAGTTAGGCACCGAGTAGTTGATTTATCCACTGATCAATAATCAATGGCCAGACGAAGTGAATTTGATGTTGGATGTGTGGCGGAAACAATGTCCTTCATCTCAAAGATGAAACTAAAGCCGTGTTTCTCATCAGCTCTGGCCAAGACGATTTTTTTTTTAGAAGTTGGATGACCTTTGTTAAGCCTGAGTTAACAGCACAAGTGAGTCCCTCCTTCTCTATATTTTTGCTTGACATGCCCATCCCTCGTTGGTGGCACACTATCATTTCTCTATTTATGCTGCTTCTGAAAAAGAACAACCATACTGGAAAAATATTATATTAAAATTCCTCTAATCTTTCATGTCTCCAGTCATTTTTCCCTCAACAAGACATGTATGCAGTCAAAAGTCATATAGTGCACAGTTGGAACAACTCTGCCCAACTGAGATGACAGGCTGCATAGCGGACATAATGACAGTTCAGCAGCTTCGTCGGCTCTTAGAATGGCAAAAAGCTTGTAGCTTCATATTTGTGGGCCTGCTGGTAAAAACAGATGACATCCTCGAAGCTTTTTAAAAATCCTGACACGTTTTTCTACCGTGGCAGGTGATGCTCTCTTTCAAATACCCTACAATGTCTCAGACTTTTACACAACAATTGAGCTGAACACCAATAAAGAACCAAGCTTCCTTGACATTTTGCAGCGTTACCTGTGTCAATTCTACCGTACATTGTTTCTGAAGACGGTAATCCGTGACGCAGAGCTTTGATCAGGTACTTGTTTATGGTGCGGCAATCTAAGGCCTTAATCTGCAAGGGAGATTTCAGATAGTGTCATCCATGGGTGGTGTTGAGTGGATGTGAGAGTGTCTGGTCGTGACTTTATGTGCATAGGAGGGGATTAACTGAGAACAAAACAGAGAAAAATAGAGGAACAGAGAAACTACAGTATATAGAGGTTGAATGAGGACTATGCAACATATTTTAACAAAGAGATTTACCATCACATTAATTAAATGACATAAAAGACAGGATTAAAAAAAAGTACATTCTGTAGTTATTAGCTTAGACTATAATTAAAGTAATAAAACAGCACTAACAAGGAAACACAACACTTGCCTTAAGCTGTATCAAAAACCCTGCAAATAAAGTTATGCTATGTACACATGTAGGGATCATTTCATACTGGAAAGACAATTTTATATGAGCCATATGGATGCTTTTCAATCTTTAGATATTCAAGTTAAGGTGTCATTGACTGAGCAACTAAAGCTACTTTCAGGTTCAAGGTATTATATTGTGCACTATTCTAGGGGTGAGCGATATGGCCCTAAAATAATACCCGGGTATTTTTGCTATAACGGTATTCTTGACGATATGATAAAATACTCTCACTTATCTCTCAGTTTTGAAGTTTGTAAACAACAGTCTCCCAAAGTGAGAGTCAGACTGTGTATACAGCACTGAGGGCTGCTCTGCCAGGATTCTCATGATCAGCAGCACAGCTTTTAATTATTTCCTCACCACTGTCTTTAGAGTCGGTGATGTTTAGGCCTGATTTTCTGAAGGTAACTGCAGTGTTTGTCCATTAATAGCTTAGTTTTGGGCTTTTGTTGCACTTATATTTTGTACCGAGTGGACTCGTTCACCGGAGCTTCCGCTCTGCTCCGTGTGTGGATTGAGGGCGGATGTGAATCACAGAGAGGACAGTGGAGGAAGGGAGGAGAATCAGCGTGACTGCTAATTTTCAGCCACGTATGCTGCTGAATAAGATGCAAACGTAGGTCCTACTGTTACGCTGCGTATCAGTACTACGTCATTAAGTCGAAAGGTTGGATTATTGTCATTAAACTAATATTTTTCTCTATTGTATTAAACATTTTACCGTTTTATTGTAAAGGATATGATATGGCACACCTCGACACCATTCTTTGTATTTTGATGCGCACATTGTTATGGGGCCTCGGGTTGGTTTACATCAGGATGCCCTTACAAATACCTGAATTTCTATGTGAAGTTTAAAACAACTACAGTCATTTCATGCTGTGCATATCCTTGGATCATTTGCATTCACATAGTTACAAAGATGAGAATAAATGTTGATCTAAATCAAATTTCTTGTACAAGGCAGGTGATGGATTTCACCACTTGGAACTCAATGTTTTCCTTTGATTTTAAAATTATTATTAAAGAAGATTATTTCCTGGAAATATATCACTCTTCACACAGCTGCAGGTTGACAGTTAGTGTTGCAAAAAAAAAAAAAAAAAAAAAAGTCAAATTGGGTTTTGTATGTGAAAGTGCATTTGTTAAAGAATGATTTTTTTTTTTTTGCAATGGAGAAACAGCAGCATGAGACGGAAAACAAAAGGTCTCCTCCACACGACTGCACATACTGTATTTACAAATCCAGTGAGCGAATAGGAACACATGCACATTCTCTCTCTCATACACACACACACACACACACACACACACACACACACACACACACACACACACACACACACACACACACACACATACACACACACACACACACTCACTCTCTCTCTGTATTCACTGCCTACATCTTTTAGTGCAGCAGCGCATTAGTAGAAGCTATTGTATTATAGCAGGGGACTCACATCTCTCATTATGCATCACCATGCCGCCACGCAAGTAGGAGAGAGATTAGAGTGCAGATTAGCGAGACTCCATTATTCTATGTCCCAAATGGTTTTGGAATCAATGGTCCAACCCAAGAATGTGATTTTCATTTTAACACGGCCACATTCCAAGACAATTAGTTTTCAAAAGTGATGCACTCTTAATGGTTTACTTTTCACTCGCATAATACATCTAACCTTTGGCATTTGATCATTCTCTTACAAATCAACTACTTTGTGGAGCACAATAACTCAGACTAAACTGCTTTTTATATCTAAAATTTAAAAAAATAAAAACACAATAAAAAGCGATCATTTTGTGATGTTAGATTACTGACATTAATTCTAATCTATTACAACCATGACAAAACTGTCAAATGTGTTACAGCTACAGTGACAAATATCAACTGTTTCTGATAGTTTGAGTAGCTATGCATGCTGTTTGTGAGTAAACATGATGGACTATGGGCAGCAGCTGTTTAGTTCTCTCATACTGTATGTCTGAGGAGAAGTGGGATCCTTGCAGTTAACTCTTGTTTTCGTTCCAGTAAAATTATTATTCAATGTGGGCTCATCTTTTACTGCACCAGCAAGTCCTGCACATCTATGGAAACAGTACAATAATGGCTAGAAGTAGGGAGAAATAATAAAAAAAAAAAGGTCTTTTGTCCAGTAAGACACAGTTATAATGTCATAAATCATAAAAAAAAGAAAAAGTTTAAATTGAATTTCTCTGACTAGATATTTTACACAAATTTAAAATAAAAGAACATCTTTATATATATGTATATATATATATATATATATATATATATATATATACACACAACATTATTCCATGTGCCCACAAGTCTTACCAACACTGGAACAAAAAGGGTGGGGGGGGGGCATATGCTATAAATTTGAACTAATTACACTTAAAAATGTTTACGAACCTCTCTCTGTGCTCAAGGCTGTTGTACAGTCGAGAATTTGATGATTTTTTTTTTTTGTCATGTGACTGTTGGTCTCTGCCAAGTCATTTAAAGCCGCAGAGTGAGGAATTCGTTTTTTTTTTTTTTAATTTTATTTTTACAGAATCTAGATAATGCAAACAATTTATTTTTGCTGAAATTTTAAATGAGACTAATAGAACACAGATTTAGGTAAAATGTCACCATTTAGATTTAGTTATTTTTTCCTGATGGAAGCGATTGGTGCACATGATTAGTTCAAAGATCATTGAACATTCTGAAAACCTGATGGTAATTTAAGTTTTCACTGTTTAAATATATGCCTTTCAAACCCAAAGGCAGATTTTGGGGTTCAGAGGATTAATTCAGGACTAAAAAATTGTTGGAAATTATAGGGGGCAATGTCTCTCTGTCCCCCCTTCAAATTACAACTTTAGTCAAAGCACATCTCATGCACAACTGCACTGTTGAGATTATGAGACTGGAAAGATATGGAGGGGAAAGTGCCTGAAAGAACAGACAGAATTAAAAAAAAAAAAAAAAAAAAAAAAAAAAAAAAAAAAGGCTCATCATTTTTCAAACTGATGTTTTCCTCAGGACAAGTCTGGGAGGAGGACGGAGACACAGCAAAAAAAAAAGAAAAAAAAAATCACAATAAGAAATGCTAATATACACCGAAATTAATTAAATGATGTCAAGTCTGATTTTATCTGACAGGGAGGTAATTTCTCTCTCTTTGGCTGCCTATGGACTATGGCTTTGTAAGTGTGTGCGCATGTGTGTATGTGTTAGTTTTGTAATTGCTTTGGGCCATTGGGGCACCTTCTCTGCGTTGTATATGACTGTAATGTGAGTATTTCTGATTTTGCATGTGCTTTCCTGTGATTTTCAAAAGAGGGATGTGTCAGCTATATCACACAGATGAATTACATAGAGTGCACACTCAGTTACAGGAATGTAGATTTTAAAGCTAAATATATATATATATATATATATATATATATCCACAGACAAATTAGCACGGGGGTCCGACCCGTTGGTGAGGCGGCCCACACTGCCAATACAATGGTAGGGGAAACAATGCTTTTGTTATATCTCTGTATCAATTACATCTAAATTACTCTGATTGAATTACAGTTTCAAGAATACCGCTCAGGTCATTTAGTTTTGAGGGGCCGCTTCCTATTTGGAGGTGGGCTAAGTGTGGATGAGCCACCAGAGCTCGGTGGTCTCATTAATTGGACCTATCCTTGAGGTTTAGAACGTTTTAAGTGGTTTAATGGATGAGCCATTACAGAGGACACAACTTAATAAGCAAATCAGGCAGTCAACTAAATAAGTAAGTAAAGACTAATTTTTTTTTTCATATTTGTTTTTGTATTATTACTATAATACAAAAACAAATATGAAAAAAAAATATGAAGCATTGGAAACAAAGAGTTAAATGGAATAGGTTGTGGAGTGAAATGCTTCTGGTCTACTGGGCAAAAATGCTGTGAAGAGAGAAAAAGTCAAACTGCATGATGAAAGAAGACGGTGACAGGGCTAATGACACTTTCTGCATGATATCAAGATGTAATGTGTTTCTTTCTCTGGCAACAAAAAAACACAATTGTTTGTTTGAGAAATGTGAGGGAACAATAAGCAATGCTTCTGTTGACATGGTGATGAAACGTGTAGAAAGCCTATGTAACCAATCAGTACAGACTGTCCACTTCCACGCTGCACTCTGTATCTGTGCTCCCAATCCAATCCTAGCTGGCACAATGACGGTACACTCATTGTGGGAGCTGATTGTCATATTGTCATTTGAAAGCAAATAAAGTTACTGATGAACACACTGAAACATGGTGGACACATAATGGCTGTAATCAGCCTGGCTTTGATCATGTATTGTGTATTCAAGTCAGGCAGCTACAGTATCTTTTTCTGTTCTTTCTTGTCCTCATATTATTGCTTGAAACCAATGGCGGGGTGAAGCAAGATGATGAATCATATCAAGTTTGAGTCGGATATAGAGAAAAATAAGAGAAATACACACATGCATGTATGAACAAAGTTTGTTCCCATTAACTGGTCTCTTCCTCCCACAACTAGACCGTCTGCATTCATTCCTCTCGGGCGTACAGGTCTTTGGGCTCTTTATTAGTGTCTCACACTAAGTGGACAGAGGAAAGGAAAAGCACTCAACAAAGTAGAGATCCTCACCAAGGCCAAATAACCTCCCCAGTTACCTGTCGCATTCACAGTAAATGTTTTGCAGTCTAGATGGTACAAGGAGCCAAAGTTTCGTTGGATGGTACTGGTAACAGATCATTCCCATGGTGCCCAAAAATCAGTAGCTTTTTGCCTGTTGGGTGAATAAACGTCATCAACAAAAACTGTGTTCAGGTTATTGGATATTCTTCACCAAATGACCAAATACCAACTAAACTAAAGGCATTCCCCTGAGCCTCAGCTAATTAGTACATAATAGCATGCTAACACACTGAAATCGAGTGGCAACCAGCAGTGACGTCACCCATTGGTTTGTGAACGGCAGTTATGAAGCCTTAAGTTCGGAATTTGGTCGGCGCCATTTTGCTAGTCTCGACAAAAACAGAAAATATATCAAGAAAGTCGTAACCACAGACACGTTTTCTTTCTGCTATTACTTCAGCCATTACTGAATGTTCCAGCTAAGAAAAAATGCTTCTTAAAATCGTCGAGAACTGTCCAGCCTATACACTAAAATACTGATCACTCTGACTTTGGTCGTAAGTATCTTGACATGTCTGCAGCACTCACCAGCATCACAAATATATGAGACTTAAAGAAAATACCCATGTCCATTGACATGAAAGCAAGAAAACAACCCTGTCAACCATCTATTTGATCTGTGGAGGACCTGGTGTGTTTATTAGCATAATAGCAATACATAATGTCTGTGTGTTTAATAAACCTTCCTTTTTAATGACTGTAAAACTACTGCTATGATGCATTTATATCAGACTGAAAAGGGATTGTCACATTATTGGTGGTCTGCTAAAAAGTTTTGGTTTAATTGGGCTGCAAAAGCTCTGCTTTTGATTTTAAAAGTCTTGTTTTACTCAGAATTCATGGAAAATATGTCCAACTAAAAAATACTGAAGGGCTAGAGATTCTTGCCAAGTCTATCTTTCTCAAAGCCCTTGGTGGAGGTAACTGAGGCTCCGGAGACAAAGTGTAATTAACAGAAAGAATAAGTTGGAAGGAAAGAAAGGCAGATTGCACCTGGATCCCGCAGAAATGCGTCACGACAAAAACGTAACAAGCAGCACTCAGCTTTAAGTACGGACTTAATGCTCTGGCAGGATGAACTCATAAACCTTTACCTTATTACTGAATGAGTGTTACTTTGAGTCAAAATGTAAAATTGAGACGTGTCATTTTTATGTGTGAAAGGACACAATTATGCCTCCGCTGTAAGCCAACAAAGAACCATCATCAAGCCATTATGTTACACATGAATAGAGCAGCATAATTGCAATGGAGAGTTGACTCTAACAATGATGCCTCCTCACTTAAGACTGCAGCTTAATTAAAATGCAACGTTGCCCACAATTGGTCTCATTTATCATTGCTCACATGTTATTAGTATTTTCCATGAGAGGAAGTCATTTTAAAATCTTACTTCATTGCCATTAACTTTTCAGACATGAGGAAATGCTAGTTTGCCTGCTGTGTCCTTGATTAATCTTTAATGAGAGTAAGAGGATGCTCTTACACAACAAGAAATTAGCAACCGTTACCATCACAATATGGCCATATTTCCATATTTGGAAAGACTGTGTGCTCAACTGTGTCTGACAATAAAGTAATAGCTCCAATAAATACCAGACATGGAAACTAGCAAAGCCAACCGAAATAAACTAAACATGATTAACCATTAAGCCAAGCTGAACATGATTTTAATTTTAGTCCTCACTGCCTCTGTAATATTGAAGCAAAGTTCCACCAAGTGTCATGAAAGTTGTGGAAGCATTTTAAGAAAGAATAGAGCAAAATGATATTTGCAGTGTTGTAATGATGTACGAGATAATGTGCACAAATGGTGGTATAGTGGTGGTTTGAGGTACCTCTGATACACCTGAAACTTTAATTAGAGATGAGGGTGATGTTACTAAATCTAACATTTCTAAAATCCCAAATACCTTTTGGAACAACTAATTTCATGGAGAAAAACAAAATCAGATTTTTTTTTCTCCATGAAATTACAAAGACTTACTTGATTTGTCTAATATTTCTAAGCATTATTCTACCTTAACAGTCAATCAAAACATTCACTATTTAAAAGTCGGGTCTCTGTGCCCACAATATTTTGTGCCCACTGTAGCAGTGAAAGTTTTCTGCCAGACATTTATTACTGCATCAGACTCATAGGTTTTACACAAGCATCGCATTATATACAGATCTCAAAATGATGTCAACAAGCACCAGGCGTAACTAGTCTTACAGGCCATACATATTTGTACATTGTGTGGCAACAATAGACCTTTTTTCATAGCCGAACCGTTGACTTGTCATTGCAAGAAAAACACAAATGTGCCCAACAACATTAAAAATGGCTGCATTCCATTTAGAAAAACTGGCTCCAGGGTTACGGTACTGTGTATGCTGGCTCACAGTCCTGGCTAACTGGACACTCGATGGAACGGAGCCATCATTAACAAAAACGGTTTCACCTGTGCTTCTCAAGTCAAAATGTCTGTTCTGAAAAAGGTCTACAGGAAACAAGGTTATAAAAGGACATATTCGATGTAAACAGCAGAAACTGCTTTATTAACAAAAATAAGAATAATGCAAATCAAATAATAACCAACTAAAAAAAATAATTATTGTGTGTTTACAAAAGTAATATGTAAAAACTACACGAAACTATAACCTTGATAGGAAAGAAAAGTAATGTAAAAAAAATACCGTTTATACCAATACTAATTTGGAGATTACTGACACTATTATGTAAATAAAGGCAGAACTCACAAGCTAAACAGCAGCCTGGCACATCAGCCAGATAACATGGAGTCTCACACACACACACACACACACACACACACACACACACACACACACACACACACACACACACACGCACACACACACACACACACACACACACACACACACACACCAGCAGCGATTGACAGCTGAGCTGGGTGGATATCACCCGGGCAGCTTCTATTATCTTCTGTGGCCAGGACGTGGAGGACGTGGAGGACGTGTAGGACATGTAGGCCATGTAGGACACCAGTCACACCATCTGGGAAACACGTGTAAAACAAAGTTAGCAACTTTATGATGTTCGCCGCCGGAGAAAGGAGCTTAATTTCGGCTACTACTACTACTACCGGCGCAGCTTCGACAATAACGGATGAATTCTTGCGTTTTGTGTCTGTTGACAGACTTGGTTTGTTTGTATCGTTATTTAAAACATTTTACGTTCAGTTGAGACACGGTCTAGAGAAGATTAAAAAATAACCACTGACTGATATATTTATTAATTCATGTTTGATCGTTGGTGATTGAAGCCCTGTCATTGGGTGTGAGCAGCCCACGTGACCGGCTTGCCGTTATATATAGTATTTACACATTTTTCTAATCTGCTGAGAAAAAATTGAATTGGGCGATAGCTACAGACAGAGGAGGAAAGTAATTTACTGCAGTAGGCCACTATAATTAGGTACAATTTTGAGGTAGGCTACTTTTCTTTACTGGAGTATTTCCATTTGATAGTACTTCATTCTTCCATGTTTCTGACGGAAATACTGTCTACTTTCTATTCCACTACATTTATTTGACACCTTTAGTTATTTTTAAGATAAATATATGAAAGAATTAATAATATGACAAGCTTTTAAAATACCACACAGTGTTAAAGAGTAAATCAGTGATTTCCTACCTGTTTGGCTTTCAGTGTGTAGTCAGGGTCACCTTTAAGATGTCTTTGTTGCAGGAGTTCTGGCAAACTGTTCATGATTACATTCAGACAATCATTGGCCAAGGCTCCCCTTTCACTCCAGGCTTGTATGTTTTGGGAGACCCCGCAGTGCTGAATGATTTAACTCCGGCAGATGCGGACTGGGTCCAAACTGCTCTCGTGCTGGGACGGAAACTCATTGTTATGAACTGGAAAGCCTCATCCGCGCCTGTGGCTTCTCTGCAGTTCATCCAGTTGGGTAAATTAGCTGCATTACAAAATCTATCGTTCAGGTAACTCAATAAGGTGGAACTTTATCTCCGGATACCTCTCCATATGATTATATGGAGAGGGGTTAATGAGGCTGAATCATCATTGTACTAATACAAATTAATAAAACTGAAAACAAAAAAAAGTGATTTGTGTATCAAAGCTTGTTTTTTCTTCTTTCCTCTCCCAGTAATCATCTGACGATCCTTCAGATTTTTCTGCTGTCTCTGGATATAAAACTGTATTTAAAGTAGCTACACCTGCAGCAGCTACAACAGTCATTGTTTACACACTTATATTTAGTATTAATAATCTAATGATGTCATATAGGCTCTAATAATATGCCAGGTATGTCAGGGACCAAACCAGTACTTTTATTAAATACTTTAATCACATTTTGCTGCTCATACTACTTTTACTTAGGAGTTCGGGACATTTACTTGTAATTAAGTCTTTTACATTGATGTATCGGCACTTTTACTTAAGTAAAGGATCTGAACACTTCTTCCACTACTGGTTTCAGACTTAAGTGGTTGGCCACAATGTAGTGTAGTGGTTGCTACAGAAAAACAAGTAGCTTGTTGAAATGTATTCCCTGACTGATAAGTGATAGAATCCCTATTATACCAGAGACTCTAAACCATTTTAAGAAAGACAACAAGAAGAAGAATTTCTAAAACGAGGGCACTTCCTGCAGCTAACATTTGACTGCAGAATATACATTTTATTTCTAACACGCTGATGCCAAGAGGAGCATTTGAAGGTGGCATGCATTTAGGTCAGGAATAACTGTTACTGTGACATATTCAGTCATCGCAATATATCTTTCATTATTGGAAGTGAAAGGAAAATAGACAGTAAATGAGTTGTAATGAGCGCTTTCCCATTTAAAGTACCAGTATAGTTTCAGTGAGAGCTTCTCTGTGTGAATATTGCTTTGCCTAACAAAGTGAGAGATAAACATTAACTGCTAAGTAGCTCATATTCAACAGTTATCAGCTGAGCTGTATTTCACAAGCGGTATGCAAATGACCAATGCGATTGCCTTATTAATCTTAATGTTTGCATTGTCAACCACTACTTGGTGAAATGCTGGACAGTTTTAGATCATACCAAGCTTGAAATGACAATAACCGAATGTAGCCAAAATGGAGTAGCTTGTGCAAATCTTGAACAAATGCTGATTAAATTCTAATGCTCCCTATAAATCATTAAACTTAGATGGATTTGGGGTAGTTCATATTATGAAACTACTTAACCATTAATTGATTTGATATAAATTGTGAAACACAGTTGGATACATTGCCTCCGGGGTCATTTCACTGAAGGTGAGTTTGTTAAAATGACTTTAAAATAGAAAACTAAATATTCAAGACAGTCCTCCTAAAGGACAGCACAATATGTAGCAACTTATCATGACAGTCATGTGATCACAGTTCATAGGAGCCATGAAAACATGTCAGGTAATCATGGCAAACACAATACATCTGCGATATTTTAAGTGTGTGTGTGTGTGTGTGTGGGGGGGGGGGGGATCCTCTTCCAGCTAATTTTCTGTCTCTGGTTGTGCCATATTCCCACTGCAGATCCATTTATTATGGATCTTGGCTGACTGCAAACACCAATAATTTTGCACAACAAAGAAATTAGTGAGTTTTCCGTCCTAACCTTCTTCTGTTGTTTGACTCATGTTCATATTGAAAACTGGCAGCAATCTTTCTCCAAACTTTGTTAGCATATTAATCTTAGACCCTTTTTGAATAGTATGCTAGTATGGTGTTTCCTGGCTGATCCGTGGGCAGACCACTTACTGTAGAGGTCATGTGAGGCACTGGCAGAAACAGTATCAGGGTCCAGTTATTGTGTCTGCACTGTAAGACACCAGATTCACAAAGAATCAAGCAGGATTTACGTCCGAGTTGTCTTCATGTATGATGCTTTGTATGAGTGTGCATTCCTGCAGAGACTGCAGCCTCCAGAGACAGACAGCCTGTGAAGAGAATCCAATATGCTGCTCCATAATGAAAGCTTTCAAGGGGGATCGTAACACTGCTTAGTGGGCTTTGTACAGTCCAGTCAATCAGAGGCTGCCAACATGCTGGGATTTAGAGGCTTCCGCCCTCGACAGTGGCTCTCAGAAGAAGAGATAGCAATGCCAAAACAGCGGAAACAACACAAAACAAGTTGCTCAGCCTTGCCGTCATTTTAAATTTTAAATTTAGTGCTGGAACGAAGTCATCTGCTCTAGTGAAACATCCCCAGCATGTACCATCTATGTTTAAAGTTGTACTGCGACAATTGTTTCTTTATCGTGGAACAAGACAGTAAAAACTTTAGCAGCAGACAAGTGTGACAAATGACATCAAATGGCATTTGGTAGAAACATGACTTCTTGCCGGAGCAAGCAAAACTGCAATTCTGGCACACAGCCAGTTTTTAAACCTCTGTGTTTGGAAGTGTTTACATCAGAACATCTAGAAATAGCTGCACATGTGTGGACAGTAAAGTTCTGTGGTAAAGAATGATGCACTGTCAAATAGAGCCTTCACTTTTATTTGTTGAAAGGCGTCAGTCAATCGATTCACCTAAAGACATTTAGGATCATTTACATTCAGCTGTGCCCATCATCGCTCATATCAGGTAAAAATCCATACAGCTTTGTCGGGAGGGGTTTGGGCGTGTGAGAGTGAGAGGACAAGCGGTGACAGATTGTTTCGATCACACTCTATTACCGTCTTAAGGCAAGTGATATGACTTTGCATGGGACAAGGGCTCCGAGATGCTGATCTTGTTATTGGATTTCCTATGATAATGCTATAAGATGTCATCATCTGGAAAAGAGAGGCATCTATCATGCATGAGCAAGTGTCAGAAGTAATGACACTTTATTATTGGTGCTCCCGTGTGATTCTCCAGCAAGTGTATAAGTTTGTGTGTGTGTGTGTGTGTGTGTGTGTGTGTGTGTGTGTGTGTGTGTGCGCGCGCGCGAGTAACTGTTCATGTGGGAAAAGATGGCTGAAGAATAGAGGTTGTGGCGATGGCAGAGGAGCTTCTGTCTGACTGTGCTCTTGGGCATAATCTGCTGAATGGTGAGAGATGTCTACAGTTTCATCTGGGCAAAATGAAGATGTCAGGCTGTAACTACAGGCTACACAACACTCCCATGTGTCTGGCTGAACCACTTGAGAACAGGCTGACATTTGAAGTAAGGAGGTGCAAAGAGCACTCACAACTATGAGGGCTGAATTGAAAGTATCTAGAAGGGGATAAAGACGGATAGCCATACAAAGCGAACGGGTTCGAAAGAAACATTGAATGATTATTGTGCACACTGAATTTCTGACTCTCGAACACTCAGAATAAGTGTTCATCTCTGCAGACATCCCTCCTACAACCGAATTTCCATTTAGTGGTCCATTTGTAGGATGACTTGGGAGCCCAAAGCGACAGCAGTGACTTCATCCGTTGGTTTGCGAGCTGCCGTTCTGAAGCCTTGAGTTCGGACAGAGGTGACCATATTTGGAGGAGCTGGGAAGGAGCGAGTGAGGGATCTGACTCCATCTGAACCCGAGGAAACAGCAAAAAAGACACACCACCAAAAATACCTCTTTTTGAGGCCTAATATTTAATTAATGATGTTTTTTTTTTTCAGATGGACCGCCAGAAAATTAATAAGAAGGAGTGACTTTAGTGAATGACACCTAAACAACTTGTAGAAAAAAACGTATTGACTTTGTTCTTAATGACAGAAGTTGAATGGGAGTCTGTGCGAGCCTTTTTGGAGCCAACCCTTAGTGGCCCTCGGTGGTATTACAGTGTAAGTCACTTCTGCCTTGACCTACCTTTTCAGACCCCAAAGCTACGTCCACTTTTTTACACAGTCTCTGGTTTGCTTAGAGGTGCAAGTTGTTGTTCAATTTGGTGTCATGGCAAAGCGTGTAATACACCCGTCAGTCCACTAAAAAACAAACATGTCAGTTTGACATTTTGCAGTGCTTGTAGGTGAAGAGTAAGGTGCCTTTGGGTTGAGCCTTTCAAAAACCACGTGGTTAAGTTGAATTTCATCACATGACCTCCGTCTTTGCCCCTGGTCACACGTGTATGCACTATTCACGCCTCGGCAAAACGTGACCCTGGCACGGTGCCCTCATGTGGACTGATGAGTGTATTACAGATTTTGTTATCATACCGGGGTGTGTCGTTCCACTTATAGCAATTTTAAAGCCTTGAAAATGAGCACAATCCATTTTTAAATATTGACTGATCTTTATTCATATTGAATTAAAAATATAGTTTTGACAGATTCATGTAACAAAACACAGCGAGTATGTATTTAAATGTTCTAGCTTGGGAAATGTGTCAATTAACCAGTGAAAAGAAACATGTAAAACTGGTATATGTGACAAAGTACAGCCTATAAAACTTAGTTCTCAATCATTCTAATGAGTCAATACAAACAAAACTATAATTTATGCTAATTTTATGGTAGAATATACTTTCTTCCGAACTTTAATGTTCTTCAGTGAACAGATTCAATGACTTTTGAGGAGCTTGTCAAACTGACCATATTCCCAGATATGTAAGTAAATGCTGGACATTTGCCACCAAAATCATCGAATGCCAATACACTTTCAAATGGTAAGTGTACAATTTGCCAACAGTATTCCGTGAATATGGTGTAAATATACAAAAGTTATGACACATATTTAAGTAATCCAAAGTTCACACTGGTTACAATCCTGACTTTTGAAAACAAAATCTCAGTATTTTTTTAATTAGTAAACGAGACAGTGTTATCAGAAAACAGCACAAAAACCTTTAGTTGTCCTGTATAAATAACACAAGTTGTGCTTGAGTCTTTTACAATTGAAATCTGTATTGCAACGAACAGTTATATTCCAATAGTCAAATTGTGCATCCATACATTTCTGCTGGTTTGAATTGTAAATTTAACAAACCATTCAGAGTGTCACTTGTACTGCACTGCTTCATTGCTGCTGACACATTTGCTACAATACGACAAAGAAAATAGTTCACCATGATGATTTTGGTGGCAGTATTCACCTCAAATATTAGGTGACTAACGGGCCCAACTCCCCAAAATGTCCAATAAAGATCCAGTGAAAGAAAAACATGATAACTTCCTTCAAAAGTGCTGCTTCTGGAAAAGAGTGGCGTCCTGATGAGGCCACAGTAGTACATACTAACTTATCTGCACAAGCAAATAGCAGTGATTTAAATGATCAATCCAGCCCACCCAAACTGTCTTCCACTTTGTTTCTCAAACGTTATTAAATCGCTCTCGGGGTTGCAACATGATATTGCTACACCATTCAATCAGTATTGCCCCAAAGGGATGAAAGTAAACAAAGACTGAGCTCAGTGCAAATGAAAATGAAAATACTCAAGAAAATACAGTATAGGTCCTCAAAACTCAGCATGTAAAGAGACACTGGTGGATTAATAACATCTGTTAGGAAAAAACGGGGATGTCATATTGAATATTCATTAGTATTGCAACAGCATCTTAAGAGTGTACAAAATCTTAAAAAAACCTCAGGAGGTGGATAATACTGAGAGAAGTGTGGAGCAGAGTGAGGATATAATACACCCAGTTGAAAAAAAAAGAGAAGAAGAAAAGAATACACTCCTACAAAGTGAGCAAGAGCAGAAATCGAAAACACAAAACCCACCAAGTTGTGCTGGAAACACAATCACACAATCACAGGGGAAATGGTGGGGTGGGTGGGGGTGGGGGCAGGTGGTGTGACAAGGAGACCCTGCAAGCGGTTTGAAAGTCAGAATTCACTCTTCAAATTACATTTACAGAATATATATATATATATATTGTATATATATTTATATACATACAGAAGAGATATCCCCAAAGAAAAAAAGTAAGATACAGAAGACCACTAAAAATGCAATGATGCAGGGAGAAATGAAAAAAAAAAAAAAAAAAAAAAACTTCAGCTGGAGAAAAGCATCATTGTCCTATTTACAGATGCACCAGGCCACCTTTTCCCTGCCTATAAAAATATTTTCCAAATTTTTTTATATTATTATTTTAAACAATGGTAAAACTGTTGAGCAACCCATTATCTGAATGTCAAAAGACAATTATCTATTCTGTTTTACAGTTTTACCATCACCTCAATACATTGTAAACTGTGCTTACTAAACCACTCTCATCTACCCCAGTTCTGATGGCATTGTAGAATGTACACAGTATATGAATCAGTATAAAACCACAACATGACAGCCATACACAGTTTGATTCTATTACAATGGTAGAATGTGTGTTCATCAGCTGCTTTGTGTTTCCCTTTAAAAAGATGATTTGTTTGATGACGCACTGAATATGAACCATTTCCAGTTGATTAATTGTGTTATCTGAATGTCTCTCTATTACTGAGACCACTTACACCTAAGGTGGATTGAATTTACTTAAACTGTGAAAATAACTCATCCTCATGATATGAATAATCAAAGCATAGATAAAAAGAAATAGAGCACACGCTATAAATACAGCCACTGTGTCCCAGTTCAGGAGCTAGACCCTCCAAAGTCTTCATTTCTAGGACGGATAGGTCTTGACGGACAGACGAAGGCTGTCCCATTTCAAAGGCCTCCCAAAATATGACGGTAAAAATAAGCCAACTTTTGCTTTGGGGGACCTAACTGGTTTATCATTTGCAGCCTTTAATATCCCACAGTCAGTTGTGCACCAGTTCATTTGTAACCTGAGTGATCGGGGAATCCTCGCCAACTCATGAAAACTGGGAAATATCCCATGATATAATCCAATCACATGAACTGAACCAGTTAAAAAAAACACTGCAAGGTGTAATTATTAACTGTTCTTAGTGACAGCCAGGACTTTTTAATCACAGGGTGGTTAAAGAGGAATATTTAATATTTAACCTCCTCAGGTTAAACCCGGTCAGATCTGCCAGCATCCATCATGTGCTGAGGCAAAATATGCAAATCATATCCTAAAGTGAGATATTGTGAAACCTGTCCTTGATAACCATTGGTATTCAAACCGTCTGAGAACAACTGCTTGGTGAGAAACTTAATGAGCATCATGACCACAATAGATTTGCTCTTTGTTTATCTAGACTCATTTGGCCCTACAGGTTCAATCTTGAAAAAATCCAACTCCTAAATCGATCCAGTAATCCCTCTAAACATGACAAACATAAAATAATGAAAATGTATAACAAAAAAAACTCACAATGAAACCCTGAAGAGCAGAAATGGGAAAAAAAAAAATACACTCAATTTACAACAAATATGATTACACATTTTGTAAAACACTCAACGAAACAAAACAAAAAACACCAAAGGTAGATGCATAAAATATATATAACCGTTACCAAAAGGCCGATTCACTGGGTGAGCAGTCAGTAGTGAGTGATTGTGCTCCTTCAAATAACTACTGCACATGTGAGGCTTACCTTCACACAGACGATAAGATCTTTTCACATGAAGCGATGACTTAACATTTGATCACTTTTCCTTTTCCGGGCTGTTTTGGTCGTGTTCTCTCGACAAAAAATTGCGTCTCAGTTTTCCTTGCTTCAGCTACAGAACAGTGTTTGCTACATACAATCCTACAATCACCTCTGAGCAGAAAAAAAGAATGGCAATTAACTCTGGTCTCCTCTGCCAGTTACAGTGCACTTGCACATTTCCCCTCCAAGCTTTTGTAACATTGATGCATTGGTCGGGTAACATTTCTTGAATGCTAATACCGTAGTTTGAACCTCGCTGCAGGATTACAACCTATTGCCTGTCGTTCAGGGTTTCTCAGCTGGTGCAATGGGTGAGATGTGGGGTACCATGATTTCCCCACAGAACAACAGGGGAAAGTGGATGAATTAGCATTCAAAAAGCTAAAAGCCCCTTGTGATGGTTGCCGGCTGAGAGCATCAGCAGGTTTTCTCCTCCAGAAGATTGGCTTTATTTTTCCATAGAGATCCATTACAGAGCCTTTTGGTGACACTCTGCTGCTCTCGTTGCTCTTAGATACACGCAAATACAGTCGTCTACAAGCACGGACGCTGAATCCTTTTGGGTGATGGTAAAAATAGACCTATATAACTGACTGTAATAACATAGCAGGCACAGTTACACTGCACACATTTACTCAAAGAATGTATACACAAGTGTAAATTCAAACTAGTAAATCTGAAATCAGTAGAAGGATCATGACCTCAAACGGTGCAAGACAGCAGCTGTAGTGCAGGTAAATCAGATTAGTAGCAGAGCAAAGCCTATGCCAAAGTGATACACAATAAAATTCACTATAAAATTCACATTTCTGTTGAGCTGCACATTTCATCAGTGCATCTACTGTGGTATTACGCCACTAATCTATCTCCTATTATGCTTTTATTTCAATAGGTTAGATGTCCCTTTACGATGCGGCAACTTGTGCCTCAGCCGGAGCTCAACTGGATGATTATTATTCCCCCATAAAACCTGAGAGGCGGAGAAAACATTGTGGCAGGGCAACATCTGTGTTTTGGACAATAAATCATCAGCATCGCTCATCTGAATCTTTAATAAAGAGGCACAAGGTTGTGTAACAGTGCTTGTGTATCGGTACAGGGATGAGGCAGTCTCCACCCTCTACAACACCTTCAGTATGACTCATGGTGTCCAATATGGATTGAATCCTCTACTAGGTATGTATATGGCAATATCAGTTTGCAATATATTATGATGAAGTAAATTTTCTGGAAATTAAGTCAAGATAATCTGGAGAATCGCAAAGTTTGTGTTTTGTTAAAGGGAAACACCACCAATTTTCTGTTTACTTGACAAGTTAAACTACTCTGCCTGTGAAAACAATCCCTGGTGATGTCATCGACGATGTCATCTCTGTTTACACTTATTTATTAATTCTACTAAACAAAGAAAAAACATACCTGCATTATCCTGGAAGTTTGGGGTTGGAAAGAAGCATTGGGAACATGAGTAAACGTGCTATAGAGTGGCATTATGGGAGCTGTAGGATCCGGGGTGTGTGGATTCAGGATATTTTAGCTGTTGATGCTTCCACTTTAATTTTGACCATACATTTCTCTTTGATTCTGTCTCTTGTGCATCCCCAAACTTTATAAAATTGCTATAATACATCACTGGAGTACCCATTTAAAACACTGAATTACATATGAAAACTATCAACATAATGTAAATGAGATATTGCCGGCATTGCCTGCAATAGTCTAGTAAAACAAGAGATATCAAAGTGATAGCTACCTGGGTAAAAACAGTATTGACAGTCTGACATGTATCCCCTGATCACTTTCACTAAAACCTACCTATTACTATTATGATAGAATGGGGATGCTCCTTTGTTAGGAAATTGCCTATGAAACTATCTGTTGTTTCACTGTAAATTATAGTCGCCACATGATAAAACTTCATCAAATAATTCAAGCGAGAATAGCAGTAAAGTAATTTAGCTGTGCCAGAGCATTAAGTGCTATTAAATTATCAACCACAGCCTAAATTAGGCTTCAAAGTCATTTGACGACAGATGCTAGTGGTCTCCATCAGAGTTTAATGTAGCATCTGGCAGTGGTGTATGACTACAGAAAACTAGCCATCAGTAGATTCAGCGATAACTTGTGAGTTCTCCCCATTAATGTCAAACAACAATACAAAAGAAAGTGTTCCATTTTCACTCGTAAAGGAGCCTCTTTAGAGTTCTGACAGTCCCTCGCCCTGAACCACCTCAACCCTAAGACACAGAGCAAATCATGACTACGTGGTCAAAGGTAATTTTTTGTTTTTATGACGCAGAATAGTATAGAGACAGAGTTGCAAAAAAAAAAATAAATTGTCTTTGATGTACTTTAACATCTTTCCAGACACAGCTTGGTCCACAGAGCCTTTTTCCACGACTGTGTCTGTGTGATAATGATGTGTAATTGGCTTTTTTACAGCTCTGCAAAGCTCTTTGCCATCTCCACAGTGCTCTTTCAGGGCTGGGTATCAGTGCTGTTTATCCCCTCCTTCATTAGTCAAAAACACTGATAAGGTGTCAAAGTAAACAGATCCCTGATGAATAAAAAGAACAAAAACTGTGTTCTGATAAAGATTTTCAAATCTTCTATTTGACCCTCACTTCCTGTTTAAACGTCCTCCACAATCACGTTCTTTGCCCAGTAAAAACAACGGTCTGTTCCCAGGCACCGGTTCCACTGAGACATTATATTTCTTGTACTGCAGTGAACATTGGTCCTGCCACTCACAATACTGCTTGCAACGATTTCATGGAGGTAAAACTGAATTGGACGGTTTGCTGGCGCTTCGAACTGGATTGGAATCAATGGGGAACAGGACGGAAAACCAAACTGGGAATTAAAGGGTCATCTTCTGGGCGATCAACCTTTTACATCCCAACCTAGTCATGCCAATAATCTGTCGAATGCTTTCAAGGAGGTACTGGGTGATATCACAGCTGCGGTGACATTTACTTTCCCATTGACCCTTTTTTCCTGCGCTGCACCACTGACTGCCATTATCAGCACACTGTGTCTTCCAGCACAAGGTCAATTGAGCTTCTCCTCCAGAATATATTTCAGGCTTATCTGTCAGTGTGTGTATTTACGTATGAATTGATATTCGGTCATTATTGGTGTGTCAAGCCAACAGGCATGTTAACATGTTTCTGGTTTGATATGAGCTGTGTGTGATACATGATACTATTATGGCTGCAGCAAAACGTAAAAGTCAAAGAAGCATGTAGGCAGGCATGCAAGCCACATCTGGGCTTTTGCAGCACAACTGCGGGTTTGCTGGTACATCAGGACACAACTCCATGTGCATGTATCACTTAATAGACTGCACCCAAGCAATAGCAATTTTTGAATACCACAATGTGCAAATTTAGCTGGGTGGAAAATGAGCTGAAAGGACAGGGTGAACAGTGAGTCGTGGGTGTACAAAGAAAAGCATGTAAGGTCATGAAAATAATCCGCTTTGGGCTCACCTCAGTTTATTCTCTCATAAAACATCTATTTTTAAACTTTGATTGTGTGGTTTATGTGCCTTTCTGCTGCTAAAGGCTGCAGGACAGTTTTCTCGAGGACACAACCGACTTCAAAGTGATGTCTCTCTGCTTTAGCGGTCACGGTCAAGGATGGAGTAAATAAAGATGGCTTGAGTGTCATATGAGGCTGTCAGTGACTCCTATTGTTGTTCTGTCATGAAAAAGCAGAACCTTAGAGTGAGAATACAAGATTTGCAATCAGACATGACAAAGAGAAGTGTTCAGGGAAGGTGCAAGGAAAACTCAGTGTTGAGAAGTACTGCATGGAAAAGAGAGGACTGTCTGACGTCCATTCATCTCACCCATTTCCCTCTATTCACACCTCCAATGTGCTACAGGTGGGTCACTACACCACAGTGTTCCTCTGTCTGTATGGAGGGGGCGGCAACACATTGCCTGCTTTCATAGCCGCTTCGGACAAATATTCCTGGTTTTCGGCCACAGCGGGGCGGATGCGTCCGTTCTGCCGGTAGAAGAAGCGTGTGCTGCAGTCCTGCAGGTACTCAGGGTTGTGCAGTGAGGACTTCGGGGGGAGACTGTGCTGCCAGTATTCGGGATTGTCAAAAGTGGCTTTCTTGCCTTTCTTATCGAACATGATGGTGCTGCTGGTGATGCCTGAGTGCAGGGCGTGTCCTGAATGCCCTGGGTGCAGGGTGTGCGATGGATATGACGGGTGGGGGAGGTGGCCTGGGGGAACCACGTATGCAGTGGATGGAACGGTGTGGCTCGATGTCGATGGGTTGACTGTCTGCAGTACCGAGTGTGCAGCAGAGGAACCGGGGCCAGAGATGGAGACGGCGCCGGCCAATCCGTTCTTGTCCCCGGGGTTGAGGAAGGTGTTAAGGTACAGTGGCTCGTTGATATACTCGTCATCACCGTGGGTGGACTGGCTTTTGGGAGCAGCAGCGGCTCCGGCCAAGTGCAGCGTGTGGCACGTGGCTCCATCGATCACCGTGTGGGCATCGCCATTCCTACGACGTGTGACGAAGGGGTTTTCCTCTACAGGGTTCAGATAATCTAGAAATACAAAGAGGATGGTAAGATTAGCTCAAATCTTTTCGTTTCAATTGTTGAGTGCTATGAGCTAATAAAGATACTTGTGAAATGTTTTTGACACCCTCAAAATTAAAGTGTGTATAAAATAAAAATACTGATTTAAAAGTAATATAAATTTACCATTTACAAAAACAAAACTTATGCAATTTCACTCATTTGATCCAAACATTTGCTGACTCTACAGAGACATTCAGAAGTTCTCTAAACTGTCAAAGTAACCTGAGTGGTTCTTGTCTCTCATGGCAGTCATGAAGCCGTCCTGGTCCTTGTCTCCTTTTGCTCCTCGCTCTGCTAAAAGGCCGGTTGGATCGGCGCTGTAACGCTGCCCACCATTGTCCTCCCCTCCGCCTTGGGAAATAAAAAGAGAGGAAAGAAGCAAGACATGAATTTAAAGTTTGAAACGATAAAAACCCTACAGGTACGTGAATGAACGAGATGATCCTGGATACGGTTTAGTCTTTTAGTCAAAACTGTCGGGCAGGGTTGCAGCTCATATCAACAACGTTTAACTTGTCTGGGGATTTGGGGGTTTTAGTGACTTCACAAGACCTTTACTTGGAATTTCTATTTACTAACAACAGAAAGATTACTATCAGTGGTTGAATAGGGCTATCGCCAGTCTGGCTCACTAATACCCTTTCACTTTACTTCTCACTGTCTAGCACCACTCTCATATGAATGCACAGGGACTTTTCCTACCCAAACTAATCTCAGCAGGAGGCATACATGTGCTGCTCAGTGGTAGAAAGGTTGATTGACTTGTGTTACCATCACAAAAGCCCTGTGTCACATGTTTTGGGCCAGAAATTGCAATGTTTCCAGTTTCCAGAGTTGCATATGTGTATTGTCGTATATCACTCAGTAAGATCAGATGTGGTCACTTGTGTGTTTGGCTGTGGAATTACTATGGTGCATTCAGGGCCCAGCGATTTAAAGTCAAGTTTGATCTTGTTTTTGGTTTTGTTCTGACTACATATGAGAAGAACTCAAATAATGCTCAACAACTGGTGTTTAGTCCGTGTTGTATTTGTCCACGGCTTTAAACTGTAGTCCAAATTAAAAGGTCAAATCAAACACAAAACTCTGTTCCTTCATTGCTACATACAGTTTGCTTGGATGCTGTTTCCCAAGTCACTGGCAGGAAGAGCCGAAATACTAAACTGAACTGAATGCAATGATTTCTGCTTTTGTGTAACATTTTGCTTCACCTTGTACTGCAGTGAGAGCTGAGGCAGCGACCAGCGTGCTGGACCTCGGAGATGCCTGCTTCCTCAGGGTGCCGTTGCAGCGAGGGTCATCCTGGTTGCCACGACCGAACCCCCCCCCACCGATCTGCCCCCCTGAGATGAGTTCCTGTGGAGGCAGGCAGCCTCCGGACACGGGTGGAACAGAAACCACTCTGGGGAGGGTAGCCAGCATGTCCTCCATGCTGAAACTGGGGTCCTGGCAGCCGTACTGGTTGAGTAGAAGTAGAATAACGTTCAAAAAGAGGTGCAGGGATGTGATCAGGGAGACTGAATTGCAAGAATATCAATTCATCAGGCTGAAGCAAACCTCATTAGTCAAATATAAATGGGGAGAGTCATGGTAAAGTTTTTTTTAACTTGTCTACGATTTTCAAAGTTCACCTTAGTCTCCAAGTGAGGGGAACAGTTGTATTGTCCAGTCTTTAGTCTACACACTAGTTCAACTTTCTGGTGTGCCAGAAGTACAAAAGTACAAAAACATTTACACACATAATAAAAATAATAAAACTAAGAATTCCATCCATAATATAACTGTTTATTATAGAATAGACAATGCACGTGCTTTGAACCATTGTTCATCTGTAATATTTAAATGTAACAGGCAGGGGAGACAAACAGCAGTGCCAAATAATGATATGGCAGCATGACAGCAGAGGACAATTTAATTAAAAGGATTTTAATTAAAAGGCTCCACGCAGCAATGTCTTAAAGTAGCCATATCAGTGCTGCCATGCTGTGTGCATTTGTGTCGACGCTCAGGACAAAAAAGTGCTTTTCAGAACCACACCAGGAGCTTCACTATGATTTATCTCAGTTCCCCCATTTTTTATGCAAGAGGTTTGTTTTCTGTTGCACGTTTCTATCCTTACGTTCACTTGCTCTACGTCTCAGAAGTCTGTAATCATACTAATAAGAGAGAAAATCTCTAATTTTCTTGTTGGACTTATTTTTTCCTTAATTTGACAGACTGACAAAGAGGATTTGTGGTTTGTGAAAGAAGATGTAAATCTGACTTCTGATTAGAAGTTTTTAACAGGTGTCATTATATCAGGTTCCACAGTAATCAAGGACTTTTTGGTATCCGGGAAATCACGGGAAAGTGGTTCCTCAGGCAGGTACACCCAAAGCCTTTTTGTAAAACTGAGAGATTGGAGTTTTTAGTTTGTGGAGTTCTGTCGCAAATAACATTGTCAAGTTTGCAGTTTTTCAGTTTGCCTAAAACTAAAACATATTCTCCTCAGAGTAAATGAAGAGCAATACTTTTACTTAAAGGGCATTTATTTATTTATTTACTTTAAACTAGAGGTTTTCATGTCATGTTACCGCGTGACGTCATGTCAAATCATTCTGCGTCGAGTTTTGCTGTCCGCCATTACCTCGCTTCGGAAGCCAGCACCTTCTGCGGGATCAACTTTTGAATTTTGTTGTTTTGAAGGGAACGCGTGTTTTCTGTGAACATTTGTGGTTAGTGGCAGCGTGGACAAATACTTTACAGACTATCTTTGTATTTCGCACGTGTGGGAGCAAATCGAGCTAAACCACGTTAGCAGCATGGCTGTCTCACCCTAACTGCGAGGCTGTGGTTGCCTCCAGTTGACAAGTGCAAAGTTAATATTGTTGCTAATGCTACTTTGCTGTCACGGAAGCACAAAATTGTGATCGTATGGAAAGGCTCGCTTGAATAAACGAGCAGAAGGCCCGTCGCGGCCTGCGCCCGGACATGTTTTACCCGAGGGAGGGGCTGGGCTCCCCCGCCACACACTACGGTGCAGGGCCGGCAACGTATCTCTGCACTAAAATCTTTACAGCAGATCCAAAGTTGTAACACTTTATTGAGTAAAGCAACCAATTTGAGTAAATGGTGGACATTATTATTCCTTCTATGCGTACAGGCACTTCACCTAATGAAAGAAAAAGACGACGTTTTCTGCCTTTTTCAATGCAACAATTGGACTCTAAAGATGACATAATGCCTTCGCAGTTTAACATACACAAACATTGATTTCATAAATAATAAATATTTATTGAGAAATTTCTTTCTTATTCACCAGAAGTGTGAATCAATGAATCTGTGAGTGTGAATTAGTTGAAAGTCGTGGCCATTTTTTTTTTTACTGCAACGAATACAGTTTTTATTCTCGTTTTTACTAGACCCGTTTGGACGGGCTGGCCGGTCAGTGAAAAAGCCAGCCAAGGTGCAAGTTATCCTGAACCTTGATGACACCAGGAGGCTAATTCTGCCTGATTGAATTCCTGACAATGGGGCAGCTTATGGATGAAGTCCGAAAAGTCTGTGAGTTATAACTGAAATTTAAGATTGCAGGACCGAGACGGACATTATGAAGACGCACAAGTGAACTTCACATCCTCTTTGGCAACTGTACGGGTCATCCCAATAACTGATGATTGCAGCAAAGGATTTAATGTCACTGTCTATGATGATTTGGAGTCTACTGTCAGACGACACAGAGCTACTCCAGCTCTGTCTCTACAAGAACTTCTGTGTCAGAGAGTTTCTGGGACCAACATCCTCCTATGACACTGAACCGCAGTTAGAACATAGAAATGTGGTGTGTAGGTCAAATGTGTCAGAGTTCAAAAACAAAGAAATTCTGGAAAAGCCAGCTTCAAGTACAAAGATTACTTGGATGCTAACTTCTGATCTTGTATTTGTCATGGTTCAATATAAGGTAACATTCGTTATGGTTATTTTATAAAGGGATAGACACATTTTAATACCAGAGGAAACTTTTGATGGCCTTTGCATTGCTTATCTCATGTTTTAAAGACAAGATGTACCGTGTTGCATGTTAGCATTGATGTGGTTAATGTTACAGAATGGTTAAAAACAGATCAAAGACCAGAATTTACTCATTCTGTGTTTTTCCTCAAGTGCTGATATGTGATACACATACTAGTTAGCTCTACTGACTGCAAATGTCAGGTTTTATTTGTGTATTTTGGTTTTATTTTTTAATACATAACAGAAGGTGATGCATATTTTAAAAACATCACAATAAAGATGGTCTTTTGAGGAGAATCTTCCTGTATTTGTTTATTGTGAGTAAACAAAATTGAATATTGACTGTAACAAAATTTCAGTTTCATCTTAAGTGAAAATTCTGCTTTTATAATACAGAAGATACCGTTGCTGTTAAGTAAAATTTAGGGGGTAAAAAAAAAAGCAAAAAATGTTATTGTATTGACCTACATTACGTAACATTTTGCTTGTGACAAAAGAAAATGTATGTACTTAAGATAAAGTTAAATTATAGTTTGTACTCAGTAAAAAATTTGACTCGAGAAAAACTAATACATTTGATTGTCAAAAAATTTAGTATTTTAATGAGTTTATTCTAAAGTAAAAACTTTACTTGGATGTAATTGTAAATATTCATTTTTTTTCTAAAGTGAAAACATTTAGTTGTAACAAAGTGAAATATGGTGTATGGTCTTTAAACTAAATCATAATTTTTTACTTTCTATGAAAGTAATTTTTTTTGTCTTGGGTAAAATCATTTTTTTGTCTTGGGTAAAATATATTTTTTTTAAATTCATGTTAAATACATTTTTTTTTTAAAGTTTTGCCAAATCCTAAATATAATTTGAGAAAAACTAATACATTTAGCTATAAAACAATTTGAGTATTTTTTTTTAATTTGGTCCAATGTATGATTTTTTTTTCAGTGTACCTGATTACTATAATGTATCTGACAAAGTACCTTATGGGACATATTCATTTTAGATATTTATATATAACTTAATGTACTTTAAATAACTTACGAAAACATATTGAACTCATGTAACGTATGCTAAGTAACTTAGTATCTTAACATAAACCATGATCTTTTCCTAAACCTAAAATATAGATTTTGGTACCTAAACCTAAAGCAGTTTATTTTTCACACGTGAGACTGACATGGTATCCTTTAGTGGACTAACAGGTTTAATAAGATAAAACACCAGCACAAATGATCAGAAAATAACAGCTTTAAACCAAAGTGTGACTACGGTTCAGACCCTGGATGTATGCTACTTAAAAGAACACACAAAACTATCAGGAAGTTTAAAAGGACTGTTAGAGGGACACGCTCATTTTCTCTGTGTAACTGCATCATTATTTTTCATTCTTCGTCTGTCACTGCTGGAGTCTTCCTCACTTTCTCATGCAGTGCTCTCTACTGTAAGCCTGAAGCGTTTAGTCAAGGCTGCAGAGCTCAGGCTGTGTTCTCATTACTCTCTAACAACAGGTATATCTATGCAATTTCCCTCTTTCAGTCCTCATTTACACCTCATCATCCTTCATCTTCTCCTGTCTCCGTATCCTAACAGAATGTGCCATCATCATCCTCAACACAAAAATAAAAAGTATAGTTTCTTCAAACGCTATTTGAATATAGACACAGTCATGCTATTGTTTTAAAATCTTGACCCTCATTACACTTGCATATTTAAAAGGACCCCATTCAAATGTCCCCGCCATAGAGCACAAGGATCTTCTGCTCAGTGTTTTTGTCACTATTAAATCAAAAAGTTTTAATGGCCACCAACAATACAATTCTGAAATGTCACGGTTATTTAATAATGACGGTTCCACATTGATAATGTGTGTCTCGGAGAATGTGGAACAGATTTCTTTTAGGTATGCTGTGCAGCTATTCAAGTGAAGATTAATATGTAATAATAATATATTATTATTATTATTAATAATAATAATAATATTTTGCTGGACAGAATAATTAAGTTCATTACAATCATCAACAAGATTTATGTAGATGAACCCAACTGTATGAAATTAATCAAATTCATTTTGCATCCAAAGTAATACCAAAGCGCCAAAACAGAGGAGAAGGATTTTTACAAATATTATGCAAATAAATCTTTCACTGCCTGAAATGCACCAAACCGAGTTGGAGATGTGTCTCTCATTGGCATTCAGCAGGCATTTTTATCCTGACACAAACACAGGGATTGGAATACAAAATGGCTGAATTCCAGCTGTGTGACTGGTTTTGTGATAGATTTAAGTCCAAAGAAAGACACCGAACATTTGAACAGTTAAAGAATGGAGGAGCTCTGGCTCTGAACCCTAATTTTGAAGAAGGCAATTACCATAGTTTCACAATGGAGAAAGACAAAGAAAAGCATATGGAGAATGGGAACGCAAGAGGAAGATGAGAGTGAAACTGAGAAAGCTGTGTGAGTGCAGTTTTAAGACCTCAATCTTTTGTGCTTTAACAGGAGAGTCCTGCAGGACACGCTGAGAAAACTCCTTGCCACATCACTTTCGAGGCCATCTAAATGATCTGAATGACTACTCTGACTTTATATTGTCCCCTTTTTCATCATGGTTCAGTGCCAGTCACCCTGCTGCTACACTCCAAAAGAATTGGTAATAAGAAACTGTGCTCAAGAGTCCATGACAAATTAACAGATAAGCAACTATATATAATTACGACAAAGAAATAAAAAATAGCATACCTAACATCAGGTTTAGTGGAAATAAATTAATTGTGTGCAAGTATGAATACTGACTGAGAAGAGTGCTGAAATTAATTCAGTGCAGACAGCTTTCTTGCCTAAAACGTTGTTGGACATTAAACTAGAAAAAAAAGTTTGTTATAAGGAGTTTGGTGCTTTACCACGTTTTATGTTTGGGTCTCCTTCAACCACACATGATGAAATGACGTGTGGATGTTCTGAAAAGATCTTCTGAGATTAGGAACTTTTGACCTCTTTAAAAATGCAGAAGCAAAAATGCAGTAATTTTTTTTTCTTTGACTGCTTGAAAAGCTGATTTGATGGTGTCTGTGATATGTAGTCTGTGTTATAGACATTAAAATCCTCAACTACCACAACAAGAGATAAATTGAGTTTATGGCTATGATCCCATCAGAGATAAACTGAACTCCAGTTTGAGGCTGGTAAAATAGTGCAATCAATCAATAAGGTGCTCAGCAGCACTTTTGCACTCAAAATAGCAGGTGTAAATACAGAAGAATGCAAATTGAGACTCAGGGATGGTCATGTTTTAAGATAGTATTGGATCCAATGTTTCAATTTAAATACTTTATCTGTCCAGCTTTAGCTCAATATTTGTTTGTATGGAAACTGGTGGATCTCAGCGAGAGTACCATGAACTGAAACAAAATGAATACATCTGGGACACATGGATGGATCTCTCGACAAAAATAATTGTTGTCCTCCAGTCAATTTGGACAACTATTTTCTCTTATAATCCTTCTTTATATCTGTTCCATAACTCACTTTTATCAGATGGCTTTTTCTTAATTCATAATATTTGTTGTAATTTAAAAGATTTGATCTGGTCTCATGGCCTCACTTTTACAATCTGTTTTTATTGTGAAGTACTTTGTAACTTTTTTATATAAATAAAGTTTGAGCTATTATCGAAATGAAATCCATTCATTTGAACAACCCAACACTAATACGGAAGCACAATGTGCAGTTTATAGATATTTTACCGTGAGTCATCTCAACATCTAACTTTAGACGTACCTACTGTATTTCTTTTCCACATCTAAAATGTTAAAACGTGCCCTTTGCTTTAAGATCTAAGATCTCTGCGCATTCCTTAAATCAAATACCTTGTTGGAGTCCATGCGTTGGTGGGGAGTATATGCCAGTGGAGGAATGTTGAAGTTGTGGGGCACCAAGTACTCCTCGGCATCCATCAGGTCTTCCAACTCCTCCTCATCCAAGAGGCTCTGGAAGAACTTGCTGTCATTGGGGCTGGGCAGCTTCATGCGGTCATCGCCCTGAGAAATGTGGCGTGTTGATGTGTGTGTGTGTGTGTGTGTGTGTGTGTGTGTGTGTGTGTGTGTGTGTGTGTGTGTGTGTGTGTGTGTGTATGTGTGTGTGTGTGTGTGTGTAGGGGGGGCGGGAAGGGAGCACAAAGTTGTTAACACTTTAGAAAGCGAGATCTTTGTTTTCTCCAAACCATGCCAAATATTTACTGAAATCCAAGTGCAAAAAAGTGGACTGATGATCACATAATTCATGACATACAATATATGTAAAGACTGATATTGCAGTCACTGTTTCAATCTGGTAATTCAATTGTAAATTAATAATGCTTTATTTATGCAACATGTAACATCCATGGCCTTTACATCTTAATTGCCATCATATTTTCAAAAAATTAACTACTGTTATTTTTCAAAAGTCGCTTTGGAAAAACAATCAGTTCACACAGGAGCAAACAAATTGTTAGTTCTAGATATTCATTAAAAAGCTTAAAATAAAGATTCAAGTCACTACTGTTTTGACTTAGTGGTTGTGACTGGTGTAAACCAGCTTAACAGCATTTGTTAAGTAATTCAAACCGAGCTTTTTTTTTTTTTACAGAGGAGCCAAGAAAGCAAAGTACAATTTCGAACAGATACTATTCATTTCTGACGACAACCATGTATTCATTTTTTAAACGTAAAACAAGCACAACAGAAGACGGGTTATAAAGGTAACTTATTTCTTGTCCGTCACCGAGATCTACCTACCTGGATGACCAGGTATCTTTGGGGATCACGAGCCATCCGTGTGAACTCTGCTGCCAGCTCCTTGAACTTGGGTCGACTGTCTGCATCAATCATCCAGCCTGAAAAAAAAAGTATTAGTTACTGACCTGTATACGGTTCCAAACAGATATATCTTGATATTTAACCCCATGATATTTTTCCAATTGCCCTTGATTTTAAATTGGACCCAAAGTGCAACTCTTCCAATTTGTAATTTTTCTCAGCAGAAAACAAAAGCCTCATCTACATCCATAAAGATCTATTTATTACCTGACTGTAAACTTACAGTATCTGAATTTAAATGGGAGGAGCAGTGTGTTGAGTGTGTGTCAGTGGTGATCAGGCAGTGCAGTTCAGTAGGTTAGGTTAGGTTAGGTTAGGTAGTTACTTTATTAATCCCCGAGGGGAAATTTTTTCGCTACAGCAGCATACAGAAGCAATAAGATAATAATAGAACAATAGAAAAGCAATAAAATAGCAGTAAATAGCAGTAAAACATATAAATATAAAATATAAAATGCACAGTGTATACAGTATATACAGTACAGTATATATCTATATATATTATATACAATAGTCCTCACACTTTGTGGTTTTCCCATATGAAACCATTTTCCTTTATATAGGACATTATTATTTGTTCCATAATGAGCAAGCACAGATTTTTAGAAATTAAGTTATCTTTATTGTGATAATTTTTTCCAAATTAAATACAGTCTCATCACTTGAATGGCCATATGGAGCAATGTGCCCTTCTGCCAATTTCCCTGTGAACACATGGGTACATCGCCAAAGCAAACATGTGATCTGGCCTTGAGTCGAGCCTGTCGACGTATCCAGGGAAATAAGACATAGAGTTCAGAAAAGAGAGATGTGGCTTTAGACACTATTGCGAACACAGATACAAGACATTTCACATACAGAAGGGATCATCTTTTGTCTTGGTGCTTAGTTTCTAGCTTTACTGCCAATAAAACAACAAGAAGGAGATTAACTGAGGAAGTACGTCTTCCCCAGTGCACCATGTGTGTGTGTGTGTGTGTGTGTGTGTGTGTGTGTGTGTGTGTGTGTGTTTGAGTATGTGCAGTAGTGCAAAAAAAAGGCAGGTAACAGGCAGGTGACAGTGACCTCTCCCTGCTGTGTGTGTGTGTGTGTGTGTGTGTGTGTGTGTGTGTGTGTGTGTGTGTGTGTGTGTGTGTGTGTGTGTGTTTGTGTTTGTGCGTGTGTGTGTGTGTGTGTGTGTGTGTGTGTGTGTCTCTGCATGCCAGATTGGCACAGGTTCAGGGTGAAAAGTAAAAGCCAAGGTGACAGTGACGGCCAGAGGCTGCAGCTCGGAGAGCAGAGGACACGGCTGGGGTGACGCTGGCACCGAGTCTTTGTCCTGGCAGCAGTGCACAGAGGTTATAGTGCCACCTGTGACCCCAGAGCCTGATGGCATGACAGCAGTGACTGACCAATCGGGCCAATGTGTTGGTGCTGGAGGGTCACAGCCAGTCAGGAATATTAGTCCTGAATTCATCTTTGACTAGAAATCCTTCAGTAAAATTTGTGATTTTTGGAGGATTTCTCAGTATCACTTCAATCAGAGAGATGTTTCACTATCTTTTGCTTGGTAATGTTACATTATAGAGTTTAAAACAAAAAACAACAAATCTTTGACAACACCTAGACCCTCTTGTAAAAAACAGCTGACCTGGCCTTTTGAAGATCACTCAATAAAAGCACAATTATTTTTGTCTAGTTTGCATAAAAAAAGACAATTGGCTCCCCTTTTAAATTCAAAATGAATATCCACTACCTTGACATCAGTTTGTAATAAAACACTGGCACAAAACTCCTAAGTTCTGCAGTAAACACATCTCCCAAAGCCAGAGCAAACTTAGAAGGGCATCTGACTGCCCCCGCCTTTATTTTAATTTTGTTTTGCCTTTGCAGGAGAAGGCTGTCGGAATCCAATCCAAACCTTCGGACTCAATGGATCAATATGCCCACAGACAAATGACTACAATATATGACACAAAACAAAGGAGACCAGGTGGGAAGTTTGCAGGACTAAAAACTTCAGATATTATGGTTGACAGGACAGGACCAGGACAATGAGGTGTAACATGTCAGAAAAAACAAACAAAACACAAATAGGCCACAGCCAGCGAGAGGTCGGGGTTGCTACGACGTCCTCTGTATCCTTACTTCTTGTAGACATGTCTGAGGGACCATGTGGATCTCCTCAGAACCAGCTGTGTTTCACTCAACAGTGTTCAGCAAAACTTTCTTCATTACTCTCAAGGACTTTACACGCATTGCGGTAGTCCTTTTTTCTGAGGCTATAGTTTGTGTTGTTCTATTTATAATATTATCTTTAAAGGAGGTTTCTGTTCTTTCTGTTCACCCTGGGTCTCTACTTACACTTGACCATGACCATGTAGACGTCAATGGTGCAGATGGGTGGCTGAGGAAGGCGCTCTCCTTTCTCTAACAGATCTGGGATGTCTCGGGTAGAGATCCCATCATATGGCTTCCCTCCAAAGGTCATCAGCTCCCAGATGGTTACACCTAAAAAGGAGATGGAAGGACGATGAACACAAGAGCGGAGAGATCAGTACAGAAGAGAATAAAGAGATGTTCAAAGAGGGAAGAACAAATGGAGAAAAGAAAAGGAAAATCAAGATGAGAGGAGAGTGACGAGAGGAAAGAAAGGTAAAGAGCAGAGTTAAGAAGGCAGGGTTATACAGCAAGGGTAAGGAAGAAATGAGTAAAGAGAACGAAAGAGAGAGACATGGAATAATTAAAGTAGAAAATTGGAAATCAAGCAAAAACACGAAAATTGAGGCGAGTAAAAAAAAGACAAAAATCAAAAGATGAGAGAGACAAGAAGAGATCACAGGAGTTGAGATAAAGAGAGAGTAAGAGTGTAAAAAAGAGAAAGCAACAAAACAGTGGGTAAAGAAGAGGTCAAGATAAGAGAACACAACTCAACAGAGGACAGACGATGAGTGGAGGAGAGGAATTAATCACAGCCTTAAAAGTCATCTGCCACTTTGAACTTTCAGCACTCTTTAGTTTTAATCACATTAATCAGCTAATAAGTAGCAAGGAGAGTAAATGCACACAATAAGATGGAGCTGCAATTGCTTCAGGTCACAGAGGACAACTGGGGACACGAATGCATGAAGCCATACGGATAGTTTAAATCAAACGTGACTCAGAATACTACTAATGACCGAGCTGGTTGAAAAAGGAGTTTTAAAAGCTGAATCAAATATGATGCCAGCTTTATTTATTTTTTAACAAAAAAGGCTTAAAATAAATCTGCTACACACCTCGAGCAATTTGCAAGACAAATAAAGATATCTACCTCATATTCTGGAGAGCATTTTGACCGACCATTTTTTTGCCATTTTGGTTATCTAAATAAACTTTGTGTGATTAAGATCTTAGAAGAAGTACTAAACTTGAATGGTTATATCCAATCCGACAAGTTCCCCTGAAATGAGATTTGAAGCTTACCGTAACTCCAAACGTCACTCTGATGGGTGAACTTCCTGTAATGGATACACTCCAGGGCCATCCATTTAATGGGCATCTGCCAGGTAGGAGCACAGCGTGTCAGGATTACATAAATGCAACATTAACAGGAGTCCAAAATAATCTCTTTCTTTTATACTGAGGAGGAAAATGACAGCGACTGGATCATCTGAGTTTGAAACATCTGTTGGTGAGTTGGCAGAACTGTCTGTGTCAAACACACTGGAGAGAAGAGAGGGACAGCAGAATGAAAGAAAACTAGGTCTGATGAAGACAAACATTCTCTCTCTCTCTCACACACACACACACACACACACACACACACACACACACACACACACACACACACACACACACACACACACACCAGCTGTACTGAAATAAGCTGAGGCAAAAAGCAGGGCGGTCTGGGATGCAGCTTAACACTGTGATTAGATTTGAAGGCCAATTCTATTGATTACAGTGATGGAGGTTGAGGGAAGGGGTATGTCGAAGGTTAGAGTGCCCGTCTTTCACTCAGCTGAGGGGATAATACCACAGCGCTCATCGTTGACATAAACCATGATGGACACGCCAGGAAGAGGGCTAAGAGAGGATGAAATGGGCTTTCTTGAGAAAAGCGGGTTTGAAAACAAAACACAAAAGAGGCAAAGGATAAACAAAGATTAGAGGAGGTCAGAAGCCCATGTGCACGCAGCACCAAGGACATATTTGTTTACTACGTTTGTGGGGTTTTGAGATCTCTGCTCCCCAAAGGTAAATAAAACGGTCCAATAGAGCTGAATAGTATTTCACTCCGCTGAAACGGTCTTTTGTGATGGGCTCAGTTCCTCCCTCAGGATATGAAACCCTCATTAATGTTAATGTCTATTGTTGTCTTTTACAACGTGTCAGTGGTACGGACCAAAGTAGTAATTCAACAATATTGTATCTCAAAACCAAATACCTTAAACATCAGATAATAGAAGTAGATAACACGGCCTCTTATTCAAGGCACAAATGATCATCCATGAGATATTAGTATGGTAATAAAAAGCACAAACAATGCTCATTAACAAGACCAGCAGCGATGCTACAAATATCAATATCTACACAAGTTAGTTTCAAAAGTTAAAGACAGAATCATAAAATGTAATTCTTATTAAAACATTTCATCAACAATATTTTTGATGCCTCACAATTGCATTTCAAATTCAGATATTCTTAAATGAATATTTCATCATTGTATTTATCTGCTTTTTTGCAGAGTTAGCTCAATACGAGGCTTAGGCAGTGGGACACTATATAAGCTTAAATGACTGATCTGGTGGGTCTGAGCTGTTCAAATCTGTCAATCAGATCCACTAACGCTCACAAATTAGGTTATATGTCAATCCGGGACCTTAACGTGGAGCTCAAAACAACCAACATACCAACTGCATTGATGTTCACTCCGAACACTGACCAATATTCCCATGTGTTTGTGTTCGGTGGAAGTTTGATTTCAATCATTGATGCATTAAGAGCTGGATATGACAATGAAAACAGGATCAACAATGATGGCAACTTTAAGGTCTAATTGCACGTTTTGTGTGTGTTATCTCAGTTATTGTAAGAGAATGAAAATTGACAGTTTTTATATAATTGCAAAACCAAATTTTTCTACCGAATTCTCATCTTAAAATCTTTTCACACAGTACTCTTTATGGACATGCAGCTCGATAAAACAGTTAATCAAACACCCAAGGTGTGCAACCAAATCTTATATCAGAACTCTGAGAACAACTGTATGATTAGTGAAAGTAATGAGGTTCCTTTGTTTTTGGTCATTGTTGTTTTTAATAATGAGCAAACTTCACAATAAATGTCATAGAATTACAAAAGCTAGAATTTTGCATGTCCACAAAATGAAACTAAAGTAATTCCAGGGATGCAAAAACAAACCTGTCGGATTGCAAAGAATCTGGCCAGGACTTCTCATTGACATCTCATTTTATCTTCTCAACTGGTAGGTCTGACAGAACTGTCCAGAAACACTCGGATTCCTTCTCTTACATTTCTCCAGTTAATTTCCTTTTTTCTTCTATACACGTTCATATGACAGATTCATAAAGCCGTCATACATGTGAGAATCACCGCAGTCCACTTTCCCTTCCAGCCCCGACTGTAAACTGTTACTCTGACTCTTGCATACAAAAAAAAGTTTCTGCTCCCCCCTAGAAGTAATTAGATATAGCTTAACAGCTGCAAGCAGTAGCTTCATATTTGGTCATGATCCTCCTTTCTAAATCTCAGGAAGAAAGTGAATATGTGAACAAAAAGTTCTTTAATGTATGAGTGAATAAATATAGGAGAATTCACCACTTGAAGCAGTCAGACATATTCCAGGGGCTCATTGTATCTACCCCAGTCCTACAGTTCATTGTGATGATCGAAGACGTGAAATGTAACATACAAATTATTCAATTTTTTTGTGAGACAGTGTAAATAAAGTTTCTAAAAGTGATGCTATGATTTACCTTTCCTCCATCAGCATTATATTCTTTCTCGTTCACATCCAGCAGGCGAGCCAGCCCGAAGTCGGTGATCTTGATGTGGTTCGGAGATTTGACAAGAACATTTCGGGCTGCCAAGTCTCTGTGGACCAGTCGCCGCTCCTCCAGATACATCATTCCCTGCAACACACACACACACACACACACACACACACACACACACACACACACACACACACACACAGATATTATTTATTATTTTCTATTGAGTTTATTTATATGCAACGCAGATATCAGTAAGCTCAGTAGTGTGCTCAGCAACATGCAGCCCACACACATGCAGGTCTGACTCCCATTTAACATCACCATCTGTCTTCATCATCATCATCATCATCATCATCATCATCACGACCACCATCAAGTCTACATTAGAATTTTTATAATTATTTGTGTCATCATCATTACAAGCACACTGTTATTTTTACAGTTGTAATTCCCATCAATCAACAACTAGACTGTGGAAAAGCCTTCGTAATTGCCAAATGCTTGGCGATGCAATAAACACAGCATCCATAAGCATCAACCCAGGGGCAGGTTTTCAATTAATAACAGGACCCACAGGGGCGAGGAATGTTGGAGTAAAACATTCCCTTCAATACATTTATCGAACAATTAAGAAACCGTGTCTGAGTCCTATCTTGCTGTCCCTACTTTAATTAATAATGATTATCTGCCCTTAAAAACGGAACATACATTTCCCTTCGATATTATCAGCTGTTTACATTAATTATCCAAGTGATAAAACCACAACACAAATTTCTAGGTTATAACTGCCTCATTTTTCACTAAAAAGTACAGATCAACTAAAAACACATTTTGAATGTCATACATGGACAGCACTAGAGGAGTGAACACGAACACACACACACACACACACACACACAAATCAGATGCATTTCTTTGCCTGGAAATGCACATATTGAAATTAATATATTACTTATTATTAGAAATATAATATAATATAATAACCCAATGGCAGTATCGACCCCTCAGAATTTGTATCACCACAAAACTCCAATAGGACAAATTCAGACTGACACAAAATGCCAATAATGCTTCCAGCCACAAAAAAAAAAAGAACACTTCCGTATGGCTTTGTAAAAACCTTTCAGTTCCTACATCTTGTGCTACACATCTACATTCTCCACTGCCTATTGTGCATCGCTGCAGGAGTGGACCTGGAGAGAAAGAAAGACGGGGGCGGGGGGTGGGGACTATTTCAAATTGGACGAGCAATAACAGAAGCCACTTTGTTTGAAGTGGCGAGAAGACAGAAAAACGAGGTCTTATTTGAAACCATAACAAATTGGATTTAGCTGCAATGGGCTGGAATGAAAGGAGGAGTGGATGGGAAGAGGAGGAGGGGAAAGGTGGGGTTGAGCATTACGGTAGTCTAAGAGGTGAGATTACATTGGTAAGGCTATAATCACAACGCCTCATTTGTCTCCCCCTCAGGAGAACACGTGGTTTCAATGCACACCTGCACATTTACATACAAGCTCACACTCGCACCTGCACACATGCAACTAACATGCAGATGCAACTGCCTCCTGTATCTGTGTCAGGGTGTCAGTGGACAAAGTTAATAGATAAAAGACCGCAATAAAATAATCACGCACACACAGACTTCAAATATCCACCTTTTTTAGTTGTTATATGAATAAATGTCTATATCACATAAATGTATGTTCACATTGCCAGTAATTGGCAATTTATTCAACTGCTGTTCACTTTAGCTTGTAGGAATGCTCAACAAGCACTTCGGAGACAAATGTTAACTGAGCTGCTAACAATCGCTGCTTGGCAATATGTTACTGGATTAATCTGACAAATGAATATGACCGATACAAATAATATACAGCTACCACGCACTGCCATGCACATGTGTTGATCACCCAAAATGTTGGTGATAAATGTACAATATGACTTAGTATGCAAGTTTTTGCGACTGCAATGTTTAATCTAAAGCCGATCAATATTCATGTGAATCTTTCAACGACCTCCTGACAAATAAATAATTTCTTAGCGCCTAATAGCTGACCTCTGTAAATAAAATAGTCTATTCCCACGTTGCTTTGGGTAACTTATTTAATCTAACAGAGTTATGTAATGAAATTACAAAACAAATATAACCCTAATAAGTTAGTAAGAAAACATATCTAATCAAATTACAGTTACTGTACAAAATGTTGGTGATTAAAAAGGGGTTTTGTCAGAATATATTATTTTTGCACTGAAATATGTGGAAGACAACATGATGCTGCTGCTTTGCATCTTTTTCTCCCTGCAGGAATGCTCTGTGTTTATGTCTACACAGGTCACCATTCATTTGGCACTCAAATTTGAATTGTTGTTTTGAATCGGTTTTCCTGTTTGAATTTGCACCGCCTCTCTTTTGTCAATCAAATCAATGTGTATTGGTCAAAGCAACCACATACAGGCAGTTGACCATGTCATTGAAAAAGAAGGTGCGATATTTAAATTAGAGCCGTTCAGGAACCAGTGTTCAAAAACTGAACAGCACCCAGCTCTGTTGATAGTTTTATCATCACTTGGAGTTGACCTGAATGTAAATGTGGTTTAAGTTTATGGGAGCAGTCAGTTGTGATCTACATACTTGTGATTTGTTTTGGTGGTTGTGCTTTAAAATCAAAACAGTTCAGTCTTAATTCAAGTAATATATAAGAACTTTTAGTAAATGTTTGACAGTAATCAGTGTTGAGGTTTGTTGTGAGGTTTACACTGCTGTGTTTAAATAGTTTTTTTTTGCACTTTCAGCTTCATTTCCCACATTTTAAGAAAAGTAATCAAAGTTACAATAAGTTAAAATACTTATTACATTTTTTTAACATCCAGTATACATGGCCTAAAGTGCTGCAGACAGAGCAGAACTGAAAGAGATAAAGGTTGGGATTTAAGGTATCCCATGCCCGTGGCTCCCAAGTCGTCAACTCCATGTGTGTGTGTATGTCATGGTATCCACTGCCAGCTTTCTGACAGATTCTTATTTGTACATAAATCGCGCCCAGTAATCTCCTCAATTTTCGAGACAATTAAGCAGTGGAGGGAGAATGGATGGCTTGGCAACCCGTGAATTTTAATTTGCCTGCACAATGAGATTGAGAGGGGGAGGTGATGGAGTATGTGCGGAGTGGGAAGTGGCTGCAGACGTGCGTAAGGAACAAACTTATTTTTTTTTTTTTTTTTTTTTCCCACTCGGTTGCTCTCATTCACTGGCCTCCCATGTGGACATGATGAGAACGACTCACTGCCAGAGGTTTGTAATTGCTGCAAACCTGGATGTGACAGCCAGGCTGATGTCAGTGGTGAAAGCTGTATTTCAGGTAAGCTTGCCACCAGAGAAAATCCACGGGCTTCAGACAGACTCTGTTATGATCGCACCTCCAGACGAGGGCTGCTTTCCAATCAGTGGAGATCAGGCCTCTGCCCTAAACCCTGAACACGGAGGTTTTACATGGGAAAGCAGGCCAAGAGGGAAAATCTCTAGAATAACTAGAAGCAGAGGAGTCAAGGCTTTGAATCACCACCATCAGAATTTCAGGAAAGTACAAGTGTTACAAAAACCTATAGGTAGAAGTTTCTGCACCGGGTGACAGCACTACGGTAAATATGAAGGTACTTTGGTGTCTTAACGGTTTTGAGATCAAATTTCTCACACTGCAATCAACAATAAAGTTTGTAAGTACAAATATATGAACTGAAACTGATATTATCTGGATTGCAAACAAATTCTCCCTTACAGTCTTGTTGGTTTGGGTCATAGACTTGAGAATTTTGCTTCTGCCACAAAAAGTTTGAGTTGGATGTAATGGGCGGGATAAATACTCATGGGTGAGAAGAGTTTCTGTTGGTGGGTTTGTCTTTTATGTATAAAAAGACACAAAAGTACCTTCATAGTTTTCAGTAGGGATGAGCTTTTCAAGCGAAAATAACCCCCCAACGAATGCTTAACGAAGGCCATCAAACTCTGAAAACATTTGCTTTTGACAAAGCTGATGGGAAGCATGTCTTTGATGTCCAACATCAAATTTACTCCGCCAGGTTAAAGAAGCCAGAGACTGATTGATCATCTTGTGGATGGACTGTCTGCTCTGTGCTTTAGAAGAAGAATGTGAAAAGGGCATAAGCAGTGCTACATGCGGGGTCCTGAACCGCCCTCTCAAGAGTCAAGAAAATTGCTACTCCCTCGGAAACCACTCTGACCTCCCGCCACGGTTATTTATGCTTATTCCACAGAGCCACGCGGATGAAACACAAGTGGACGGTATTGTCCTCAGACGTGTTTCCCTGAAGACAGATTCGGCGGCGAGGTGGCAAAGGGCTGGAGATTAAATCAATACGAGGAGAGTGAGGAGAGATGGTGCCCATTTTTCACTGACTGGCACTTCCCACTGTTGTTTACTCTGGCAGGACACACACACACACAGACACACACACACACACACAGACACACTCGCACACACACGCACACACACACACACACACACACACACACACACATTATTATTCATGAGGAAACACTTCTAATGAGACTGAACATCCTACAGAGGCTCTATAAACCTCTTGTGTGTTCTCTTTTGTCTGTGTGTGTGTGTGTGTGTGATCTGCCCACTATACTGGTGGAGGAGTGACGTCTCTTGCTGGAGATTTATGCCCGTATAGTGACACAAGAGGAATTTGTTGTTGGATCTCCTGGTATGCCACCATAATTTCGCTTGGTAGGGCTCACCTGCTTTAAGATATTCCTTTCAAGTTCGGGAAACTAGAATCCGTAAAAAACGGTACATTGAATGGTTTTAATTTTATAATACTAAGTAGTCAGCAGCAAGAGAGCCTGACTCATCTGTGCTGTTTTGTCTCTTTTATGCATCTTGGGCTCATTTTAACAAGGATGCCAGTATTTCTGGAGGGCACAGGATGTTTAGTGACTCTCTGTTTTGTGTTCTGATATTGTGAATAACTGTGCAGTTTTATTGGAGGTTTGTGACATCAGTGGAGCATCTGTTTGACGCAGGACATGTTTAATGTATGTTTTGGATATAAAAAGATCCCAGTGGGCATTGAAGAAAGTGAGTCACTGTTTAAGGAATGTGGTGAAACAAATCAGATCAATGTGGAGGAGAGACTGAGAGAAAAGGGGGGAATGATAACACAATAATGATGAAAGCGGGAGGCTTTCATTTCATTTTGTGTCAGAGTGAATTTAGTAAACAACATTAGGGGGCAGATTGAATGTGAACAATTTGTCTGTGCTCAGACTGGGTTAGCAGTTTGTGGGGGAGGGGGGAACCTTGTCCATATACATTTATTCTCTGATGAACACTTAATGCCAAATCCACCACAGCATAGGGGGGATCTGTCCCTCTTATATGAACACAAACAAACACACACATGCGCGAAACCCACACAACCAGTCTCATGAGTGTAACTGAATGAACACCATATGCAATCATCAGATTCAATTCCCAATCACACAGTAAAATACTTTACAGAGCAATAATATGAATTTCATTTCAAGTGTGAGTAACATTCCAAACAGTTATCAGACAGAAAAATTCAGGGACACTTTTTATTGCATTGTGTACTGGGATGAAAGCATAATACCAATGTATTGTTTCTTCATCTTCACCTTATTCTCTAGACATTTTTGTGACCTCAGAAACAAAATTTGGGATACTGTGAGAAAAGCAATATTTGCGATGGTTTGACCTGCACAGATTCTAAAAATGTTTTTAAAAAAAGCATGTAGATTTCTTGTGTTCTGTGTGACACACTGCTGTGTTTCGAATGCTCTACACACTCTGTATGCAAATATGATATGCTGTTAAAAACAGATAATTTGGCATGCATGCCAGCAAGTGTTGAGTTTAGAATTATTACACATACTCACACGCATTAGTACGCCCAGACAATCCTCAATTGTGCGTAAAGAATTCACGGATGCCTCAGAGCATCAAGCTGGCCTTAATCTTTTTGCAGAATTAAGTCTCTAGTCTCTCTATTGCTGCTGTCTCAGGTTCAGCATTAATAAAAGGGGTTAGAGAAGTGATTCAAATGCCAGCTGGAGTCAAGTTAAGGGCTTCACTCACCAAGTGACCTATTATACTGCATCTATTCTCTAACCTGTGCTCTGACAGGCAGAGCTGAACGCTGTAATAATGAATGAGAAGATGAGCTTGTATAAGCATCAACCCTCACAAATTCCATCAACTAGTATCTCAGCAAAACATTTGCACCCTTTGAATTATTTTAAAATAACAACCAATATCACAATATGTAAAATTAATTTTTTAAAAAATTTGTATTTGATTTTATACACTTTATTAATCCCCGAGGGGAAATTTCTTTACTACAGCAGGGGGTCTCTCAGGGGGGAGCTGCTGCAGCAGCAGGCTGCCACTAGCGCGGCGCCAGGTAACCTGACCTGAGGTGCATGTTTTTGGATGATGGGAGGAAGCCGGAGAACCCAGAGAGAACCCACGCAAGCACAGGGAGAACATGCAAACTCCGCACAGAAAGGCCCAGGACCGGATTCGAACCCGGAACCTTTTTGCTGTGAGGCGACAATGCTAACCACTGCACCACCGTGCCGCCCTCAAACCGTTTAATTTAATGGCCAATTTGGGATGAGTACTTATTCTGGGAGCAAACGATGTGAACTATTGTTATAAAACAGTCAATTCATAGGTAGTAACGCTGAGTGAGGTGTAGAGATGGACAGTATATAAAGTGTACTTTATGACAACTTTATGTAAAGTTACTTGGAAAGCACTGGCATTTCGACTCACAAACAAAACCTTTGATAAAGCAAGGTAACTGTTTTTTCTCAAAAATGTTTCCACTTATATTCTCTCCAGCTAGTGACCAGGGTCAAAGATGGAGGTCCTGTGACAAAGTACAAAGAATGATAAAGTTTTTATGCCTAAACCTAACGCAATTGCTACCGTGTAACATTTAACCCAGACCGTTATATTTTTCTCAGCCTAACCCTGTTTTCAACTGCAATGCTTTTTGGTGTCCAAATCCGTTAACACTGACTCGGTACCCTCTAGAGCACTGATTCCCAAACTGTGGTACGTGCACCACTGGTAGTGCGCAAAGATTATTGCAGTAAGGCCTATCAATTGCATTCATTTTAGCACTTCAAGGCTCATTTGCTTCATAATAAAACTATATTAATGCAGGGAATTTCAAGGTTGTGAGCAAGTAGTGCTTGAAAAAAAGCAAATTGTGCACTTGTAAACAGAGCAAATACAATTATTATCAAGTATCTTATATAATTAGATACTTGATAATAAAACAAACACTATTCTAAACCTCATTCACTGGCTTTTACCCCAGACAGCAGAGCTGTCTGCACCGCTACCAACAAAAGGTGTCCAACATAAAGGGAGCATCTGTGATTGACAAGCAATAGATCCAACATTTATGAATAACCACTGTGTAATATTACAATGACATATGCTGGCTACCATTTAGTTTTGGTTACTCTGTCTTTCTCTTTGACTCGTTGAAAATATTGTTTAGGAAACACATGGAGTGTGTGGAAACCTTGTTGGAAGTATTTTTGTTATCTCTTGCAGTCATGTCAGGCATCTGGCTCACCGAAAGATTCAGCAGGGTTGGTGGGAGGGTTGAGACAAGATTCTTTAACTGAAACACAAGACTCGCTGTACGTGATCATCATGAATAATCACTTCCTTTAGCGAACACTACAGAGGGCAACGTTTAAAGACCAGCGGGCACATGCAATTTTGTAGTTTTAGAATGATGATGGATAACTGAGAAATGATTTGTAACTGACATCAACTAACTTGGGATGATGTAAGAGATTTAGCTTTATTTCATGACAGTGGTATCCTAGAGTATGTGAGAGATGAGGATGTGATTCCGGGGGGGAACGGGTCACTATATTCTGCTGCTGAGGAGCTGTCAAGCAGCCATCACTCTAAAAGGGATTCAACCTCTTCACTGTAACTGCCACTATGGCAGCTGAGCAGGGAATGACCTCACTCGAGCACGTCTGTAGATTTATTTTTAGTTACAATTCTCTCGTCGTCAAATTCATTTCTGTGGCTTCCAGCTAGAAAAAAAAAATCTATTCAGAATTTAATCTGAAATTCTGAAGTCATTGGATTGTTCGGAATCTGACAGAAGTGTGATGTTTGTTGTCAGATTTTTTTTTAAATTTAATTTTATTCATGTCTTTTCACAGGAGATGAAGATAAAGAGCAGGTGTGCTTCATTGGTTGTGTGAGATAAGTACAAAATGAAAACATTTGAGAGACTGAGGGAGTAACAAAAAAAACAAATCTCCTCAAGAATCCAAGTGTTTTATCCAAACTTTAACAATGACTTTACTTGTAGAAAAAATATTTTATCTCGAGACTATTAGGCAGTTTAAGCACATTTTTATAGACTAATGCATTTTAGCAATGAGGAGAGAAATTTTCTTCCCTGTTGTACACATTAAGAATTCAGATTTTGTTTTGAATAAGTAGAATTCATTATGTTCACATAAGCGGTGGTATGAATTAAGTGAAATAAACAAACAATAAAAGAAAGAAAAGCCTCCAGAGATCTTTTCTTAAGAAAAAGCAAAGAGTTGAGCTAATATTTTTGAAGCCCTTCATCCAGCTGGCTCTTATGAATGAATGTATGAAAGGTATCTTTTGACCTCACCACCCACAGAAGGAGGGACAGGAAGAAATGCTCCAGCAGAGAGAGAGAGGGGAATAAAGAACAATGGTAGAGCCATGCAAATAAAGCAGATATATTAAAAGCAGCTTTATGGGGAAATTTTATTTAAAATGTAGCTTTGAACGTCCACTATCTGAGAAATTCATAGCAAAAGCCTTAATTTTAATCAATAAAAACATGCCAGCTACAGTCACTTGTGTACTGGATGTGATGAAGGCTACTTTTTTGCAGCTCAATTTAACCACATTAAGCCTGAGGCTATTTTTCTAACTAAGGAAAAAACAAACATCAACAAAAAAAACAACCTATTCCATCAGTAACAGCTTCACAACTTCACGGCCAAACTGACCAACCTTCGGGTCTTGGGGTAAGAGATAGAATTCTAATGAAATATATATATATAATTAATTATGATGAGTCACCTTGTTCCCATCACCTAGTCAGAGTTGAAAAACTCCAGCAAAAGTTTAAATTTTTACCTCTGCCTAATTCAAATTTCCAGAAAACCGATTGCCTATTATCTGGATATGGAGAGACAAAACTGTTTGAGATGACATTAAGATGGACAGGTTATTACCATTTTTCAGGTATGGGTGGACAATTTTAAAGGGCGAAATTCTTGATTTTTAATTAAATAATAAGTCACAATATTGCCCAGAGAAAGTGGGACTAATCAGAGCCATCATGTCTGCACACCACCGTACACCCTAAGATTGGGGGACATTATAGTGAAAATTCAAGAGGTTTCACATGACCATTAAATCAATTGATTTCTGCATGTTTGGTAATTAATTATGTTTGTATTTTTCTTTTATTTGGATGATGAAAAGCTCTGGGTCAACTGTGACATGATATGATCGACCTAATTTTTGTCATTTAAAAAAAAAAAGTTTGCACTGCCAGAACTATATGATGTATAGCAAGAAAGCATAGAGATTGTGATGACAGAAAAATAAGCAACATATATGTACTTATGGTGCATGAGAGGTTTAGGTAAGGTTGGGAGAAGGGTATATTGTGCAGACTAACACATTTAAGACCAGAAAAAAAGAATGACACAGAACACAAAAAGCAGGTGTATGCATGGAGAGGGCAGAGGGATTTAAACACTCAGCAGAAATACATCCATCGTTCTCCTTTTTAACCGAATCAGCTAACACTGATAGGTCAGAGTGAAGGGCTACACAACGGTTTGGAAATGGCTTGTTTCAGCAACTCACTCTTCATTTGTCTCTCTCTGTCTCTGCAGGGGCACCGGTTCACTAAACTCTAACATTTACTCTAACTGATGTGATTGTAATTTTAGAATGCATGATTTTTAATCTCCATCATAACAAGAAAAGCACAGCATGAATGCACTTGAGGTTTGCAGTGTTAATTTAACACATAATCTACTCTGTACTTTTCTGTCTTCATCTTATGGAGTACCTCCTTTTGTCACTCACACATGCCATGTGTCTTTTTACCTGATCTTCAGTTAATTATGCAGTATTTTACTATTATTTTAAGAATGGATTATTAAGATAGCAATATGTGCTAACAGGGCACTCATTTCCTCTGCTTGTTACTCACACAGGGACATACAGCAGTGCACATTGTAAAGATTATAAATAGAAAGGTTGCAATGTGTAAGATTATTAATGTGTACATCAATCTACACACAGGCAGATCAGTTTCCTCTACTTGGCAAACCCTCTAAAGGAGCAAACACTCTGATTTTTTTTTTTTTTTTTTTTTTTTTTTTTTTAATTCTTATGTCTGTAACACACCTATAATTAATTAGGGCACTAAGAAACACTTGCTTTGCGCTCAGATTTGTACACACCTTATATGCAAATGACAAGTGACCACTACCCACATAGAACCTGACAACAAGAGTGCAGAGACTGTCAATACCTGCAGAAAAAACACATATGTCATGTCTTGTTTACCATGTTAAATGCACATTAAACAAGATGAATACATTCAAATTATTGTTGCAATATGAAGATGAGGAAAGACAAGAACAAACAGAAAAGAGCAGTTAAACAGAGTTAAAAGAAAACCCTAGAAATAAAGAAAAGATGATGCCGCTTAGTGTAAATGTGATTATTTGTGCATGTGTGACCTGGATTGTACCATCCAGTCTTGCTTCCTGTCAGTTTACCATTACAGAGTCCCTACTGCCACCCTGCCAGCACGCCGGTGCGCCAGGTCCCTACAGGCATTTTTGGGATCAGGTGGCAGATTCATAACATACGCCAACAACATGACCTTGTCCTGGACAGGCCCACACAAGCCCAGTGATAGGGGCAGCAGGGGCCAATGGGGTGAGTGAGAGTGGAGGAAGAATGAGACACCAGATGGATATGTTAATGTATTTGGCATGCTGTAATTTGCCTCTCTGTCTTGCTTTTTCTCTTTTTGACTTGCTTACTGTCTTTGTCAATGAGTACACGCAGCATAAAATGTCATTCTTAAAAAGCTGCATAAAGAAGCAGCAGACTTTGTCAGCCTCTTTTACCAGCCAAAGAGCTGCAGCCACGTAATCAAGTTTGTGGCACAGACCCACTCAATTTGTGTCCTCTCCAATTACAGTAGCCTGTAATTTGCACAAGCAGTAAATCAGAACAGAGGGAGCCCAGCACGCTAATTAAAGCTGAAATCCATCAAAATATCCGCTAAAGCATTATTACATGTTCAATCCTCTAATAATTATTACAGATGGTGCATTTGAAGGGACAGTTTTTTTGGAAGACATGAAAGTGACAGCCAAAAATCTCAACAGCTGGCTCATTGGTATTGAGTAACAACCCTTAAAGCCCTTACAAAAAAAGTGCTTTTATTGTTGGTTAGATATATGTATGATATGTCTACTTGTGTGTGTGTGTGTGTGTGTGTGTGTGTGTGTGTGTGTGTGTGTGTGTGTGTGTGTGTGTGTATTCAGGGCCCCAAACTTAACACTTTTTTGAATAGTGTGGACACAATGGTAAAAAGTTAAAAACAAGTAGGCCTACATAAATTTGTATTTACTTGGTGTGAAAAATACCCAACATTATGTAAACAACTAAGCAAAGTAGCATGCACAGAACTGATGCACATGTTATAACTATGGGCATCAAATTATATAAACCTGATGTTTTTCTTTTATTGCATGCCGTTAAAATGTCTTTCTACAATTTTACGTTTCTACGATCTTTTTGACATGCCCTTATAAAATGTTTGCACACTCATCAGTACATATAACTGATTTGTGTGTATAAAACGGAAAGGTTTTTTGGTTGGCAGTCCATTTGTCAAACAGTTATTCAGTTGATTTAGCACTATTAGCTCATTTGCTTGCATATATGTGTTTCTGTGTGTTTTGCAATGAGACCAGAGGTACTTGGCCAGCAGCAGAAGTAATTCGTACTCCCAGCACTATAAATTAAGTAATATTGACTCATTGGCAAATAAACAATAATATAAATGAAATCCCCATCTGAATGTTTAAATGTAGTATGAGTCATACCTTACTGCTGAATAAAATATGCTGTGCAAAGCATCCGCACAAAGTAATACAAACACAGTTTTGAAGTCAAATGAATGACAAGAAAAGGGATGAAATTAATGAGACACACTGCTCATTTAGTGGCAGGTGAAGCTTTCAAAGGCATTGAAAACCTAAAAGGAATTGAAAATGGTAAACAGAAAAGGAGTGAGCTGGTAAAAAACAAATGCATCTGACCTCTTAAGGAGAGAAATAATTTTGTTTTCTATCAGGTTGTTTTGGCCAACAGAAAATTAGGTCCCTCACTTTCCTCTTCTTGTTTTTTCTGAGGCCATCAATATAATCTTTATTTATTGGTTTGTAATCACATAATCTGAAACTGAATTTTAACTATTTCACACATTGTTTAAATTGAGAAACACTCCTATTGTCCCAGCTTCTTTTGTGATTTACTAAATTGAAATACATGTTGTTGTTTTTTTTAAGTAAAACTGAGTTCTAAGCTGTGAATACTGAAGTCCAACAGTGAACCATACAGTTCAATGTCAGGGTTTTATCCGTGCGTATCACCACGGCGACGCCAACTCGATGTCTCACACATTATCAAGCTTATCAATCTGAAAAGAGGCAGCCAATCAGAAAAGAGGGTCTTTGTTATCAATGAGCCTTTAAGACACAGACACAAAACGGCCTGTTCTTAGTGGACATCCCGATTACTTTTGACTTTTTTTATTCATTAAGCCTTTATAAGTTCATGATAAGATATGGATCAAAATGAATTTCCACAGAAGGGAAATGATCACACTCAAGTGTTGTTCCAAATTACATCACACTTACAAAATAATTTATTTATTGCATTTCATATCTCATCACTGATGTCATACTGTGTTACTGTCCTCCAGAGTATGTGGTTTTGTGTGCCTCCATGAGCTGTGAACAATGTGTATGACTCTTTGGCTTATGAAACTATTTCACAGCTTATGGCTTTATTTCCTAAAATGCATGGTTGTCAATCTGAACTTAAGTGTGTATGTCTTGACTCATAAAAATGTGACTTTTCTGGAAATAAATTCTGCTCTGCCAACAGCGGCGTGACGCGACATTCCTTTCTGTCCTTAATCACATTGGTGAGGCTTGTTCACCTGGCATACAACAAACAGCAGGGGTTATGAGTCAGTTACTGACTAAGGTTGCTGACTGCGAGAGACAACAGCTATTTAGAGTGAACGTTTTTTTTTTAAATGTCTTCACCTCTCAGAGATGGGACAGTCTCCCTATCAAGTGAGCCATCCGTCTGCTTGTGTTGAGAGTGTAAGCAGCCCGGGTTGTTTGTGCTTTCCAGTGAGGGAGTGCATGGAGATTGCCTGAGGTTGTTTGCAAAGGGGTGGGTGTGTTGAAACACACTGCTGAGACACCTCTTGAGTAAACATCAACTGTGCTCGATTTGAGCTGCAATGTTGCCCATAGGAAGGGCCTTCAAGTGTGTACACTTCTTTATTTTCAAGCAGATATTGCTTGGTAGTTTTTGAAATCTCCTTCAAATGAGACTTGGACAAGGTGGTGAGTCCAATGCACATGTTCAATACAGCAATCAGGCTGATGCAAATCTGGCTCAAGGCAATACTTCTGTGTAAATATGTAGTGTGCAGAATTGTACGTCAACAACCTGAACTCAGTTTTTGAATAGAAAAAAGCATAAATTATTGATTTTGGGAAAATAACAGATTTACTAGCAGGTTGCTGTTTAGCTGCAGAATGTGTGTTGGTACTGGTCTTTATGCCAACCTGTCTGTATGCTTGTTTGAAAAGAAAATGTGCTCATTTTGATAGAGGATTAAAGATTGCTTTTATAAAAAGAAAAGATGAAGGCAATCTTCCTTTCAATGAAAATATTTGTCTGCAGGCCTTCTCTTTTAAATTTTGAGCACAAAAGCATTCTAAGGTCTCAATTTCTCTTTAGTAGTTTTGTTGTTGTTTGATCGTCGATGGCCGCAAACTGTAATAAAACACCCTTTTTTTCATTGCAACAAGATTGCTAAACAACACAGTTTCTCTGCATTGTAAGTGTTGTGATTGTCTTCCCCCCTTTTTGTTATTTTGTCTGCTAATTTACAGCCCAATTAGTCTGACCCGGCGATAAATGGTCGAGCGGCCTGTGAGCCTCATCAGTGCTCCGACAGCTTCAGTCAGGAGAGAAAACAGCGTGCAACAAGATTTGCACCTTCCCACCAATCAATAAATGGAATAACTGCCACTTAGGCCATTATACCATCCTTTTTCGGCTCTGGAGTAATGAACTGTAATAGGGAAATGATAATAATGATAATAGTCATAATTAGTGGGATAATAACAGGGCAATCACAGGGTTCCGTAACGGGAGACATTAACTGTGATCTATGATTGATCTGTTGCGAAGCTGGCAGCTTGGTAATCGAGCAGGAATTCCCTGGAATGGCGTGATGCAAAGAGTGTGCGTTGAAGTGTGTTTGTTGAGTATTAAATGTCTAATAAAATGTGTGTGCACTGCATCTCCATCAGCTGAGTTATGATGTCCTGCAAGTCATATTCAACAGAATATTCTTCTGTTTTATCACTCCCCTCTTGACTGTAAACACACTCTAAGGACCTATTTTGCTATAAATTTTGAAATGTAACAAAGTACATTTATTTAATTGTAGTAGCACCTTCCACTTTTGATTTTTGTTATAATTCTAAGTACGGTTTTGAATGCAGGACTTTTATACGCAAGTCAAAGTTATCAGTACTATTGTTAATAACATTCACCAAAACAAAAATAGTATCCTTAGACTGCAATGTAAATTTAATGCTAAAAGTATTTTCTATTTGACTTGGTATGTATAAATACCAGCTGATTTTTAGAAAAGGTTCAATACTCTTAATCAGGAATCAAACTGCCAGCTCTGTGATTACTGGATTATTTAATAAGAATATATAAGATTCGTTTTAATGGTTCTTTCATGGTGTTTGTTTCTGATCACGGACCTGGGGTCTGCACTATAAAGCTGCTTCAACATATCTAGGATATCTTTCTGTTAGCTGGCTTCACTAAATCTAACAAATGTGATCGCACGAAGGGTGTTTTAAACTCGACCAGTCAACCCAAGGTTTCCAACGCAGCTATGAGCGCATTCACATAACAGAGGCGGTGTTTGCAGCCGCTGACCAATCGCAAGCATGAACAACTGTGCAGGCGGCAGACCGGGGTATTTTACAAATGCAAAGCAAGTCGTGACATTAGACAAATATGAAGTAGTTAAACACATTATCCAGGCTGAAAGGAGCACAGTTGCAGCTGCCAAATGCAGGAAGGAAACGTGGCAAGTAAATTGCCGACTGTGTGACTGTGTAAGTGAAAAGACTTCTAATGTCACTGCCCCATCATAAGGCACTAGCAGATCTGATGATAATTACATTCCATTAAGTTACTGTGTTGCTTAGATGTACTTATGTAAGACCATTGGAGCCTATTCTTTTCAGCTGCAACCCCGACGGTGTCAAACAGACTTGGGAGCAAATAAGAAATAGATATAAAAATGGAAGGTAGGCGTATTTTCATATATGACAAAAAGTACAAAGCTTTAGGACTTTAATCGCTCTCCACTGTAAGACAATATCAGAACACAAAAAGTACCATAAAATAGAATCTATATCGATTTAAACAATCCTTGGGGAGAGCAAAAGAGGTTTGCTGGTCTCTGAAGAGTCTTTCCACAGCGAGCTCCATGGATCTTGTATGATCATGATTTTCCAATAGAATTGATTGGTCAGCAGGCTGTGCTTTTATATGTTTTGATTTTAATGTGTTATCTCGAACATAACCTGCTCCAGAGCAGGTCTGCAGCATAAATTACCACGGCGATGCATACCGGTAAAAAAATGAACTGCCATCGTAATCCTGAAAGCCGAAGGTTAAACTGTCAGTTACCTCACTAACCCCCAAATCCTGCTGTGTAGCACAGGACCCTGATCTTTTGAAAAAAAAAATACAGCGACAACAACCAAAAAAATAACAAACCCAGTAAACCTACCCTGTCTGCGAGGTGAAAACAAAGCTGAATACATACAAATAGAACTGCTTAGTCCATTCCTCAAGTTCTCGACTCTATTTCCATCCTCCTACTTCTCTCCTCCCTTCCAAGACAGTGTTTACTCATTCTGAGTTTGCTTTGTCCCCTGTAGTTCCAGTAAATAATACATACGGTATCTCCTCAGTCCAACAGGTATGTGTGGGTGCACATATTTGTCTGTATATCATGGTGTGTGTTTGAAACTCCCTGCAAGTGTCTGCATTCACACAATAACTTTTTATTGTGTGTGTGTGTGTGTGTGTGGCTGTAGGTGATTGCGTGGCAAGCCATGGATAGACTGAGGACTAGAAGCTGCTATAAATATTGTACTTCTTTCTCTTCTGGGCTTTGGGATGTGTCGACGTGTGTGAGTGTATTAGGCCTTTACAGCTAGCCCAGGTTTGCCAAAGGGAGTGTGAGACGTGACTGCATTCCGTCAACGAGTTCTAACAAAAGCAATATTGAAACAGGAGGATCCTGTCTCGGCCATGATAACAGCTTCAACAATGCCAAACCTTGAGTCCTGATCAGGAGAAATGAGCGGGACAGGTTTTTCTATAGTTTAGATTAATTTGCTTTATTTCTCAGATGACACTGATGACTCCCCAAAACAACCTTGAGCTGTGACAATTGCACAGGGGATCTCTAGAGGGTTTGAAAAGAGCTGGGAGCTTTCGAAATATGCTGCTTTGGCTTTATAGATGTTCTTGGATAGGAATCTGCATCAGCTGGGTCCACAGGCACCGAGGTGCATGACTGGTTAAGGATATAGAAAGTGAAAGTAGAAACAATGTGGAGTCATAATATGACAATATTCAGATTTGACTCAAAAACACATTTGCGTGCTTACAAGTTGCCACCAAGATAAGCAGGCTTATATACTCATGCGAGAAAGTTATCTACTTCATCATGGCACTTCACTCTTCTTTTAATGTACATTAAACAACTGTATGCATCAAATAATTACTGGCAGCGAGTCATTGTTATGAAATGACAGGGATGCATCAATGTCCCGGACTTTATCCCTGTATGAGTAAAACACATTATTGCTCATGAATAGCTCACTCCAAACCAAAAGCTACTCACACACACAACTGACAGCCAACCTCAGGTTTTGCCACAACTGCTAATCAGTCACCTAATGTTTAATCAGTCAACCACCTTCCCAAACTCCTAAACGTATGAACAACTAGTACTGGAACAACTATGCCGTGTGTAAAATGCATACTTATAAAGCTATGTGGTGTATCCACATCTAATTTACACTGACAGATGTAACGCTTCCATCACGGGAAACTGGGAGCTACTGGACCAGCTGGAAGTTCAAAGGAGTGGTTAAGCTCCAAAACAACAGCAGACCAGAGACAAGGGGCTTTGGAGGAGTTGGTAGTACTGTATTATGATGATTAATAACATCACATACGCTTTCAATACGCAAACAATATTTTTACTGCTTGTGGAAGAATTCTAAACATTCTTTTAATTCATGCATTCTTGCTCTCATAAGTGCATCTAGTTCGACTTTCTTCATTGCGAACGAGGTCATGCGATTCATTTGGATGTGTCCAATATGAAACAAATTGACAGTTTGAGCACACAAATAAATCCTTACAAGGGATAAATCAATAATTCTCAAAGTTTGAGGTGAAAAACTTCTGCCTCTAAACACACCTTTTCTCAGCTTCCTCTCTCTCCGCCACTGAAGGTGTCGCATTATTCTGTTGCAAGATGCCACAAACCAGGTTATCAAACCCACATGCCAGAATTCTTGCACTTCCAGGAAAATTATAGTACGTTAAAAATACAGCATCGAAACTTTAATTTGCACCTTCAGTATACAGCGAGTGCTCTGAGGTCACTCCTACAGTTACTTGTAACCTCTGTAGATTGATTTAAGTGGAATAACATTAGATTATTCGGGTTACAGGGCTCGCTATGCATTCTTGTGTTTAACCAAATTCCTTATAGTTAAATATTTGTGTACAATAAATCATACCAAAAAAAAACCTTAAGGATAAGGTCCTTTCTCTAACCCAGAGTTGTAGTTGTTTGTACTCAGGCCACAGGTTAAGTTGGTATTCGGCTAAAGCCACAATGGACCCAACTACTAAGACACCACAACACCACTGTTCTAATTTATAACCTGCATGAAACCAACAGAATGGGATTATATTTCTATATACATGATAATTACTGCTTGGTTGGGAACCTGGGTTACATTGATCTGTAGAGTGTAGATTATTTTTCACTTTAGATGGGTGGTTTTACTTAAATTACATTTTCAGAAAAACAACTGCACATATGCATACTTGTAACCTATAACAAAACACAACTCACAACAGTTTTCTTATGTCCTACTGTGTACTTGACTTAGTTTCTTAAAACCAAATTGAAAAGAGAAGAAACATAGGCACTTACAGCGTTTACAGTGGCCTCTCTATGAGTCAAAGACCACTGAAAATAACAGATGGAGCAGGTCGGTATGAGCAACCGTGTGGCTTGACCTGCGCTCAAGCAGTTACATCATGAGTCCCCTCCCGTTAAGAGGTTTATTGCTAATTGCAGTGAACTGGAATATGGAGAGGTTGAGATCATTAAAAGGTTTAATGGCATGTTGGTTGTACTTGACTTTGATTGCTTTTTTTCCCCTCACAATTACTCTCTCATCTTGCTAAGTGCATTATTAAAACACCAAAAAGGTTTCATAAATTGATAGTTTGGGGAGCATGCTCAACAGAGTTTGGGTTTTATCTTGCACTGGCTGATATATGTTGAGTCAAAGACTCTGTAGAAGATGAGAAATATGTCCATCTGTGGTCATAGCTTTAGGAGTGTTTCTATTACAAAAAAAACAAGATGCAGTAAACCTGCCTAATGTCCTGCCTCAATCACTGTGACATAGCAACTATCTTTAAAACAAATGATGTTAGGCTAATTAATGAAGCAATTATCACATATTTCATTATTAATATGGAATCCATATTTCAAAGCAGTGGAGAGTAACAAAATGCATTAATGCCAAACTAATGTGCATGTTTGCAGAAATATGGAGGAGAAAATTATTATTTAATTTACTCTACGGAGATTGTGACTAGAGGATTGATAGCTTCACCAAATTTAGACACTTTATAGTCCATCAGAAGATAGAACGTTGTACCTGCAAAAGCGTTACTTGGACAGTAACCTGTGATGTACAGTAGAGCTAAGTGCAGTTGAGAAGCAACAAGATATATAAGCGCATCTCATGTCTATTATGTCCTTTTTGTTTGTTTGAAAAAAAAAAGAAAAAAGGGAAGAAATACATCTTTTGTCATGCACGCCATTTTATATCTTCCGGTATTGATGGTTAATTTAAGACATAAGATGTGGCCCAACCTAAATGCATACACATACTGTCCCTTTACAATTAACCAATATACTCCAACACTAACTTCATCGTGAAAGGAAAACAAGACTAAGCAAACAAAAAGAAAAACTATTAAAAAAAAAAAGAAAACACTATTTTCAGATCAGCTTGTTATACATGATACACCACAATTAGTTGGTCCAGCTTCACCCTTCATTCCATTAGTCCTTCCTTCACTGGTTTAGCAGGTGTGTTGCAACCCAGGGGTGAGCTGTCACAGAGGCTGGCAGCTGTCTCTGGCAGAGAGGTGGACATGTCAACCAGACATCCTCACACATACTCAAACTCACACATTCAATCATCTACACTCTGACCACATAATGCACATGCATGTGCACACCTTTATTTATTCCTATTGCCATGCACTTCACACACAGTTGCTCTCTTATTGTTACACACACAGGCAGGGTTTGAGTCGGGTCCAGCGAGGCTGGGGAGGAGGAATCTACAGTGGCAGGCGACTAATTGAAAGAGAAGTGGGTCCAAGCTGTCGCAGCACTGGCTTAGAGATGACAAGCTATCCATCAGCAGCCTAAACAGGCCAACTACACACACACACGCGCGCGCACACACACACACACGCGCGCACGCGCACGCGCACACGCACGCGCACACGCTCACGCACACTTGTTTATAATACATTCACATGCATGCAGTATGAAAGCATACATATAGCCAACCACATTTTCATGTCCAGGTATTCAAACTCATGTTTATGTAAATGAGTATAATATACTTATAATAATATAATAACAACACTCATAACATAAGTACATTTTAATCACATGCAGGTAATGAAACATTAAAGCAATAACATGCGCAGCAATTCTGGTGGCCAAAGATTGACTTAAGCGTATTATATTAAGAAAACAACAAACAAGGATGCTACGTAGAGTGAAGACGAGACTATTTTGAAAATAAGCAAATGTTGTGTCATTTTTTTACACAACTCAAGCAGTGATTAATTTGATGAGTAAAATTACCAAATAATATGCATTGGACCCATCGTCAGCAATAAAACTGCCGGGAGAAACAATGGTGCTAAATGACTGAAAATAGGCAGAGGAGAGCATTTAACCCCGTGTTTCTTTTCATGTTTCTTTTAAGCGAAAATAGCATTTCATATTTTATTCTAATAATGCAACTGAGTGGCAATGCTGTTGTATTACATTTTACCAATGAACAGATTAATCAGCATTTTATTTCCATGTTATTTCTGTTTGTATTGTAAGTTGCTCTACACCACTACAACAATATTATAAGTTCCTGAAGAAGCCTCTTTTAATTTGTTGAGTTGTTGTCATCATGCATCACCGT